>NC_080698.1:637951-953176 GCF_030445035.2 Dasypus novemcinctus | reverse complement strand
GCAAGGATGGATATAGGACACGTTAAATTACACCAAAAATGTATAGAGGCCTATAGGCTAAAATGTAAATCATAATGTAAAACCTAAGATAACTAAAAATATAGAAAATTGTATAGTCTAAAATATAGACCACAATGTAAACCCAAGTGTAAACGTGTTTGAAAGCTATTGTCTCAATATCTGTACATCAGTTGCAGTAAATATAGTATGAACATGTAAAAAGATTATTGCTGGGAAAGGGACAAAGTGGCTGATGTTGAATATGTGGGAGCACTGCATATTGAATATATGAATTACTGTGGTCTAAAACTTTTGTGAAGACAAGCTTAATAATTAGAAAAAGGAAAAAGAAAGGATGTAGACACTGAGGAAGAGATGGAAGAAGTTGCCTTGCCAATGTGCATACAAGGCAACATTTATTGCAGTGATGGAAGGCAAAACATCAAAAACAAAGCTTTTTAATTTTTTAATTTTTTGGTACCCCAACTTATTTTTACTTTAATTTTTCTAAGTTAGTATGTATTCTATATCTAACCTCTAACCCCATCACTTTATTCCATTTTACTATTAATGGAAGCTGGCAATATATTGGGCTTCATTTTGGGGGAGGTTTTGGGCCACAGAGAGGTTCAATGGTGGTGGGGGAGGAATACTGGTGTGGGGTGTTACTGCTGGGGGGTGCATGGTTGGGAGGGAGTTCTCCAGGGCATATGTGCGGGGTGCATAAAAATGTTTGGATATTTTCATAGTGGTTACTGTTGGGAACAATAGCTGGGGGAGTGCTGAGTTCCTGGCTGGGGGAGCTCTGTTGCATTCCCTAGTGGAACAGCAACAATCCCCCAAGTGCAATGACTAACACCATAAGGACGGATGGTCCAACAATGAGCCCTTGATGCTAATGACTGTGCTTGTGAGCCTGTGTACCTGAAATAAGAACTAGGGCTAGAGCTGCAGGGTGCCTAAGAGTTACCTCCTGAGAGCCTCCATGTTGCTCAAATGTGGCGAGTCTTGAAGCCAAACTCAGCATGTAAATGCATTGCCTTCCCCCCAGTGTGGAACATGACTCCCAGGGATGAGCCTTCCTGGCATCAAGGGATTACTACCAAGTATCAGCTGATGATGTGGCTAGAGAACGACCTTGAATAAAAGGGTCAACTCAGACCAGCAGAATATCTCAGCCTACATATAATATCAGGAGTTAAAAATGCTTTTTGACCTTGAATAAAAGGGGAAAACGGAAAGGACAAATGAGTTTATATGACTATGAGACTCCAAAAAAGAACTGGGAGGTCGTCAGAGCGGTCACCCTTATATGACTCAGCAGAGTCCCAGAGACAGCTAAAGTAGATACAACCCCAGGTATTGGTTCTTCTGAGGGCTACAGAAACCCACAGGTTCTATGGTCATGGTAGATGGACTTCAGTGCCATGTCAGTTGGCCCTACTTTGGAGTTTGTGGTCCTGAGTGTGATTGAGTTGGACTCAGGTGTGATCTTTGTTCACAAGCCTCTTGTCACTTTTACTGGACCCGTGGTTGGTGCTGGGGTTTAGTGTATACTCAGGGGACCTGAATCTCTGGGCTGTCCATGTGATAGCCAGGCCCTGAGCCTCAACAGACCTGCAACTCCTACCCTCTGGTTCATTGGACTTATCCAGGCCAGCTAACAGGGAGGTGAAGAAGGTCAACCACCACACCAGGGAGCCTAGAGTGCCTACAACTGCAAACGGGAGAATTGCATCCATCATCCAAGTGGAATCAAAGCACCCTCTCGACACAAAGGTGGAGCGGACATAACCATCCCAGGGTCCACAGAATGGAGGAATAGAGTATAGATTAGAATGGATTTACTGATACTCTATTCTGGAACTAATGTGATTAGTGATGAAAGTAAATGTAGCACTGAGATGGAGAAAGTGGCCATGGTAGCTGCTGAGGGTGGGAATGTGAAGAAGAGACATGATGTGGGGGCATTCGTTGTCCTAAGTGGTACTGCAGGGACAGTTACTAGACATTATATGTCTTTCCATGGCCCACTGGGTGGACTGGGGGAGAGTGTAAACTATAATGTGGACCATTGACCATGTGGTGCAGCAGTGCTCAGAGATGTATTCACCAAGTGCAATGAATGTCCCATGATGATGGAGGAGGTTGTGGTCATGGGAGGAGTGCGGTGAGGGGGTGGGGGGGGTATATGGGGACCTCATTTTTTTTAATGTAACATTAAGAATAAATAAATAAATAAATTTAAAAATAAATAAACAAAACAAAACAAACAAACAAAAAGAAATAAAAGGGGTCATAAGAGGAGAGTAGGTTTAATTAAAATAATACTAAAGTAAAACTAAGGAAAAATGATAAAACAATTTTAAACACCTCTCTTCACACTGCTTTCCCTTCTAAAGCACAGCCCAGTTTCTCTGCTCCCTTCACAGCAAAGCTCTTCACAAACTCTTCCTCCCTGCTTGCTGTGCCCACCTGCTCTCGTCCACCCTCTGCTTGCTGTGCCCACCTGCTCTCGTCCACCCTCTGCTTGCTGCGCCCACCTGCTCTCATCCACCCTCTGCTTGCTGCGCCCACCTGCTCTCGTCCACCCTCTGCTTGCTGTGCCCACCTGCTCTCGTTCACCCTCTGCTTGCTACGCCCACCTGCTCTCGTCCACCCTCTGCTTGCTGTGCCCACCTGCTCTCGTCCACCCTCTGCTTGCTGCGCCCACCTGCTCTCGTCCACCCTCTGCTTGCTGCGCCCACCTGCTCTCTTCCACCCTCTGCTTGCTGCGCCCACCTGCTCTCGTCCACCCTCTGCTTGCTGCGCCCACCTGCTCTCGTCCACCCTCTGCTTGCTGTGCCCACCTGCTCTCGTTCACCCTCTGCTTGCTACGCCCACCTGCTCTCGTCCACCCTCTGCTTGCTGTGCCCACCTGCTCTCGTCCACCCTCTGCTTGCTGCGCCCACCTGCTCTCGTCCACCCTCTGCTTGCTGCGCCCACCTGCTCTCTTCCACCCTCTGCTTGCTGCGCCCACCTGCTCTCGTCCACCCTCTGCTTGCTGCGCCCACCTGCTCTCGTCCACCCTCTGCTTGCTGTGCCCACCTGCTCTTGTTCACCCTCTGCTTGCTGTGCCCACCTGCTCTGTTCTACCCTCTGCTTGCTGCGCCCACCTGCTCTCGTCCACTCTCGCTTAGCTGCGCTCCCATCCGGCGTTTGCCCGCGTGCTTCCACCCAAGAGGCTCTGGCCGAGGTCATCAGGAGCGTTGCCAAGCCCCGCAGCCAGTCCCCAGTCTGCACCTACCCACGCGTGGCCGTCCATCACCAGCACCCGAGACTTCCGGCTCGCTTGGTCAATGCCCTCTTCCTGGAAACCCCGTCCTGCTGGGCCCCCAGAGCGCCCGCTTCCTGGACTCTCTTCCTTGTGCCTTGTCCCGGCCTCGTGACGTTGGGCAGCCCAGGTCCCTGCTCTCCACCGTCCACGTCCCGTCTGGAACCGCACCCAGGCTCTGCTGCCTGCCCCGACGGTTCCATTCCCAGCCTGCACGTCTCCCTTCTCCTCCGGCCTTGTGTGTGTGCTTCTCTGACATTTCCACTCGCTGGTGAATAAACGGCTAAGGGAGCTCTGGTCAAACCGGCCCGGCTTCCACCCAGGCCCCCTCCCTTGCTCACGGCGTCCTCATCTTCTCGGTCGTCCTCGACCCGCTCTTTCTCTAACTCCCTGCGTTTAATCCACCTGCACGTCCTGCCCCTGCCACCACAGCGCGCCAAGACTCCCACCCTGCGCCATGACCCTTAGCCAAAGGCAGGGAGCTAGGGCGCTGTCGGCTCCCCTTGAGGGCCCGGGCGTCGCCTCCCCGAGCCGGGCGCCCCACCCCGCAGCTCGCGGCCGGCTCCTCGTCCTGGCCTTCGGTGGCCTTGGTCCACGTGCACCGGCCCCCTGGCAGTCTGACCCCCGGCCTCTCTGCCCCGTCCTGATTCCAGAGCTGCTTCAGGGACTGTTTGGGAGCCCACCCGGGCCCGTTCGGAAAAGCATCTGCCTTCCCGCAGAGGTTTGCTCAACTGACAACTAAACCTAGAGGTGCCCATGGCTGTAGTTTCACAGCTTGGGGATGGCCAGCCTGGGAATAAAGATCATTTAGAGGAAACCAGGCCAAGGAGTGGAGATGCAGCGCCAGGGCCAGGGCTGGCATTCCTGGACCAGCTGGGCCGGAAGCCAGCCATGGAGCCGTTGATTCTTCCCACATCTCCAGCTCAGCTGAGAGGGCCGAGCCAGCACCCCCTCACAGCTCCAGCCCCAGGACCCACGCATCCTCCCTGTCCAGGAATTTCCAGGGACTGGCAGAGCCAGTCTGTTCTGGGTATCTGCACATAGACCTTGACACATGCTGCAGCTGGAAAATTCTTTATGTCAAAGGTCCAGGTTGCACGGATTTGGAACCCATTTGCACAATCTGTATGAAACAAATATTTTTTAAAAGCCTACTGTATGCCACCTCCTTTCTAGGTTCTGAGGATACATCAATGAACAAAACAAGCCAGACCCCATCCATTTGTGGAGATTATGTTTTAATTAGGGAGGCTGATAAAAACAGTAATAAAGGGATATAAGGCGACACAGCAGTGCTGTCCTTCAGGTCTGCACGACGCGCCCGCGGTTGAAGCATTTCTGTATCTCGCCCTAAGCCCCAATGGCCCGGCTTCCTTGGGCCTCCTAGGACACCCAGCCCCACCCCTCAAACCTAGGCATGGTCCGGCAGCTAAAGGGTCACGCGGAGCCCACATGCCTCCCTCGTACCCCGTGGTTCTGCACCCTATGTGGGGGCTGTTAAAAAGCTTCAGTATCCTCCCTGCCAGGAGGTGGTAAGCGCTATGGAAAAGGACAACGGAGCAAGGCAGTGGGGTAAGAGCTGAGGTGTGTGAACAGGGTGGTTTACGTTTCAAACGAGGTGGCGTTGAGTGGAGACCTGGAGGGGGAAGGGAATGAGCTGCAGTTACCTGGGGACGCGACGAGGACGGAGGAGCCGGGAGATCAGAGAGGCGTGTGCCCAGTTCCATGAGGCTGCTGGGCCAGGCCGGACTTGGAATTTGCTCTCCCTGTCAGAGGGTCCGTTAGGAGGTGTTTGGCAAAGGCAGGATATGATCTGATTTATGTCTAAGAAATGCGTACTTTTAAGATGTGGCAACAGCTTTATTGAGCTATAGCTCATATCCCATACAATCCACCCATTTAATGTGTGCAGTGCAAAAGTGGTTGTGCAACTGTCACCATAATCAATACACGAAACATCGTTATCGTCTCAAAAAGAAGTCCTGGACCCTGTAGCTATCACTCCCTATTGCCCCCTCACCCTCCCCTCTAACTTGCCCTAAGTAACCACTAATGTACTTTCTGTCTCTATAAATTTGCCCATTTGGGCCATTTCCTATGAATGGAGCCATAGCGTACGGTCTCCTGCGACTGGCAACTTCGAAGCAGCGTAACGTTTGCGAGGGTCATGGATTTTGTGACGCGTGTCAGTGCTTCGGTCCTCCTTAGGGCAGGCTTGGACTCCCCTGTGTGCATGTAGCACGCTTCGTTACGCCTTTCATTAGTTAATAGACTTGGGGCTCTTCCCCCCTTTTGGCTGTTGAGTGTTGTGGACCCCCAGGCACAGGTGTCTGCGGGGACGCGTCTTCTCATTCTCTTGGGCATAACCTCGGAGCGGAATTGCTGGGCCAGCTGGGCCCCTCATTTCCCAGGGCTGCACAAAGTGCCACAAAACGGGGGGCATAAAACAGCAGGAGGCTGGAGGCTGCAAGTCCAAAGCCCAGTGCCTCAGTGTGCCTGCTCCAGCGCCCAGTGCTTGCCGCAATCGCTGGCATTCCTCACTCGCGGGCGTGGTGGGCGCGCTGACCTCGGCCTGCTTCCCACGGCCTTCTGCCCTCTGCCCATGCATCCCTGCATCCAGACTCCCCTCCTCTGACAAGGCCACAGTCGCCCTGGGTTAGGGTGGACCTGGCTTAGCTAGCTGCGCCCTCAAAGGCCTCTTTTCCAACGAGGCCACTTTCTCTGGGCTTAGCGCCTGAACACGTCTTTGGGGGACACAGTTCAACCCAAAACAAATGGTGACTGTGTTTAACTTTTTGAGGAACAGCCAGACTCTTTTCCAAAGTGGCTACACCAGTTGACATTCCCCAAGTAGTGCCCAAGGGTTCTTACTTCACACCCACTAACACATTACCTGACTTTCTTTTTAGGAGGTACAAGAACTTGAACCCAGGACACTGTGTATGGAAGCAGGCCCTCAACAACTGAGCTACACCGGCTCCCCTATCAGCTGACTTTTTGATTCTAGCCACCCTGGGGGGTAAGAAGTGGCATTTTATTGTGGTTTTGATTTTGTTTCCCTGATAACTAGTGATATCACCATCTTTTCACACGTTTAGTGACCATTGTGTATCTTCTTGGAGAAATGCCTATTCAGATCCTTTGCTTATTCTTAATTGGGTTTTTTGTCTTTTCATTTTTGAGTTGTAAGAGTTTTTTATATATTCTAGGTTTGTAAATACTTTTCCCATAGTGTGATTTGTTTTTTCACATCCTTGATAGTTGCTTTTGATGCACAAAGTTCTTAGTTTTTATGATGCCCATTTATCTACTTTTTCTTTTGTTGCTGTGCTTTTGGTGTCAAAGCTAACAATCCATTGCCAAATCCAAGGTAATAAAGATTTACACCTATGTTTTCTTTTAGGAGTGTTGTAGTTTTGGCCCTTACATTTCGGTCTTTGCTCCATTTTGAGCTGATTTTTGTGGATGGTGTGAGGAAATGATATGGGCTCTGTGTGGGGGGCTGTGCGTTTCTTTATGAATCACCTGGGCCGTGTGTGTCAAACAGTAAGAACTGCAGCCCTGCCTTTCCTAGCCACGCCAACCGCCCCAGTCCCAGAAAGCCAATTAAGTGACACAGGCTCTATAGACATTGGATATTCAGGGAGAATGCCAAGTGAATACGTTCATTCAAGCTTACTGGGAATGTGGGGAATATGTGTTAATTCAAGCTTATCTAGTACTTAAACAAAGCACCATTTGACTCCCAACTCCTACATCCTCTGTATAAAAGGAACTTGAAAATCCTATTTGGGGCTCAGGTTTTTGAACAGAAGAGTTCTCGAGCCCGGCCAGTCGTAAGTAAATTTTGCTTCTCAAAATTATTTCTGAGTCCTGGCACTCCATACACAATCATTGAATCTCTCTGCTTCCACAACGTTTCTGGGGTATGTCCAGGACTGCAACAAAGGCCAGAGATGGTAGCACTTCGCCACCCCTTCTGGGTATCTCTGAGGAAGCTGGGAGGGCTCAGGTGAACCCCAAATCTGGGTAACCCTGGACTCCTTTCAGTCCAGAAAAAGGATGTGGGCTCCACCGGAGTGCTCCCAGGGACAATCGGACGCACCAGAAGGTCTAAAAGGAAATTCTGGGAATGAAAAACCTCCGCACACCAGGTAAGACCCCTCGGGGGGGGGGCATAATGTCAGGAAAACCTAACTTTAAAAGTTAGAAGGGGAGCCCGATCAGCTCCCAAAAAGAGGACCCCAGTACCTCCAAAAATTCAGGGGTGGGGGGGAGCCTTCTTCTCCAGGTCTGAAAGAAAAGAAAAAAAACCTGATATTTAGGCTTAGCTAACTGCAGGTTAGCATTCGGTTCTGGTTCTGCCTCCACTAAAATAGTAAAGGTCTGATTACAGTGGGGAAGGATGTCAATAGGTTTGAGTCCTAATGCACGCTGAAAAGTTCGTCTGGATTTGAAAAGTCTTTGTTATGGAAAAATGGATTGATTTTTGTAGTGAAGCTTGATCTGAATATAAGGTTAAACAGTGAAAAAGTTTGGCCAGAAATAAGTCTTTGTTTGGGTGCTGGATTGCAGATGAGCTTGTTTTGTAAACGGCAAGTGCAGGCAGAAATCCTGTTAGGGTTTGATGTCGAGGGTTCCCGTCCCTGGAGCTGCAGTGGTTGGTGGGCTGTAGCTCGGGGGGCGGGGGGGGGGGGGCATGCCAGAGAGATGTATATTATGAGTCAAATTAATGGGTTTTGTGTTTCTGTATGTATTTATTTGAAGGTAGTGTATATTTTCATGCCTCCAGAAAGCAGTATTAAATTGTATAAAATAGAGAACTTTGGTTAAGCTGGAGCCCCTCCCTTCCATTGGCAAAAGAGTGAAATAACTAATAGTTTACAAAGCAAACTGTGAAAGGTGGACGTGTGCGTGCTCCACTCTGACCCCTCCCAGCGGGTCCACACCTCTGCAAGCCGCGTTCCTGTCTGACCACACCCAGCTGCCGGGGGGGGGGGGGGGGGGGGGAGGTGGAAAGGCACGGGGCAGAGCCAGGATGAATGCAGTGGAAATTCCTTTCCCAAGGTGGTCACAAGCCCAAATACCTTTGCATAATTAACCTTTACCCATGTTTTACCTTTCTGAATTTCTCTTTGCAGGTCTGTGTTAAAATGCTTTAAAATGTTTTAAAAACTATAAAACTGGTAAAGTGCCTTTATCTAGCAAAAGGGCTCTTGCCTCGAGAGCCCAAAACCTGTCAGCTAAAACAATGACCCTTGAATCACTTACAACCTTTTGATGGCTGGTTTAAGTGGAAAACTGTCAGACCATAAAGCCATAAAAAACTGCGAAGGAAAAAAAAAAAAACAATTCAGCTGGGTAACTTCATGTTAAAATTTAGTTAGTAAAACTGCCCCAGAAATGCGAAGGGATAAAATTATTTTATTTTAATCTGTGCTTAATTTTGTGTTCAACTTTAAAATCTCTTTTAACTTTGTCAGTTTGCTTGTACCTAGAAAATCAAATTTAAAGTTCACCTGTTACAAGTTGGATAACAGTAAAAGGTAACCTAAAAATGAATCTTTGTATGCCAATACTGTCTTGCTGGTAAATTTAATGCATAACTCACAAGTAAAATTTATTTAATTGCTGAAAAAAGCAGAAAAACAGCACAGAATTGTTACTAATAAAATTATTTTAATTGCATAATTAATAAATAAGGGCACTCTAATTTTAAGTGAAAACTTTCTAAAAACTAAGAATTAAAATCATTGTGTAAGTGCCTTTATATATATATATAACAACTAATTGAAATTATTACAGCAAAATAAATGTAGCTTAAATTTCAACAATTGTAATAGTAATCTTACACTGATTTACTTTTGTTTATGATTATTTCAAGTTTATTTAGTGAATACTATAGTAATAGTAATTATAACTTAAACTTATGTTTAATTATAGTTCTTTTGTAACTACTTTCACCCCTAGACCTCAGCTATTGTAATGGTAATTATAAACTGAATTTGCCTTTGCTTATGGTGACTGTGGGTCTGGCTCACCCCTTGCCTCTGCTTATGGTTCTAAAGCAAAAAAAAAAGTATCATAGCATTAGAAATATTTTGGTTAGAAGCCATTAATTAAAAAGAGCCACAGAGGGGGAAAACTGTGAACACTTAATCTGGAAAAGCCAGCAAAAAAAAGAGCCTTCAGAAAAATCATTCAAATATTGTTTTACAATTAAACTTGTTTTATAGGAAAAAAGGTTTTAAATAACTAAGTTGTATTTCTGTGTCAAACTATTCATGTCTGCCTGTTTACTCAGTGTATACCTTCATATATCAAGATGGTAATATCAAATTAACAAGTAATTCTTTAAAAAAAAATTTTTTTTCTAAGCCATTTAACCTGCCCAGCCCCCAAGGCCTTCTTTTTGTGGGAGCTCTGGGGAAGGGCTGAGTTTGGCAAAATGAGGCTCTGTCTTCTAGGCTGGAAAATAAAGTCAAATTTTCCTGTAGTTCCCCATTTTAAACCTTTTAACAGCCTTAAATAAGGGTAATTGCTAATCCTATTACCAGTAAGTAAAAATGGTCCTTAAAATCTATAAAAAATCCTTACTAAATTATAATTAAAACATATTAAATAATTATATTCCAGAGTCTAGAAATCAATATGTTTTTAAAATTTTTCACAGTTTTAAAATTTTATCAAAGACAAAAAGTTTTAAGCTCCTGCAAAGAAAAAAAAAAGAAAGAAAACAACATTCTTTGTTTAAACAATAACAATTTCAACTTATTTAGCTTGAGTGTTATCTCTTTAGTTTATGGAAGACCAGGCTAATAGGTTAACATTATATGTATTGGATCTTTAAAATGATAAAAGCTGTAAGTTCATGTTTAATGAAATTAACTTAAAAAAATGTAAGGCTGCCCTCTCTTAAATGCATAAAGTAAATTCCATTGGTTGCTAATTGTAATACAAAGTTCATTCACCAGTCTGTGGTTGTGGTTAATTATAAAGAGTTTGTAAAGGCATCTTCCAGACTGAAGTATTTAAATGGCTAGTTCTAAGAAGCCATTATTAACTAAAAACCTAAATTAATATTAATAGCAAAAATTAACTTCATAGCAATAAAACCTGTCTGGAGGGCACCTCAGTGTGAATGTTCAAGTGGTGCTAATGAAAAGTTACCTTGATTCCTCTGGAAATCTTCCGTTTTCATTTCAAAAATAGAAAAGAGTTTTGTGTCTACTGCTAATTAACGTCTTCATGGTAAAAGTGTAAAAATAAAAAGCAAAGTACTAAAAAGTTAAGTTCATTTAATATGTAACACATTGCATTAAAATGTTTAAAAGGTATATAAAAATCGAGAAATAAACTTTGCCTTGTCAAACTCTCTTTTGCATTCAAACCAGGCCTTCAATACGCTGCAGGTGCCTCTCCATTTGAGTTATTGGCTAGGTTGGTCACTGACCCCTAAAACAATAAAAGTATCTACTACATCTCTGGTCATGCTCCTGAAGTGGATGGAAACTACTTTGCAGTTTTGAGCTCCTGCAGCAGCCAGCAGTGGCTAAGTACAGCCAAATGTACAATAAATAAACTGGCACTGTTTCTTAGAGCCAAAGAGTGCTATGCACCAGGATGGTAAAACCTACCCCCTGGTTACTCTCTAGAACCAATGTGCTGCAGCTTGTGTGAAGAACACACTGGAGCCATGAGCACCAGAGAACTGTAAGTAGAACTCAAATACAAATTGGCATTGTGGCCTGCTCCCATGGAGAGAGAACATGTAAAGTATTGCAAACCTGAAACTTAAATCTGTTAAATGCAGCTCAAAAAAAAACCCAAAAAACCTTATACATTGAATAGTGTATTAATTAGTATTAAGTACTGTACCTTTATCCTGTTCTAAATATATGCCTGATGATTATAATGTTATCTTTTCTACCCTAGAGCATGTACAAAAGGACATTGAGCATGTTAAAAATCCTGGTAAACTTCATTTTCTGAGTAATTAATGAACATGTTTATAAAATTATGAAAAATGGTCATCTTGCCTGAAAGCAATAGGGCCAACAGCGCTTTTAATCTAAAAAGCCACCAAATTAGCTTAGAAACAACCTCTCACATCCCTCTCCCCACGCTAAGTGAAGAATGTGCTTGAGGCCAGGGGCCACCAGTGACTTACAGGTAATTAATTAATTAATACCAGGCTCAATTACTAAAAACCCCAAGGTGCAAATAAGGGAATATCAAACTCTCAACCGAGGTTTCCCTCCAACCCCTTATTCCAGCACCTGTACTAATACCTAAAATTCCACAGTGTACCCAGGGTAAACAAACCGGAGCAGCTAGCTTAAATTTCACCCTAAAAACTGATGAATAAAAACTGATGGCAAATCTACCTGCCAGGAACAGTGCAGTAAAAAGTCCTTCATGAACTTCACCAAAGCACTAATCTAAAAAAATTGCCCCAACCAGCTTAGCCAAATGAGCCTTCAAAAAAAACAAAGCCTGGTAAAAACAGACAAAATTTTTTTCAGGCGTTATCAATTAAGGCCAAAATATAAAACCTTTACTCTGTAGTTCTGATCACTACCACAGCTATTAAAGCTAAAAAAAAATGGTCCAGCTTCATGTACTAATCCTGAACAAAGTCCGCTACCCAAGAGTACCAGTTCACCCGAAGCACCTGACGAAACACATGAGTGCCAGTCATTGAACAGCCTGGAATACGTCTTCAAAAACAAAGCTAAATGCCTAATACCATTGCCTGTTACAATTTCTCTCTGGGGTTAACCAAGGACATAAAATAACTTTATATATATATACACATAAACACACACACACATTTGTATATGTATACTATATATATATATATACGTATGTATATGTATATATATACTATTCCCCACCAACTTTAAGAAGGTGTCTTAGCAGGCACTGAACCTTTTCTACTTTTGTAATCTAGTGTCCTCTTTTTAAAAAACCACGTAATCCCAAAGTTCTAATTAAGTTTGTTTCTTTCAGAATGAGCATCTTGTTAGCCATGTGAAAGCTTCATCCAGCTTCATGCAGAACGCCAGCTCCGTCTTCCTCCAGTTAAAATAAAATAACAAGGTTTTACACCTTGTCAGGTAGGGACTACAGCCCACGGCCAGCAGGAAGTAGCTACAGAAAAAAAAGTCATCTCCCTCCAGCACCCCTTTAAGAGTAAAGGTGTAAACTCTCTGCGGGAAAAATAGAACAGGCTAGTAACATAGGAAATTAATAGATGGATCTGGGACCTGGCAGGAAGTGCACATGGACTTCGGGGAACCCCAGGATAGCTGCTGGGGGGCCCCGCCCCCAGGATTCTGCTGTCCAGGACAGGAGCTTCTTCTGAGAACAAGAAAAAACTCCAGATGTTCCCCAGGAACTTTGTCCTTGGCCCTCACTGGAACATTGATAGGTGGGGTAATCAATCAAAACAACAAACAGCCAAAACTCCTCCCAAACTCTCATCATCCTTCCCCACTTTGTCTTTAATAAAAAATTCAGTGAAAACACAGAGAGCCCCCCACCTCAAAACCCCAACGACAGTGGTGCCAAAGCTCAGCAAGTCACACTGCATCGAGGGGGAATGATATGGGCTGTGGGGGGGCTGTGCGTTTCTTCATGAATCACCCGGGCCGTGTGTGTCAAACAGTAAGCACCACAGCCCTGCCCTTCCTAGCCACGCCAACTGCCCCGTCCCAGAAAGCCAATTAAGTGACACAGGCTCTGTAGACTTTGGATATTCAGGGAGAATGCCAAGTAAATACGTTCATTCAAGCCTACTGGGAACGTGGGAATTTGTGTTAATTCAAGCTTATCTAGTACTCAAACAAAGCACCATTTGACTCCCAACTCCTACATCCTCTGTATAAAAAGAACTCAAAAATCCTATTCGGGGCTCGGGTTTTTGAACAGAAGTGTTCCCGAGCCCCGCCGGTCGAAAATAAATTTTGCTTCCCAAAATTATTACCAAGTCCTGGCCTTCCATATACGATCATTGAATCTCTGCCTTCACAACAGAAAGGGTCCAAACTCACTCTTCTGGATGTGCGTGTCCAGGTATCTCAGCACCACTGGTGGAAAAGCCCTTCCTTCCCCACTAAAAACCCGCACCAGTCCATTGGTCTGTATGTCTGTCCTTATGCCAGGGCCACACTCTTATTACTACTTCACGGTAAGTTTTGAAATCACAAATTGTGAGTCTTGCAACTTTGTTCTTTTTCAAGATTGTTCTGGTTATTCTAGGCCCCTTGCATTTCCAGATGAATGTTAGGATCAGCTTGTCAATCGTTACAGATTCTGAGATTCTTCCAAGGACTGCGTGCATCCGTAGATCAGTTTGGAAAGGAGTGCTATCTTAACAATATAAGCCTTCTGATCTAGAAAGGTGGGGTCTTTCCATTTATTTAGAGCTTCTTTAATTTCTTTCAACAGTATTTTGTCATTTTCAGGATCTGAGTTTTACACTTTGTTAAATTTATTCCTAATTATTTCATCCTTTTTGGTGCTATTGTAAATAGAATTGTTTTCTTAATTTCATTTTTGGATTGTTCATTATGCGTGTATAGTGATTCAGTTGATTTTTGTGTATTGATCTCAAACCCTGCAAGCTAGCTGAACTTATAGATTATTTCTGATCATTTTTAGCAGATGCCTTACAATTTTCTTTTTTGTTTGTTTGTGTTTGTTGTTGTTGTTGTTATTATTTTCTATATGCAAGATTATGTCACCTGCTAATAGAGACAGTTTTACTTTTTCCTGTCCAGCCTGGATGCCTTTTGTTTCATTTTCTTGCCTGATTTGGACTTTGACAGATCCTTTTGCTGGCTTGTTGGAGACTCACCAAATCAGGGTAAAGTGGGGGCAGGAGTCCAGTGAAAAAGGACTCTGCCTTGGGCCAGGGAGGCAGCGGGGAGGGCTGGAGAGCAGCGCTGGTGCGTCTCTTCTGTTCCTCTCCCCTGTTCCGCTTCTGAGTCTTGCTGACCTTTTTTCTTTTTATTTTTTCTTTTTATTTTTTAAACACATAGGTCACACAAAATCACTGACCATCTGGTGACTCTTTGCCTCAACTGACAACAAAGCCACTGTAAGTTTCTTAAAATCCTCCCGAGGCATAATTCTCAGTAAGCAGCTCTGCACGAGGGAAGCACACACCAGATGGAAAGCTGGGAGCTGAATCCGAAGGCCCTGTCTCTGCAAGAGCCCCACGGGCAGTTCTCGCTGGACGGAAGGCCTATTTTTATGTGAGGGGAAAAGAGAAGTGGTGGCGAGCAGGTCTGAGAAATGTGGCATCCTCAGCAGCCAGCTAAAGATAGCCCAGCGCCGGTCGCTCCCAGACCTGGGGCCCGCAAGGCTCTGAGCCACGAGCAAGGCGCTTCCCAGGGAGCCCCCGACCGCATCACCAGGCCTGCGCTTGGCGACCTGGCTTGGCCAGCACACGAGGGTAGCAGCCCTGGAAACCCCGTGAGCACCCTCGCACAAGCCGGGGCGCCGGGCACGTGCTCTCCCTGCTGGGGAGCAGGGCGCCGAGTTCCAATCAGGGCTGCTCTCGGGAAGGCGAGGGGCCCTGCGGCCATCGCCCGCCCTAGAGGGGCCTCCTGGAGGTTTGCTCGCTAGGTGCCTCACTGCCCAGCCCTGGTCGCACCCCGGCCCTGCCCTGACCGGTCATGGTCAGCCCCCGTCCCGGGGCCGCAGTTTACTCAGCTGACAAACTGAAGCACTGGACTGCGGTCGGTGTTTCCCAGCTGCTTCCCAAACTGATCCTTGATTTTCAGGTTTGGGAAACGCCCGCCAAACGCCCTGGCTTCTGATCATCTGCAAGCTGGTGCTCACAGCCTGCCTGCGGGAACGTCGCGGACGGCTCTCGATCACCGACACGTCCAGGCTTCTCCTTCCACTCTCCTCAGAGAGACCGCCCATCTCGGCCACCGCTCCGGACACGGCCTCGGCACCGTCTGACTTTGAAGGTTGGACCAGAGGCGGATGCTTCACCCCAGTGAGCCCATCGAAGTCTGGACTGGGGGAAGCAGATGATCCCTCCCAAACCTGGCAGCCCCTGGCGGTGCTCTCCCGCGTCGGGTCAGGCAGCCTGACAGCCGGGGCAAGGCCCATGTGCAGCAGAAGACGCTGGCCGGGAGAGGCCGGGAGAGGCCAGGAGAGGCCGGGAGAGGCCGGGAGAGGCCGGGAGAGGCAGGGAGAGGCCGGGAGAGGCCGGGAGAGCAGGTCGAGGCCCGTGACTGAGGAGCCTCTGGGCTCTTGATTCGGAGCGCCTCCTCGGTCCCTGCCTCCCTGCTCTGTGCCGGGAGCAGGAACTGTCCTCGAGTCCCTGAGTCGTCTTCACAGCGACCACAGCCAAAGGGCAGTGACAGGCAGAGCGAAGGGTCAGCCGCTCAGCAGCGAGGAGTGACGGCTCTACTTGAGGGAAGGTCGAGAGATTCCTGCCTCCCACCATAAAAAAAAAGAAATTTTGAACCAGAAGGTTTAAAAATAATGTTTACAAAGAGAACTTAAAAATAAACCTAGTCCTCCCACCACGTCCTGAACACATTGGTCCTACCGTCCCTCAGCAGCCCTTTTCTCCTCCCGCTCCCCTTCTGCACCTTCCCTCCCCTCCCCGTCACCGCAGCGGGTGGGGGCCACAAAGACGGAGCAGGGGGCTCCGGGAGCCGAGGAGGTCACCGCCGCGCCAGGGGAACCACCTGCAGGCGGGAAAGCTGGTACGTTGACAATAAGGGAGGCAGCGCACTTGCCACAGACGGGATCTGCATCTGCGGAAAGGGGGAAGCTGGAAACAATCCTGAGGAACCGGTTGCCGTTGAAGGTGTTGGTGTGAACTCAGGGGCTTTTCATTTTTATTTTTTTATTTTTTTAAAGATTTATTTATTTATTTACTTAATTTCCCCCCCTCCCCTGGTTGTCTGTTCTTGGTGTCTATTCGCTGCGTCTTGTTTCTTTGTCCGCTTCTGTTGTCGTCAGCGGCACGGGAAGTGTGGGCGGCGCCATTCCTGGGCAGGCTGCACTTTCTTTTCACACTGGGCGGCTCTCCTTACGGGGCGCACTCCTTGCGTGTGGGGCTCCCCTACGCGGGGGACACCCTTGCGTGGCACGGCACTCCTTGCGCGTATCAGCACTGCACATGGGCCAGCTCCACACGGGTCAAGGAGGCCTGGGGTTTGAACCGTGGACCTCCCATGTGGTAAACGGACGCCCTAACCACTGGGCCAGGTCCATTTCCCTCAGGGGCTTTTCAAACACACACGTCACAGGCGAGTGGAGGAGCTGCACACGTACGCCGCACCTGGACGTGCACCTCTTCCCCGCCTCCGTCTGCTGAAAAGGCACGGAATCACCGGCACCCCTGCAGGACTCCTGGGAGAAGCCGCTGGTGCCAAGGCTGAGGCAGGGAAACCTGAGAGGAGCCTGGACAATCCAGAAAGTAAAGAATTGCTCAAAGAATCATGGGGCATAGCTCAGGGATGCAGAAGCCAATTTTGACAGGGCTCCTGCTGGCAAATCTGGGATGACCAAATTCCAGAATAAGTGATGATAGTAATGGATACAAATCCACTGATGAAAAGAGGAATACACGAGTCCATCCTGATACACATAAACGGAGGGAAAGATCGCCTCTCCCTTAGGCCGGAAGGCCTAACAGATGTGTTAGGAAGGGTGGAGAGAGGCTGCGCACTGACCTCTTGAGGTCCTGAGGGGCGGGAGGTGGCTGGAGACGCCCCAGGTTGAAGGAGGTGGAGAGGTACAAGCAACATGTGCAGAGCATAAGCTGGAGCGGACCCCGGAGCAGAGAGGAAAAGGAAACACCGAGGCTGTTCATGAAATCTGAAAGCGACCTGGACTGGAGGTTGGTGTTGGGCCAGGGCTGCCTTTCTGATTTGGA
Organism: Dasypus novemcinctus; assembly: GCF_030445035.2. Taxonomy (NCBI): domain Eukaryota; kingdom Metazoa; phylum Chordata; class Mammalia; order Cingulata; family Dasypodidae; genus Dasypus; species Dasypus novemcinctus. The sequence continues at coordinate 935,951 of NC_080698.1, read as the reverse complement.
AAGTAATTTGTGAATCACTTTGGGAAGATACACACTGAAGACCTGGGGAGTTTGGGGCATATTAAACAAATATTTCTAATTTCCGAGAGTTATTTCTTGCAGTTTTTCTACAGCCACCTGCTCTTCTTTCATAAATACAATATTATCATGATCCAGTTCTGCCTTAGGGTCTGGGCACTGCCAGTTGAACATTCCACAAGTACTTCTAAGTCACCCTGCCCGAAATTGCACTCTCCATCTATGCCCAAAACCTGTGTAGCCTGTAGGCTCGTAGGCTCCGGAAACACCTGGCTTTCTGTCTGAATGTCATGAGGGCCATTGACAGGTTTTGAGGGGAGAAGTGGCATGATAAATTTGCCTTTCAAAAGGACACCCCAGCTCAGTAGACTTGAGAGAGAAGGGCAGTAGCAAGAAGTCCAGGGAGCAGGGCTGCCAGCTCTCCTGGTTTTTCAAGGCTCAGGGATTCCCTGGGACATTGGGATTTCCACGCAAAAATCAGGAAAGTGCTGGGCAAACTGGGACAAGGTGGCTGCCCTCATCAGGAGGCTACTTCAGAAGGTCCAGGTGTAGAACGACTGTATGCAGACCAGGTGGAGGTGACTACAAGATGCACAACCTGGATAGACAGTGAAGGGAAACCGAGGAGATGGGTTAATGTGTACGGTGCATCCTTTGAGGATAAGTACTCTAAGAGGATCCTTAGAGTACTAGGAGACCTGAATCACCATCCTGGGGCGTGGGGGGAGGTGTGGGAGGAACATTTTGGAGTCAGGGGTGGGAGACAAGGAGCACACCCTGGGCCTGTCGAGTGTGAGGTGTCCAGTCGACATCCAAGGGACGTGAGCAGGTAGTTAAATACCTGAGTCTTGAGCTCAGAGGGGAGAGGCTAGGGCTGTCGATATCGAATATAGATGGTGTTTTGAAAGGAGTTCACCAAGACTGTGACAAAGGAGAGAAGGGGTTCCGGGACTGACTCCTGCAGCCTCTTAGGAGGCTGCGGGTCGAGGAGAACCAGCAGTGGAGAGTGAGAACGAGATGCCCCTGAGGTGGGAGGTTACGGGGGGCGGGGGGTGCTGGAAGCCCACCAGGGCAAGTGCACCCAGAAGAGAAAGGCAGCAGGTGCACCCCATTTCAGACAAGTCTTGAGAACTGATGACTGGATTTACCAACAAGGAGACTGAGCTTGACGAGAGTTGTTCTGGGGGAAGGTGGAGGTGAAATTTTGGTTAAGAGAGAATGGGAGGCAACGAGCGTAGATGCTTCCAAGGGATGAAGCAGGAAGGGCAGTGGTGGAGGGGGCGGCAGAGCTATTGGCCGAGTCTTCATTTATGAGGAATCACAGCACATTTGCCTGCTGATGGGAGTGACAGCGTGGGGGAGGGAGGCACGGAGGTGCAGGAGAGTGCAGGAGAGTGGAAGGGGGTGGGGCTCGGCGAGCGGGCTGGCCTCAGGTGAGTGCGGCTGGCCTCAGGTGAGCACAGGGGCAGTCCCTCCACAATAACAGGGAGGAAGGAAGAGGGGGCACAGGGTCAGGTCACCGGGCAGACCTGGGGGGCGGGGGCTAGTGGAGATTCTCTTCTGACTGCCTGATTTCTCAGGGAAGTAGCAATGAGGTAACCAGCCAAAGGCAGGACGGGGAGGCAGCACGGAGGTCTGAGGAGAGAGAGAAGGGCTAAAGTTGTCACCCTGGGAGGCGGGGAGTGAAGGGGGAGCGGAGCCCGTCGCCGGCAGAGCCCTGGGCCACGCAGGTTTCGGGGGCCGTGGGTGTTGAGTGGGACCAGTCAGCGCTTTGAGACTTTCCTTCCCTGCGCATGCGTTGGCTCCTGCACTTCACCTGCCCCTCTCCACGCTGCTGCTGGTTTGCAGAACCCTGGTTCACGGTCGCCCACCTCCCTGGGGTGAAGGGCTGGGTCTCCCACCGCTGGCCGCAGACACGGCCTCGGGAAGTGCCCTCCGCACGTGGAGCAGGCTGAAGCGACAAAGACCCCGCAGCGCCTCCCGGCCAGACGTAGAGCACCAGCGGGAAAGCGCGCCCTGGAGGAGGCAGCGTGGCCTGGTCGGCCCTGGGCGGGGGACAGGCCAAGCCTGCAACGCTGAGACTCTGGACCCGCTGACTCGGCGCGGAGATGGCAGGAGAAAAGCACCGTTCCTAGAACGGAGGGTCTCCAAGAGACAAGAGAACAGAACTTACCACAGGAACGGTGAGCCCTAACGCCAATCGTTGACTACAGCTGGCAATATGGTTGTAATAAAATTATTTCATCGGTTGTAAAAAGGTACACACAAACGCAAAATGTTAATAGTGGGAAAAGGGGGGCCAATGTGGCTCAAGCAGCTGAGCACCTGCTTCCTACATGGGAGGCCCCAAGTTCAGTCCCCGGTACCTCCTAAAAGAAAAACAAACAACAAGCAAACAAACAAAAAAAATAGGGTAAACTGTGTTGAGATGGGGGTTAATATGGGAACTCAGTCCTTTCTGTTTGAATTGTCTGTAAACCTACAACTGCTTAAATATATAAATAAAAAGGGGGAGAAAAAGGAAAGAAAAAGGCAAGAAATAGTGAATCCATCCCAGGAGAGAAATGAAGGGATGTTTTTTGTTTTTGTTTTTGTTTTTGTTTTGTTTTGTTTTGTTTGGCACTCCTGTATATCAAACACTACTAGTAGTTTTGTATACCCTCATAAAACATTTACATATTCTTATATCCACGTTTCATACATGAAGGCCCATGGATTTTTTTGCAATTTTATTGAGATATATTCATATAGCATACAAAGTGTACATTTGATGGGTTTTGATTCCTCTTAATTGTACACTTTTCTTAAGGTTTGAATGCCTTTACTTTGTGCATTTATGATTTTTACAACTATTTTATTTAAACGAGTATCATATCATCACAATACGGAATACTTTAACTTCTTCCCCTTCTCCTCCCATGTTGGAGATTTGGACCTGAAGGGTATCAGGAATGAAAGAAAGAGAAAAGGGAGAAAGAAACAAAGAGCAAGAATGAGCGAGAGAAAAAGAACTGCAAGTAATAACTCCTCAGACAACTTTATTGTTTACAAGGGGCTCTCTGTCTATCCCAGTGTACGTGCCAGCGAGCAGGAGGACGTAGCCTACGTGCCATCAAGCCTAACACATCGCGTGCGTGGCAGCAAGCAGCAACACGTATCAACTATCAGCATTACCCATAGTCTAAGGAATTTTTAAAAAATGTTATCTCACTGTACAAAGTCTAAGTGTTCTATTCACTACAAAAGGTATGTGCTCATCTTTTCTGTCAGCCTTTGACAGCTCCATCCCATTTGCCGGGAACTCTTAATTACCGCATTCCTTAGGTTGCAAGCATAGCCATGGAGACAGCACTAGCATGGAGACCGCACGTCTCTCCTTGAGAGGCCACTGTGCCTCAGTTTCCAACACTCCCACATTGTTTGAAGTGTTAGAATAGCATGTATGCCTAATTCCCTATTGATAATCTTGTGTAGCAAACCTCTTCCTAGTCCATGCCTACGTTATTAAAAGCATTCAGATTTAACTATATGTAACTGATTCGTGTAAAATGTTCATCCTGGCTCCTTACATAAAAATGCCTCTTTATTACAGAAGCTTTCTTTATTTTCACTTATATTCCATTTGGCTGAATCCTTTCAGCCATATTACACTTTTCAGAGAAAATTTATGGATAGTATATTTTCCCAAGTTCTTATGCATTCATTTGTGCAAGTCTTTTTGTGACTTGCACAAATTAACAATATATGGAGTGGATGTAATTTCTAGGGTCACACATTCTCTCCCCTCAGATCTCTGAAAACCAGGTTCAGTTGACTTCTACTACTGAGCTGAAAGAGGGTGTATATCCTGGCTGTTTAACAGAACTCACCCAAATGCACACACGCCAGCACTAAACCTGAGTCCCCATATCAAATCCCATGAGCTGCTCCTTCACACTGAACAACTACACACATAAAAATGTCTACACTGAATGCCGATACTATAGACTAAACCCTACACATGCCCCAGCTCTAATCCAGAACCCCGAACCACCACCCCAATCCTAGCCTAAGTCTGAGGTGAACCCTAAGCTGGGCACCGCGGCTCCACGGCACGAGGAAGCGGGATGCGCGTGAAGCAGCCTGTCCAGGGAGTGGGTGGAGAAGGCACCTCCTTCCACTCGCCACTTGGCTTGCTCTGCCCAGCCCCTGCTCCTCGGATGAGCCCCTCACCCCCTCCTCCTCTCAACTCAGATGTCGCCTTCTCAGTGTGACCCTCCCTGACTGAAACACGCAACCTCTGCCCCGCAATCCACATCGCCATTATCCCCATCAGAAAGAAATACATTTTACGTATTTGTCTGCTCTCTCTCCTCTCCCATGAATATAAGCTCCATGAGGGCAGGGAATTTTGCCCGCTTTATTGACTGCTGTCTTACCTGCTTCTAGAACTGTACCATCTACTACAATAGCCACTTACCACATGTAGCTAGCAATCACCAGAAAAGTGGCTAGTCCAAAGGCCGTAAGTGTAAACACACACCAAGTTTTGAAGGTTTAATATTTTAAAAATAATATAAAATACCTCTCTGATAATTTTTATATCAATTATATATTGAAATGATATTTGGGATATATTGGGTGATGTATAATATATTCTTTTTTTTTTAAGATTTATTATTTATTTATTTATTTCTCTCACCTTCTCCCCCCACCCCGGTTGTCTGTTCTATTTGCTGTGTCTTCTTGGTCTGCTTCTGTTGTTGTCAGCGGCATGGGAATCTGTGTTTCTTCTTGTTGTGTCATCTTGTTGTGTCAGCTCTCCTTGTGTACGGCACCATTCCTGAGCATGCTGCACTTTCTTTTGCGCTGGGCAGCTCTCCTTATGGGGCGCACTCCTTGCGTGTGGGGTTCCCCTATGTGAGGGACACCCCTGCGTGGCACAGCACTCCTTGCGCGCATCAGCACTGCGCATGGGCCAGCTCCACGTGGGTCAAGGAGGCCCAGGGTTTGAACTGCGGACCTCCCATGTGGTAGACGGACACCCTATCCACTGGGCCAAGTCCGCCCCCTATAATATATTCTTAAAAGTTACTTAGTTCACCTGTTTCCTCCTTTTAAACTTTTAATGTGGAACTCAAGATGGCGTACGCAGCTCCTATTTGAGGCTGGCATCACACACAATCTGTCAGCATTGGCCACGAGACACTGGCAAACTCCCGTGAAGGACCCAACAGAAGCACCCTGGACTTGGCGGGCTATTTGGTCTCCACTGAACTCTGCTATTGTAGGGCAAGAGCAGCAGCAGGCCTTGCATGAACATATAGGTGTAGCTCTCTTCCAGTAAAACTTAATTAAAAAAAAAAATGGGCAGCATCAGGTTTGCCGAACCTAGGACATTGCTTGGTCCATAGGAAGTGCTCGTTGAGTGAATGGGCAGAAGGATGGCTAATGTGACTGGGGCACGGTGGGTCGGGAGAAGCTGATCGAGCAAAGTTGCTGGGGCCGTCAGTGGTCTCTTCTGCCATTGCTTCTGTTTCAAGTCGTTGGAGGATTTTAAATAAGATGGGGATAAAAAGGTGGCATGGCTTTTCTAAAAGGTCGCTGTAGTAGATGCCCTGGTAAGGTGCCCAGACCTGCCCCCACCCCTTTCAGAACCCCTTCCCCAATTGCTGAGAAGGTTGGTGGCTGAAAGCGCTCTTGGGCATGTCCCTCTCTCAGGGCTGCCCCCGCTGAAGGCTGCACCCTTCTTGGAACCATGTACAATGGCTCACTAGTGGGAGGACAGGGTGTAGCGTCCTGGCAGGCTGCAAGTGGGAACAGCTCCAGAGCCCCCAGGATGACCAGCTGCAGCCCTGGCTGCAATCACATTTCTGTCGGGCTCAGACCTGTAGTCACGAGAGGTGATCTGCTTATACTACTCTCCTCACAGGAGGTGATCAACTTCCATTACATTCCTCACAAGAGGTGATCTGCTTCCATTGCTGACCTCACAGGAGTTGATCTGCCTTCATCACTCTCCTCACAGAAGACAATCTGCTGCCATTACTCTCACACATGTTTTGATCTGCCTCCATTTCTCTCCTCACAAGAGGTGATCTGCTTTCATTACTCTCTTCACAGGATGTGATCGGCATCCATTACTCTCCTCACGGGAGGTGATCTGCTTCCATTTCTCTCACACAGGTGTTATCTGCCTGCATTTATCTCCTCACAGGATGTGATCTGTTTCCATTACTCTCCTCACAACAGGTGATCTGCCTCCATTACTATCTTCACAGGATGTGACCTGCTTCCATTACTCTCACACAGTTGTTGATCTACCTCCATTACTCTCCTCACAGGGGATGATCTGCTTCCATTACTCTCCTCACAGCTGTTGATCTGCTTCAATTACTCTCCTCACAGATGTTGCTCTGCCTCCAGTACTCTCCTCACAGGAGGTGATCTGCCTCCATTACTCTCCTAACAGGAGTTCATCTACTTCCATTATGCTCCTCATAGGTGTTATTATCATTCCATTCCATTACTCTCCTCACAGGAGGTGATCTGCTTCCATACTCTCCTCACAGGAGGTGATCTGCCTCCATTACTCTCCTCACAGGAAGTGATCTGATTCCATTACCTCCTCACATGAGGTGATCTGCCTCCATTATTCTCACACAGGTGTTGGTCTCCTCCAATACTCACCTCACAGGAGATGACCTGCATCCAATACTCTCTTCTCAGGAGGTTATCTGCTTCCATTATTCTAACAGAGGTGTTGATCTCCTCCATTACTTTCCTCATAGGAGGTGATCTGCTTCAATTAGTCTCCACCCAGGTATTAATCTGCTTCTGTTACTCTCCTCACAGAAGTTGATCTGCCTCCATTACTAAACTCATAGGAGGTAATCTCCTTCCATTTCGCTCCTCACAGGAGGTGATAGGCTTCTATTATTCTCCTTGCAGGGGATGATATGCTTCTATTACTCTCCTCACAGGTGTTGATCTGCTTCCACTACTCTCATAGGAGTTGATCTGCCTCCATTCTCACTTCACAGGTGTTGATCTGCCTCCATTACTCTCCTCACATGAGGTAATCTCCTTCCATTACTCTCCTCAAAGGATGTGATCTACTTCTATAACTGTCCTCACAGGAGGGATCTGCTATCATTACTCTCACACAGTTGTTGATCTGCCTCCATTACTCTCCTCACAGGAGGTGATCTGCTTACATTACACTCTTCAAAGGTGTTGATCTCCTATTACTCTCCTCACAGGAACTGATCTGGTTCCATTACTCTGCTCACAGGTGTTGATCTGCTTCCATGACTCTCCTTACAGGAGGTGACCTGCTTCCGTAACTCTCACAGAGGTGTTTATCTGCCTGCATTTCACTCCTCACAGGACATGATCTGCTTCCATCACTCTTCTCAAAGGTGATGTGCTTACATTTCCATCACACTTGTGTTGTTATGCCTCCATTACTTCCTCACAGGAGGTGATTTATCTCCATTTATCACCTCACAGAAAATGATCTGATTCTGTTTACTCTAACATAGATGTTGATCTGTTTTCAGTACTCTCTTCAAGGAGGTTATCTGCTTCCATTACTCTCCTCACAGGTGTTGGTCTACCTCCATTACTCTCCTCACAGGAGGTTATCTGCTTCCATTACCCTCATACAGGTGTTATTATGCCACTATCATTCTCCTCAAAGGAGGTGATCTGTTTCCATTACTCTCCTTAAGGTGTTGAGCTGCTTCAATTATTCTCCTCACAGGATGTGATCTGTCTCCATTACTCTCCTCACAGGTATTGATCTGCCTCCATTATTCTCTTCACAATAGGTGATCTACGTCCATGACTCTCCTCACAGGAATTGAATTGCTTCCATTAATCTCCTCACAGGAAGTGATTGGCTTCCATTACTCTCCTCACATGAGATGATCTGCTTCCATAACTCCCACACAGAAGGTGATCTGCTTCTATTACTTACATACAGGTGTGGATCTGCCTCCATTACTCTCCTCACAGGAGGAGATCTGCTTCCATTACCCTCACAAATGTGTTATTATGCCTCCAATACTCTCCTCAGAGAAGGTGATCTGATTCCTTTACTCTCTGTGGGAAAATAGCTTGAATTTGAATGTTGGAACCTGGCTTGACATTGAAACGTTTCCATAACACAGATAAGGAGTGTGGGCTTAGGAACACCAGCCTTGACTTGATGGAACACTACACTGTCTGGTCAGAGCGAAAACTGTTTTCATGTGGAGATGTTTGAACTTTGTCATGGCCTGCTCCCTAGCATTGCCGGTGCTACAGCTTTAATAACAAGCAGCCTTGAAAATAAACATAGATGACTACTGCTTTGTAATTTCTAATAAATATGATGTGGAAACTAGAGTTGAGGCTCTCAGTTCCAGAAGGTGTTGAGTTCCCTGATGCCACCTTTAATTTCTCTCTTGTGTCTTTCTTTCTGTCCTTTTATTTCTTCAGTTCTGCATTGCCATCCCTTCATACAAACCTATTGCTGAGCTGGTCTCAGCAACTGGTGCCCAAACAGGGACTCGAGGGGAAGAAGAATCGCTTTGAGGGAAACTAAAGGTGTTGTCACAGCGCAGAGCCCTGAGTGGTTTAGACCTTCCAAGTCCTCAGTGAGTCAGGACACTCTCGGGTATTTTAGCAGGGGTACAGTGGGAAACGGAGACAGTTCCCCCCGTATGTCTGTCTCCTAAAACAACTCCTCAAGGCAAGAGCAGCCGAGGCCAGTGAGTCTTGTATTGTAGAACTCTTACAGATTATAGAAAAATACTGCTCATACTTTCCAGCAATAGGAAGTTTAGAATTAGGAGATCAGGAAAGAGTAGAAAAAAGAGTTTAAAAATTACATGTACAAGGTATTTTGCTCCCTCTCACTATTTGGCCCACTTGGACTATTATTAAATCTGTTTTGATACTAAATGTAAAGTTTTGCCTTCAGCTCCTTCATTAACTGACTTTAGAAAGTCACTTTCCCCTCCACTGACACCTCCTCCCCCTCCCATACCCAGAGATGCTCACCCAAAGTTGTCAGCTTTACAACAGGGCATCTTGCAGGCTAGAATGGAGAGAAATCATGTAGAGCCACTTGTATAAGGAAAGGTTAACTCACACATACAATGTCCCATACAGGCAAAAGTGCTAAATAAGACCCTTGTTAGTAAAATCATGCTTGTAAGAAAACTCTGTTAAAGTGTTGACTAAGATAAAGAAAATATTCTGGCAGCAACTGTGCAAAACCCTTGCTGCCTACATGATAATGTGGCTTGGGCTAGTGGGGGCTAATAAAATTAAGCCACTGGAAGAGGAGGAAAGTATGGCAACATTGGTGTTCTGTTTTGTTTTGTTTCCATACGGATTCTCCTTGGGCCTATTTAGCCAAATTAATAAAATTAGCACAAATTTTTTATCAAGTTGTTGAAAGGAGTTTTCGGTTTTGAATCAATAGCTTTCTCCTGAACTTCAAGTCTCACTGTAGTCTTCAAGAGTAGTAATCCAAAAAACGTGTGTGAACTGTCCGTCTAAACTGCTCAATAAGAACTTAACTGCATTTATGCTGCTCAAGTTATTCTAACTGGTTGCTGATTACTAATAAAAGTGTTTCCAAGAACAAGCTTCTTGCATGCTTCAGGCAACATGGATTTTAGAAGAAATCTTAAAAGCAGTAAAATCTAAGATGTGAAGTGATGGAGAACTTAAAAACAGCTCTACCAGAAAAGTAAGAATTATGAGTCAAATTGTAAACTTTATGTTTCTGTTGGTGCACTGTAATTGTTTTGTGTTTGTCTATTTCTTCAATGTCAGTGTATATTTTGATACCTCCAGATGGTAATATAAATTAATAAATAAAAATTTCTAAAAAAGTTCTATTCAAATGGCCAAAAATTAAATAAATGCTTATATTAATACATAAGTTTAAATGTTAATAAGATCTCTACAATGATAAAAATTGTAAGTCTTGACTAACAAAATTACTGTAAGTCTCTTCATAAAGAATAGTTCTTGCCTAAATTGAAATGAATAGTTTATTTTTCTTCACAGGATAAAATGAAGGATGTAAAACAAATGAATATTAAGGAAGGTAAAAAGTTTGTGGGAGCGCTGACTAAAATTTAATAAGTTGTTTAAAAAAAATGTGTTTTGTCCTAAAATAAGATGGCTGGTTTTCATAAAATTAGAAAGAACATATGCAGGACAGGACTTGAATGCATATGGCAAGTTGTAGAAGGTGTTCTGGTAACATTAATATGGTAACATTAAGGGAATGTATTCTGTGAAAGTGAAATTTGTCTTAAAATAATATAATTATAGTCTATATGGTTATTAATAATTATAAGAAGTTATGGAAGCATTGTTTGAATTAAAGTGTTTATATGGCTAATTCCAAGAAGTCATTATTAAACAGAAACTGAATTGATAATAACAAAAATTAATTTTATAACAGGAAAAGTTGTTGGCAGCCAGCGTCCCCCGCCAACTTGTTTCTAAAGACTGTTTCTAGTATTGCATGCTACTACGTATTTACAATAAAGTTATTTTTGTATATAACCAAACTAAATCATTGTTTTTAAAAGTTTGTTTAGTGTTAAGTAATAGTATGTTGTAAGAAGTTTGCTTGGAGACAGTTTCCAAAATCATTTTGGTAGCTTATGCATGTAGGATGTATAGAATGTGTTTTTATTACTAAAGAAACAGAAAATAATTTTGTCCTGAGATAAAATGATTGGTTATTAAGAAAGAGTAAAATGTGGGACAAAACCTGAATGAATACTGAAAGTGCAGAAGGTTCGTGGAAAAGGAATTTTTATGGTTAATGTTGAGTAAGATTTGATGAGTCTATCTATAAAGTTGTAAAAGCTTTAGTATCAAATAGTATATTGATGCAAAGTTCTTTCTCAAAGTTTCTCAAGTTATTAGTCTGTTTTAATAAAAGTTTATACAGAGTTTTTCTCCTGAATAATTAGTATACAAAGAAAGTCTGTTTTATCAAAATAGCTTCTTGTACTTTAACCTTATCATTTCCTCGGTTTTTTAAGAAGCAAGTCTCATCACTTTTAAAGGAACATAATGTTCAAATCTGCTTTCTCAAAGTCAGATCCTGAAAAGTATCTTGTAATTTCAAACTATTGCAAAAAAATTTGTTCTTTTACCTTGAAAAAATTAAAGTAAAAAATAGTTAAGTTCCTTTAATATGTTGTAAGTTGAATGGAAAGTGTTTAAAAGTGTTATAAAATTAAAAGGATTATTTAACCATCTGTTAAGTAAAGTTATATAAGTAAAAAGTTCATATGAATATTTAGAGTATATAAAATTGCTGGATATTTACCAATGTTTCAGCATAATATTAGACAAAAATACAATGTTGTTAATCATGGTTGTAATTATTTAATAGTATGTGTCACAGAAACAATCTCTTACCGTAAATTAAATTAACACCATTGTAGTATGCAGCAGTCCCAAATATTGCTAGTTTGTTGCAAGAAATTAATATCCAACTGTGTCACTATCACTTTGTTTTAAAACTTGCTAAGACTTTCTTTAGTATTTCCTTAGGAAAGTCAAGCCAGCCCACATTCTCCTACCTGTAGAAAAGTCAACAATGGACTTTTGCAGTGCTTCCCCAAGGCTGTGTGCAGAGCCCAGCCATCTGCCCGGCTGGGTGGCAAAGAGTCTGGCTGTGTAGAAAAAATCTGCGTCTGAAACCCTACTGATGACATTACCTTAACCAGTAACCCTTTTTTCAGAATTAAAAGAAATATCAGAGACAATACTATTTTATCTTAAAAGCCTAAAATAGGCAAACAATTGAGACAGGCTGCAGGGCCCCTGCTGCTCTATTGAATTCTTAAATGCTGTTTGGTTGGGTAAGAAAAAACTATACCCTCTGCTGTAACTGATAAAGTACAATGTTTCCTCATGTTAATGGAGTTTGTAATATTGTTGGAGTACTAAAAATCTTTCATCCCTCACTAAGCTCAAATATTAAAACCGTTGTATGTGTTAATTGGGAAAGGACCTTCATGGGAGTAGGAGGACCTCCAGCAGGCTGCTTTAAAAAATAAAAAGGAGGGGGAAGGTGGACATTGGCGTAGCCTGTGAACTGGACGTGGCCAGCACCAGTATTGGCTTTGGGTGGGGTTTGTGGCAAAGGCAGCATTCTAAACAAGTACCCCTTGGGTTTTAGCCACAACTCTGGGAAGGGGCCAAAAGTACAATATAAAAAAGCAATTGTGTGCAGCATAAGAAGCCCTGCTGAAAGTGAAAGAATTAACCCAATAGTGTCTGGTCAGTCTGAAGACTGCCATCCCTATCTAGGGGTGGATTGCAAATACTAAAAACAAAACAGAAACATGGACTGTTGTAAATCACCCTCTGGGGGAGAGATCTGTGGAAGAACATCCAGGATGCCTGCCAGCAGGGACAGGTAACTGTCTACCCCGCCCCTGCCCACTCCTCTAACATCTCTCCTGGGAATGTTGAGGCAGCTGCCTCATGAAGATCGGACCCCTCCTGCTCTTGGCAGGGGTGAGGTGTGCTTTCTCTGCTGCAGGCACTGCACCGGGACTCTAGTAACAAGACAGCGACTATTTTCTGACTAGAAAATGAATCCTCACGACAATGGACCGAGTTTAAACTCAACAGTGAGTTGTGGCTCCAGGTCCAGTGAAGATGCTAACAGCGAGACCAACGAAAGCATTGGAATGATGAGATAAACTTCCAGCTGCCCCACAGCCAAAATGGGAGAGTAACAATAATTTGTCGCTGCCTATGCCTCAAACTATACAAACTGGGGAAACTGAGGTCGTTTTTGATCGAGTACTGGCCTATATAGCCTTGCTGATTGGGAATCTTAAGCCCATGAGAAATGAAAGTCTATTCATTAAATGTCTCCTAGTTGGAAGTCTTATTGTTTGTTGTTGTATAATCTACTGCAGTTATAGATTATGTATAAAATGCAGTTTTTAGCTTGGTAGAAGAATTACAAACTGTAAATATGGCTTATGCCTACAATGTGACTGGAATATATCTAGTTTTTGTGTGACCCCTATATAAATAATAGCAGTGATATCCCTTAGAAATCAGTGAAATGTCATTTGCGTGGTCATAAAAACAATTTAAGCTTAGATATTTTTCAATTACAAGCCCAAATAAGAAACATTCAACATGCTCATTTGCAATTGCTTCCTGCCTCACAAACTATGACAGGAATTGTGGATGGATTAAGATACCTTAAGCTGGCGGCAGACTTGGCCCAGTGGTTAGGGCGTCCGTCTACCACATGGGAGGTTCGCGGTTCAAACCCCAGGCCTCCTTGACCCGTGTGGAGCTGGCCATGCACAGTGCTGATGCGCGCAAGGAGTGCCCTGCCACGCAGGGGTGTCCGCCGCATAGGGGAGCCCCATGCGCAAGGAGTGCGCCCCATAAGGAGAGCAGCCCAGTGCGAAAGAAAGTGCAGCCTGCCCAGGAATGGTGCCGCACAGAGAGCTGACACAGCAAGATGATACAACAAAAAGAAACACAGATTCCCATGCCGCTGACAACAGAAGAAGACAAAGAAGATGCAGCAAATAGACACAGAGAACAGACAACTGGGCGGGGGGGGGGTGTTGCAGGAGAGAAATAAATAAATCTTTAAAAAAAAAAAAAAGATACCTGAACCCTATGATATGGATCAAGAGTTGGGGAAGGGGTCTTCTAGGAGGCATATTAATTATCCTTTCCTATCTGTTTTATATGTATTTAGTCCTCAGATGCATGCTACAAACCCTCCAGAGTATGAAGCAGCAAGAAATATCCAAATATGCCTTCACTGTTTTGCAAAAACAAAAAAGGGGGAGATGTGGGAAAATAGCTTGAATTTGAATGTGGGAACCTGACTTGAAGCTGAAACATTTCCATAATACAGATAAGAAGTGTGGGCCTAGGAACACCAGCCTTGCCTAGACGGAACGCTACGCTGTCTAGTCAGCACAAAAACTGTTTGCATACGGAGACATTTGAACTTTCTATGGCCTGCTCCCTAGCATTGCCAGTGCTGCAGCCTTAATAACAAGCAGCCTTGAAAATAAATATAGATAGCTACTGCTTTGTAATTTCTAATAACTACAATGCAGAAACTAGGGTCGAGCTCTCAGTTCCAGAAGCTGTTGAGTTCCCTGATGCCACCTTTAATTTCTCTCTTGTGTTTTCTTTCTGTCCTTTTTATTTCTTCAGCTCTGCATCACCTTCCTTTCATACAAACCTATTGCTGAGCTGGTCTCACAGGTATTAAATTGTTTCAATTAATCTCCTCACAGGAGGTGATTTGCATCTATTAATCTCCTTACAGGTGTTGATCTGCCTCCGTTTTTCTCATCACAATAGGTGATCTACCTTCATTACTCTCCTCACAGAAGTTGATCGACCTCCTTTACTCTCACATAGATGTTGGTCTGCCTCCATTGCTCTCCTCACAGCAGGTGATCTGCTTCCAATATTCTCTTCAAAGGAGGTGATCGGCTTCCATTGTACTTCTCACAGGAGGGGATGTGTTTCTATTACCCTCACACAGGTGTTATTATGCCTCCTTTATTCTCCTCACAGGAGGTGATCTGCTTCCATTGCTCTCCTCACAGGAGGTGATTGGCTTCCATTGCTCTCCTCACAGGAGGTGATTGGCTTCCATTGCTCTCCTCACAGGAGGTGATCGGCTTCCATTGCTCTCCTCACAGGTGGTTATAGGCTTCCATGATTCTCACACAGGTATTAATATGCCTCCATTACTCTCCTCACAGAGGATGATATTCTCCCATTACTCTCCTCACAGGAGAGGATTTGCCTATTTAACTGTCCTCAGAGGAGGTGATGTGCCTCCAATAATCTCCTCACAAAAGGTGATCTGCTGCCACAACTCCCTCATAGGAGGTTATCAGTTTCCACTACTCTCACAGAGGTGTTGATATGCCTGTATTTCACTCCTCACTGGACATGATATGCTTCCATTACTCTCCTCACAGGAGGTGATCTGCTTCCATTAATCTCACACAGGTATTGGCTTGCCTCCGTTACTCTCCTCACAGGAGGTGATCTGCTACCATTACTCTCCTCACAGCAGGTGATATGGCTCCATCACTCTCCTCTCAGGAGTTCATCTGCTTCCATTACTCTCCTCACAGGTGTTGGTCTACCTCTGTTACTCTCCTCACAGGAGGTGATCTGCTACCATTACTCTCCTCACAGCAGGTGATATGGCTCCCTTACTCTCCTCTCAGAAGTTCATCTGCTTCCATTACTCTACTCACAGGAGGTGATCTGCTTCCATTACTCTACTGACAAGAGATGATCTGCTTCCATAACTCTCCTCACAGGAGGTGATCTACCTTCTTTACTCTCACACAGGTGTTGGTCTGCCTCCATTACTCTCCTCATAGGAGATATTCTGCCTCCATTTCTCACAGTTCTTGATCTGCTTCCATTTTGTCCTCACAGGTTGTATTATCCCTCCACTTCTCTCACATAGGTGTTGTTCTGGCTCCATTGCTCTCCTCACAGGAGGAGATCTGCCTCCAATACTCTCCTCACAAGAGGTGATCTACTTCCATTGGACTTCTCACAGGAGATGATCTGCTTCCATCGCTCTTCTCACAGGAGATTGTGTGCTTCCATTTCCCTCACACAGGTGTTACTATGCCTCCATTACTCTCCTCACAGCAATTGATCTACTCCCATTACTCTCCTCACAGGAGGTGATCTGTCTCCATTTATCACCTCACAGGAGGTTATCTGATTCTGTTTACTCTAACCCAGATGTTAATCTGCTTTCAGTACTTTCCTCACAGGAGGGGACTGCTTCCATTACTCTCCTCACAGGATGTGATCGCCTTCCATTTTAGTCACACAGTTATTTATATGCCTGTATTTCTCTCCTCACAGGACAAGATTTTCCTCCATTGCTCTCTACAGCACGTGATCTGCCTCCTTTCTCTCCTCACAGGAAAAGATCTGCTTCCATTACTCTCCTCATGGCAGATGATCTGCCTCCATTATTCTCTTCACAGGAGTTGATCTGCATCCATTACTTTCCTCACAGGAGGTGATCTGGCTCCACTACTCTCCTCACAAGTGTTATTATCCCTCCATTACTCTCCTCATTGGATGTGATCTGTCCCCATTACTCTCTTCCAGGAGGTGATCTGCTTCCATTACTTTCCTCATAGGTGGTGATCTGCTTCCATTAGTCTACTCAGAAGAGTTGATCTGCTTCCATTACTTTCACTCAGGGGTTGATCTGCCTCCATTACTCTCCTCACAGGAGGTAATGTGCTTCAACTACTCTTCTCATAAGAGGTGATCTGCTTGCAGACTCCCATCACAGATGGTGATCTGCCCCCATTATTCTCCTCATAGGAGGTGATCTCCTTCTGTTACTCTCCTCACAGGGGGTGGTCTGCTTCCATTACTCTCCTCCTAGAAGGTGATCTGCTTCCATTTTGCTTACACAAGTGTTTATCTGCCCGCATTTTCCTCCTCACAGGATGTTAATTTCTTCCGTTACTCTCCTTACAGGTATTGGTCTGCCTCCTTTACTCTCCTCATGTGAGGTTATCTGCTTCCAGTACTCTCTTCACAGGTGATATGCTTCCATTACTCTCACATAGGTGTTGATCTGCTTCTATTGTTCTCCTCACACTTGTTGATCTGCCTCCATTACTCTCCTCAGATGAGATGATCAGCTTTCATTTTGCTCAAACAGTTGTTTATCTGCCTATATTTCTCTCCTCATAGGATGTGTATTTCTTCCATTACTCTCCTCACAGCAGGTGATCTGCCTCCATTACTCTTCTCACAGGAGGTATTCTGCCTCCTTTACTCTCCTCACAGTTGTTGAACTGCTTCCATTACTTGCCTCACAGGAGGTGATCTGCTTCCATTTCTCTCCTCACACAAGGTGATCCCCTTCTATTACTCTCCTCACATGAGGTGATCTGCATCCATTTTCCCACACAGTTGTTGTTCTACCTCCATTACTCTCCTCACAGTAGGTGATCTGCCTCCATTGCTCTTCCACAGGTTTTTATTTCAAGGATCCCTGGAAAACCTCCTGCATGCCAATCTGCATCTCAAAGTCAGAGTCCCAGGAAACCCAACCTGCAGCAGCTGGTTCAAGAGTGGGCTGAAAAAGCAGACTCCAAAAATGGCTGTAAGTTCCCCTTTGCTTGTAACATTTGCAGCACTTCTGGCCTCAGCCTGTTAGAGCAGCTCAAATGCTTACACTGTCACTGGTGGTGGTGACTGGGGAAGGGAGCCCCTGAGGAAGGGGCCGTAAGTGCTATGAATAAGTGCTAGCTATAGGATGATGCCACTGGAGGTGCTGGGAGCTATTGAAGCATCAAAGAAAAGTGACACCCAGAAGGAAAGCCAGTGGACTATTGGCAGGATAGAAAAGGCTCTCCTACTCACATCCAGAGAGCCTGAATGGCTGAGGGGCCCCTCCGGAGGCCACAGCAGCAATGAGGCAGGACCTAGATCTGCTAGCCCAGGGTGCTGAGGTGGCCAATCCTGGAAGACAAAGCAGCACAAGTTGCTATGGGTTTGTATTTGTTTTCTTTTTCTGCTATAACAAATGACCCCAACTTTAGTGGATGAAAATGACACAGAGTTATTCTCCTATGGCTCTGAGGCTCAGGAGTCCTAAATGACTCCCCAGGCTCAAGCCCAACGTGTCAGCGGCTCTCCTGGCACTTCCCAGCTCCTAGAGCCCACCTGCTTTGGGTCCTGGCTCCAGCCCCGCAGGTCCTTTTCTGGCTCTCACCTGCCTGCCTCTCCTAAGAGCTTTGTTACTACATTGGGGCCAGAGGATAATTTCCCCACCAGAGAATCCTCAATTTAACGACATCGGCATATGTAAGGTAACGTATCCCCAGGTTCTAGGAATTAGGAGTGGACATCTTTGCGGGCCGTCACTTACCACCCCAGGGCTGGGTGTGGGGGCACCGGGTGGGAAGTGTTCCCGACAGCAGGTGCTTGGGCCTGAGCAATGAAAGGGACGGCCAAAGCGGAGTCCTGCAGCACCTTCCAGGTGCTTCCCTGTGTTAAAAGACAATTTTCAGAACAAAGTAAAATCACAACTCTCGTGCATATATAAAAATGAACATACCTCAAAGAATTTGTTTTCCTTGTATGACCTGTGGCAACCAGGCAGATGTTATGACAGGTTCACAGGAAAATTCATAACAGCACACATTTATATCATAGAAGAACGTTGAGACGAATTGCAAATGGGGGACACTTTTCTTGGTGGGGAGTCAATCAAATCACTACAGCACAGCGTTTACAGGCTGGTCAAGGCTGAGGCGCTCAGGCTAAGCCCGCGTCAACAAAGGGAAACGGAGCTTAGCTGCTGTTGGCACTCCCGGAGCCGGAAGCCTCAGGGCAGCCGATGGCAATCCACCAGCTCCACTTAGCGGTGAGCCGGGGTCTCTGGTTTGGTGTTATCACTAGGATGATGTCTGGGTACAGTAGTGGGGTGATTCATACCGCCAGCTGTGTCGGGCGTAGAAGCCAACGAGACAGATTGAGCGAAGACAAGCATCCACCTTGGAACCAAGAGGGCGTCCCTCTTGTCCAGCACTCCCAGCACAGCCCGTCGCTACTGGGCTGATCTGAGGTCCAGCCTTGGTTAATGTAAACAAGTAATAAGTTCAAGGGTGGAGTGTCCTGGAGGGGCTCCATGCTGCTCTGATAGTGAGGGGGTGGGCAAGGGCGAGCGTCCCGCTGTGAGCGGCACTGAGAGCAGGAAGGAAAAATCGCTACCAGACAGAGAAAACGAGAGACTTCAATCGCCCATCCTCTCGTTGTCAAGAGGAAGGTGCAAAGCAGGAGCTTCAAAGGGGATGCGTCCCGTCTTGGAGGTTTTGGTCCAAGTTTCAAAGCTCAGAAAAACGCACTCCACAGGCCCCCTCATCTTGGAGTGAAGCGTGAGACTAGCAGAAAGGAAGGCACCGCTCTAGCTCTGGGTTTAGCCCAGCACGCAGCCCCGGGCTCTCTGGGGAGAAGATTGGGACTGGGAAAGAAACTGCAAGAGAATTCCTTAGAGGTAAGGAGAACCTTCTGTAGCACCGCCAGGAGAAAGAGCCCTCGCTGGGCATCGGACCCCCGACGGCCACCCTCAGCCCTCTTTCTGACCCTTCGTCTCTCCTCCTGTTTTTCATCCCGCCCCAGAGGAGTCTGGAGTGACTTTACCAGCAGGAAAGGGGAGTTGGGGGCAGGGACAAAAGGTGGCAAGGAAGCCAGCCCCCTCCCCCCGAGGGGCCACGCGGCAGGCACCCGCCCGGCCTGTTCTGCTCCAGGCTCTAGGGTCAAGGCTCAGGGACGGGGCCGTGTGCCCGGCGCTTTGCTCCTCGCTCCCTGAGCCCAGCAGAGGCTCACGGCTGACCCCGCCTCGGGCGTCCCTGCAGGTGCTGACGCACCTTCCTCTCTGCCCTTGACGATTCCCATCGGCCTGTGCTGGGTCACCTCCACAAGCACGCGCTCTCTTGGGGTCCCACTCACCCTCCAGGCAGCCCCTTGGGGAAGTCCCTGGGTGTCTCTCTCCATCTCAAGATGCCCAGATTCTCTGCTCAAGCACCCAGCTTGCTTCCAGGCCTGCAAGGACTCCTTTCTGCTGCCCATTTTGAGGGCAGACTATTTTTTTTTAAAGATTTATTTTATTTCTTTTTCTCCCTTCCCACCCCCCACAGTTGTCTGCTCTCTGTGTCCATTTGCTGTGTGTTCTTCTGTGTCCGCTCGTATTTTTGTTAGCAGCACCGGAAATCTGTGTCTCTTTTAGTTGCGTCATCCTGCTGCATCAGCTCTCCACATGTGCAGCACCACTCCTGGGTGGGCTGTGCTTCTTTTGCTCTCTTTGCAGGGCACACTCCTTGCACGTGGGGCTCCCCTACACGGGGGACACCCCTGCATGGCACGGCACTCCTTGCACGCAGCAGCACTGCACGTGGGCCAGCTCATCACACGGGTCAGGAGGCCCCGGGTTTGAACCCTCACCTCCTATGTGGTAGGCGGATGCCCGATCTGTTGAACCAAGTCCACTTCCCTCGAGGGCAGACTATTCTGCCAGGTGCCCACACCTCCAGCCCCAGGGAGGGACGGACGGGGCCAGGAGAGGGGCGTTTCCGGGAGCAGCCTGGACCGCAGTCCAGGGGAACACACCTACACACCCGGGCAGCTCAGGACGGGGTGGCAGGAGAAAGGGCAGGGGGCAGGGGTCTCCTCTGCCTGCCAGTGTTAGGGCGGGGGGAGAGGAAAGGGCTGTGATGATCCAGAACTCAGAAGAAGGAACGGCAGGTGCTAAGGCCCTGGGTCAGAGGGCAGCGGGTGCTCTGGGGGACAGAGGCGGAGGGCCGAGAGCACCGTGACCAGGCCGGGAGGCGGGTGGGCGAGCCACGGCCGGGGTCTCCTCGCAGCCGCAGCCGGAAGACTTGTGGTTTGAGCAGGGGGCGGCGCAGCTTCCTGCGTGCCCTGATGGCCACTGACCCTGGGGGCTCACGGTGCACCGAGGAGCGGGCGGTGCTGGGCGCGTGCTCTGCGCTGAGAGGTAAGGAAAAGGCGGTGCCTGGAGCCTGGAAGCCCCGTCTCAGGCCGGGCTGGCCCACGGAGGATTCCATCTCAGTCTACCTCCCCAGCCAGACGGGGAACTCCAGCTGACCCTCCACCCCAGCTCCCCGCACGGGGCAGGGCCCAGCGGACCCTCATAAACGGTAAAGCAATAGGCGGGACCCCAGTTTTCCACTGCCGTGTAACAAACCACCCCCAAAACTCAAGCAGCAAACAGCACCCCAGATGGAGGCAGCTCGAGACAAGAGCCACGTTCACCGGGTCACGTTCTGCCACCCGGGAGGCGCCTCGCCGCCCTCCGTCTCCAGCGGGCTGGGCCCGGCCGGGGTGGGCGCTGGCCGCGGCCTCAGCCTCCGGCGCCCCCGAGGAGAGGCGGCAGCTCCCAGGGCCCGGCCCTCGAGGCCCGCGGTGCCTGCCCACCCGGCCTGGCCTCGGACACGCGCAGCGAGGGGACCCTCGGCCCGGGACATGCGGGGAGCCCCGGAGGCCCCGCTCGGCGGTGCTCCCTCCAGCTCTGACCGGCTCCCTGTGCTCGCGGAGACCGTGGCGCGTCCCCGGAGGCCCCGGGGCTTGGAGGGTGAAAGGTCAGACGCGAGGACAGTCCACTGTGTCCACTGTCTCGACACTAACACGCAGGCTTGGTGAGTGAGGCCGCGGGAGGGGGAGAGGGAGGGGGAGACCCCGGCCGGGCCCAGGCCCCGGCACCCACGGGCGACGCGGCGATTCCCGGAGAACGAGGCGGCTGGGCCGCTGCGCCTGTGCGGTGCGCCACCCCCTGGGCGCCCGCGGGATTGCAGCCACGCGGGACGCGCCACGTGCTCCGCGCCCCCCGCGCCCCCCGCGCCCCCCGCGCCCCCCGCGCCCCCCGCGCCGCGGCGCCTCTCCCGGTACCAGGCGCTTTCTCGCGGCTGGGTTTTGGGTTGGAAGAGCAAGCCCGACCCCCGCCCTGGTTCGCTCTCGACCGAGGGTGACGCCGCTTTCCCCCGGGGCCACGCGGCCCCGCCCCTCCTCGCACCTGCTCGGCGCCCCCCGCCCCTCCTCGCACCTGCTCGGCGCCCCCGCCCCTCCTCGCACCTGCTCGGCGCCCCGCGCCGCTCCTCCCCCGGGCACTGCTCGGCGCCCCGCGCCGCTCCTCCCCCGGGCACTGCTCGGCGCCCCCCGCTCTGGGCTGCTCGGCCAAGCCCCCGGCGCCCCGTGCATCCGGCGGCCCCCGCGGACTTCAGCCCTGGGCTCTGCTCGCGTGGACGCGGCTGCTCCTTCGCCCTCGGCGCCCTCCACGCCACACGCCAGCTTCTCCTCCCCTGGCGGCTCCTTCTCTCCTGCGCGGCTCTAGGGCCGCCTCCTCCCAGCCCTGCTGAGTCCTCTGCCCTCGGCCTGGGGCTCCCCCTCACACGAGAGGCCCCGGGGCTCCCCCTCCCTCCTGAGCTCCAGACCCGCTCGCCCAGGCCCCGAACACCGGCTCTCGTGCCGGCACCCCACGCTCGTGTCCAGAGGTCAACCCGCCCTCACCCCTCTCCCACCCTCACCGCCCCTTCGCCTTGCCCCACTGTTCCCTGGCGTAGGGCGGCGTCTGTGCCAGTCAGCCACGGGGGCTGATACAAAACACCAGAGCCCTGCTGGCCTTCACAAAGGGTATTTATTTGAGGCAGAAGCACACAGTTTCCAGCTCATAAAGCGTGACTTACTTCCCTCACCGAAGTCTGTCGCCACGTGGTGGAGCAAGATGGCTGCGGCGTCCAGCTCGGTGGCCCAGCGCCTTCCAACAGCAGCGGGGCCGTCGGGCTCTCTAGGCATGTCCCTCTCCCCAGGGCTGGATTCTCTCGGGCTCAGGCTTGCGTCTCTCCACGGGCTCAGCTGTGGACTACCAGGCCGTCGGCTCTGCCTTGCTCCCGGTGCCCCCCGGGCTCAGCGGCCCCGCTCCTCCATGTGCTCACTTCCGCAGCTCCAGCCAGAACCCCAGCTCTGCCCTCTGCCATGCCGTTTTCTCTGAGTCCCCACCTACAAGGGGGAGGGACCCAATGCCCTACTGACGTGGCCCAATCAAAGCCCTAATCATAATTAATCAAGAAAAAGTGAAACCTCAGACCAGTTTACAAACATAATCCAATGCCTATTTTTGGAAATCATGAATGATATCAAGCTGCTGCAGCATCCTTTCCCATCATTTCCCCAAACCACGTAGCTGGGGACAGCCCCGAGCAGCCTTCCCTTCCCATCCAGGTCACTGAATAGTTCTCACACTGCTACATCGAAAGCTGTGTCCAGCGCTTTGACCTATTTCAGCTCTTCCCTCCTGCCCCAAGATGGCCCCCTCTTCTGTCTGTTCATTGTCTGCTCGTTGTGTCTGCTCAGAGCAGCTGAGCCTGGAGAGCACCCAGAGCGAGGCAGAGCTGCTCATTGTTTATGCTTGTTTTCTGCTCATCTTCTTTAGAAGGCACCGGGAACCAAACCCAAGACTTCCCATGTGGGAGGTGGGTGCCCAACCGCTTCAGCCACATCTGCTCCCTGATTGTTGTGTCTGCCGTTGCATTTGCTCATTGCATCATATCGTAACATCAGCTTGTTGCATCTGCCTGTCTTCTTTAGGAAGCACCGGGAACTAAACCCATGTGGGAAGCAAGCACCCAACTGCTTGAGTGGATGTGTCCACCCCCTCTTTCAGCTCTTTGAAATTTTGTCTGCCCTCTATCTTCAGCATCACTCCCACCCAGCCCCTCCCGCTGCCACCACTAGACCCTCGTCCTATGGGACCCGCTGTGCAGGTTCTCACCACCTGCCCCTGTGACCTAAGGGCTCCTTACTCTAAGCCTTCCTATCAAATCCCCACAGGAAGGGCCCTAAGTTCTCAGCTGGCAGGCAGTCCTCACAGCTTGGCCTCAACCCGACAACCAAGACCACCCTGCACCCCTCATCCACCCTGCACCCCTCATCCACCCTGCACCCATCCCCCTCCTCCCTACACCCCTCCCCCTCCATGCAGCACCTCTCCCCCTCCCCTGCACCCCCTCCATCCACCCTGCACCCTCTTGCATCCACCCTGCACCCGTCCCCCTCCATGCAGCACCTCTCCCCCTCCCCCTGCACCCCCTCCATTCACCCTCCACCTTCACCCCCACGCTGCACCCCTCCCCTCCACGCTGCACCCCTCCCCTCCACCTGTCACGCCGTCCATGCCCCTGTGCCTTTGCCAGCTCTCCTCCACCTGCCCGGAACACCGCCTCCATCTGCTCCTGTCCAAAGCATGCAGCCCACCCAAATGCCCCGAGCCCACTGAAGAGACCAGAAAACTGAGACTCAAGGGCTGACACCACTTTCCAAGCTTGTGGAGCCGGGCAGTGGTGGGACTGGGGCTTTGCTAGGGATGGAACCGTGTCCCCAAAAGCTCTGCTGCAGCCCTGACGACCCAGGCTTCGGAATACGCCCATGACTGGCAGGGGGCGAGGGCTGGGCTGGCAGGCCCTTCGCCGGCCTGAGGGTGGAAAGACGACGTTCGCAGATGGGCAGCGCCAAGGGCCGCCCAAGACCAGGCAGGCGTAGGAGGGAGCGCAACGCGCAGGCCCCAGGCCCCGACCCCAGCCTCTGGAACCAGCCCGAGGCGTCGCGGCGGCAGTGCGGGCCCTGGGCCGCCCCAGCCGGCCTGTCCCTCTGCACTCTCCAGGCGGTGAACGCACGCCCTGGGGCTTTCCCGGGACATCTTGATTCCGAGGTGCTCGGGGGCCCCCTGGTGGTGACCTGGGCACCGAGCGCGGCCGGGCCCCCCAGTTCCAGGGGGCACGGGTGCTCCCCGGAGAGCTCGGTCCTGCCCCCAACCTGTTTCCGTTCTCCGAGTTTTCTATTGCTGTGAACAAAATACCGCAGACGCAGTGGCTCAAAACTACCCGATTATTCCACGCAGCTGTGCAGTCAGCGGCTCGGCAGGCCGGGCTCTGCGGGGGTATCGCGAAGCTGAGGCTGCACGGGTCTGTGCCCGGCTGCCGAGAAGTCTGCTCCCAGCTGCTGCAGCTGGCAGAGCCCAGTTCCTGATGGCTGCACACCTGCAGCCCCATTTCACGGCTGACCATCAGCCAGGGCACCATGTCCTCACATGGCCTCTCTGTAATGGCTTTAGGCTTGCAGGGCATACGGTTTCTGTTGTAGCTGTTCCACTTTGCCCTCGTAGCACAGAAGCGGCCACAGATGATATGTAAACAAGTGAGCATGTCTGTGTTCCAATAAAACTTTATTTATAAACAGACACTCCCTGAGTGTCATATAATGGTCAGAGTCACAAAATCCTCATCAGCTGGGCTGCCACGTCCTCCCATGGCCTCAACAGCCAGGCCACCATGCCCTCACGTGGCTTCATCAGCTGGGGCACCATGTCTTTCTCACGTGGCCTCATCAGCCGGACCACCATGCCCTTGTGTGGCCTCATCAGCCAGAGTCACCACATCGTTCTCATGTGGCCTCATCAGCCAGGCCACCATGCCCTCACGTGGCCTCATCAGCCAGGGCACCCATATCCTTCTCACGTGGCCTCATCAGCCAGGCCACCATGCCCTTGTGTGGCTTCATCAGCCAGGCCACCACATCCTCACATGGCCTCGTCAGCCAGGCCGCCACGTGGACCTCCCTGACGCCCTCCTCTGCCACCAGCCGGAGCAGATGTTCCACTTCTGAAGGACACGCACGACTGGTCAGGCCCACACTGGTGAGCTCTACATCGTAAAGTTGACGACACGGAGCGGCCACACGTGCAGTCCCGGACTGAGGAGGCAGCGGAGGGGCCCTTGGAGAGCGTCCTCACCCTGCCAGGCACACCCGCTCCTCATGCTCGCGCTGGCCCTGTCCTGAGCAGTGCTGGGGCAGCAGGAGAGGGGCTCGGCCCTGGCGCCCGGGATTCCACCCGACACCCTCCCCCGACGCTGGGCTCAGCTGGGCCCCCAGCTCCTGCCTTTCCCTCCGCCTCCACTGGCAGGCATCGCCTCTTTCAGGAGACATCGCTTCCAGGCAGCCACCTGGAGGCCACTCGGATTTGCTGCTCCCTCCTTGGGTCTCCCCCACCCCACGCCAGCACCTCCGTCCTTGCCAGCTCTGCTCCCGTGGGCTGTGTGCACCCAGGGCAGGTTCCATTGCATGGGAGGCACCTAGCAAAGGGTCCAGCGCACAGTGGGGCATCGGCAAGCGCTGGGGGCAGAGGAGGAGAAATCCGCTAGCGGGGAACGCCGACGAGGTCAGGGTGGGACCCTAGCCCCCGGAGGCCCGACTGAGAGCGCCAGCCCGTGCCTTGGTAGCCGCGCGGGCTCGGACCCGGGCTGCAGGACCAGCCCCCCTGCCCTCCCCCAGGCCGTCCTCACAGAGGCCAGGGCCATCTCGTCCCGCCACGTGGCGCCCCCGTAGCCTGACCCAGGGGTCGGGCTCTGGTCCTTGCTAAGCGCCCTCCTCGGTAAGTCACGAACTCACCGGGCCAACTCTCCAGTCCCGTTTCCTCACCTGTAAAATGGGGCAGCCCCTTCCCCACAGGTTCCTAAGAGCTGGATGGGACCACACATCTAGCAGTTCAGGCTTTGGAGCTGGGCACTGGCTAGAGGCCGGGGCTGAGGACACGGGCATGTCTGGGGAGCCGCCTTCCCAGCTGTTTTTGTTTCCTCGGCTGCCCAGAGCAAATACCATGAGATGGTTCAGCTTAAACGATGGGAATTGACTCACTCAGAGTTAGAGGCCAAAAAGATGTCCAAATCAAGGTGTCATCGGGCCATGCTTTCCCCTGAAGGCCGGCCGCACACGGCCGGGGACTCCGCTGTCGCGAGGCGCAGCCTGCATCGTCTCTTCTGGGTTTCGCTGCTTCAGCGTCCGGCGTCCCGGCCTTTCTCCCTTGTGTTGCTCTCCTAAAAGGACCGCAGGACAGGGCTCCAGCCCGCCCCGAGGAGCTGGGCCTTCCTGCAGGAGCGTCCCCGGTGGGCCGTGCACCGGTCCCCCCCAGGCAGGGATTGCCTTAAGGACACGTTGGGGGCACAGCTCCAAACCACCCCAGAGCCGGGAGAACCCCCAGCCAGCCCCCCACTCCGCCGCCGGCTCCCTTTGTCAGCTACAGTGGAGTGTGGTCTCCACCGTTCCCTGTCCCTGGGATTTCAGACGCCGAGGCCCTTAGCGACCGCTGACCGCCGTCCTGCGCGTTCCGAGCGGGAGAGCACAAGGGAGGCGGGTTGGACGCGGAGCGCAGGACGTGGGGTGCAGCCCCCCGTGGCCCGGGCGCCCCAAACAAGGCCAGGGCGGCCACAGCTCCCGCTCTGTTCACCAGGGAGCTTTTAAGGGTGCTGGGACACCTTGGGCGTCTACTTCTCCACTGTGAATTTCATTAAGGCTAAACACAGACCAAGGATGTCTGGGGTAAATTTAGTGTCCAGGTTGAGAAGTATTGTTAGTGCACAACATACACTGGATTTAGAGGACTTGGTTTTTTTAAAAAACAGTATAAAATATTTTGTATTGATTATACGTACAAATGATAATATTTTGGAAATCCAGGTCAAATACAACATTATTAATTTCTCCTCTTTCTTTTTACTCTGCTTAAATGCAGTTACTAGAAAATTTAGAATTCCTCACGTGCTCGTGTGGCTTTTCTGCTGGACAGGGCCTGTATCTTCAGAACACCCCCTGAGACGGCCGGCCATTTGGGGGAGGGGACTGGGGTTTTTCTTTCTTTTTAAAGGCGCTTTAGCTTGCCTAAACGTCACGGGCCCGTTACTATCATCCTCACGCCACAGAGTGGGACCTCCGCGCCGGCTAAGGAGCCAGCCCCCCACGCCCCCCAGGGCCGCTGCCGCTGCCCGGCACCCCCGGCCTCCACGCCGCGTCTCCCTGGGGAGCAGAGCGGTGGGCGCTTGCCGGGCCAGCGGGGCGGGGAAGTCAGCGGCTCCTCCCCGGCCTCGGGGACCGCACGGGCTTCCACCAGCTGCCTCAGGGTGACTTGCCCTGCCTCGCCTGCCACCCCTCGCCACCTTGCCCGGCGCAACCACGCGCCCCAAATCCTGGGAAGAAGCACTCGGAGGCGCCGGGGTCCCGGGAGACGAGACCCCCGAGGTAGGTGAGCAGGGAGGGGCAGCGGGGAGCTCTCCCACCCCTGGAGCTGACCCAGAGCAGCCCAATCCTCTCTGGGTTCTGATTACTCCGCAGCCTGCGCAGATCCCTCCCCAGCAGGTGGAACGGGCCGGCTCGGCCTGCCCAGCGCGGTCCCCCTGGCCCAGCGGCTGCCTCCCAGCGGGAGCGAAGCCACGGCGCCGGCCTGTGCCTTGAAGGACACTCGCCCTAGACCGAGAGGACACACGAGGCTCTGCGGCCTGGGCAGCTGGCCATGGCCGAGGTCCAGGGAAAACTGACGGGGCTTATTCATTTACTGCCGGGAACTGCTCTAAAGGCTTCTGCTACGTCAGTTCATAAAATCCCCACTTTCCAGGTGAGGAAGCTGGGAACAGAGGGGCCAGGAAACTTGCCCGAGGCCACACAGCTAATAAGTGGGATTCAGACTCAGGCAGCCGGGCTCTTACCCATTCCTGGATCCCGTGTCGGCTGAAACTTCAGGGGAGATGTGCCCACGCTTGCCACGAGGTCCACCCTAAAGCACCCATTTCTGCGGGGGACTTTCGCCTGAACTGCTGACCGAGTCCCAGCTGGGACAGCCCGCTTGGGGGGGGTCTGGAGGGGAGGCCCCAGGAGGGGCTGCGGTGCCTGGAGAGCAGCTTCGCCCCTTCCCCAGCCCTCGGCCTCGCAGTGCTTCCTTCCCAGCCTGTTTTGACTCGCGGTTATGGGCGAGGGCGTCAAGGGCGCACGCGCAGTGCTCCCCCAGAGCCTCTGCCTGGCTCCGCCTCCGGCCTGGCACGGGCACCGCGGCGTGTGACCATGACCAGCGCGGGCTGGTTCCTCGGGACGTCCCCACTTTTACAACCGAAGTCCCTTGTCGTGGTGCCAGGGACGCGGGGACAGCCGGTCACCCAGCCGCGCAGGTGCAGGACAGGAAGTCTCCCCCCTCAGAGAGGACTGAAGACTCATCTCGGCTTCCGAGCTGCTGAGCAGGGGGGATCCCCACCCGCTGTGAGGATGGTGCCTCCTGCAGCCGCACAGCAGGGCGTCCTGCAGGGGAGACAGGCTCCACGCTCACCTGACAGCTACCAGCCCCCAAATAAAAACAGGCGTTCTATTTTATCTCATTTTCTTTAAACTTAAATAGCCACGTATGGCCAGCGGCAACTGTGTTGGACAGCACGGCTGTATTAGATTTTTAAAAACCAGGAGCTCAGGGAAAGCCTCTTTCTGGTAGTAAGGCCTGAGAAATTTCTGCTGTGAATTACCACATTTGAGGAAAATCCAAAGGTGACTTCTTTTTATATAAGTATAATAACAGCAGGCACGTGTGTCGCGTACGCCGTGGCTAGGTCGTCTTAGAAAACTTCCGGTTCTCAAATCCACCCTGTAGGGTGGAGAAAGCTCCGCTCTGGAGACTGAGAGGCCCCCACCTGCCCTCCGTGTCCCCCTGCCCTGCCCAGAGAGCCAGGAGCCGGGGGTGGGGGGAGCAGGGGACGAGGGCAGGCGGAGGGGTCCTCCCTGAGGGGGCTGTGTGACTCCGCTGCGCAGCGAGCAGCGCCTGGTACCACCCAGTGGGCAGGGGGCTCAGGGACCCGTTCTGCCAGGAACGGGAGGTACCGGCGCCCCTCAGACCCAGGCCCGGGTCAAACGCGGGGAGACCCGGCAGCCCCGTCCACAGGCCCTGGGCCGGGGGCCGCCCCCGTGGCTGGGAAGCCGATGACTCCAGCGTCAGGAATAGCCCACGGTCGGTTCCCACTCGCCCCCCGCCCGCCCCGTTCCCAGAAGGCCTGGGCCCTGAGTCAGGGGGGGCACCCGCGTCGACAGGGGCGGCAAGACGGCCAGAAGCCCAGCCGCTGCGACGTCCTTCATGGATTGGGGGACGTGCTGGGCCTGGCCCAGGTCTCCCCGGAGCCCCTGCCCCGCGTCGGCAGGTGCCGCGGCAGGACGAGCGCCCTCAGCAAGCACAGGGGCTCCACGCTCGGCCCACGCCCGCGGCCCCCCGGCTGGGAGCCAGCAGAGCCAGCCCAGGGCCCCAAGACCAGAAAGAGCCCCAGCACGGGGCGGGCGTCACTGTGGACTAAAGTGGATTTATCGTCACTGTAATCATCAACCCGTAACACTGACGTAAAAATACCTTTACAAGGGGGGCGGGGAGGGCGGCCTGGCCAGGACAGTGGGGGGCAGCCTGCCGCGTGCGGGCCGGTCGGAGCCCGGGCCCGAGCAGGAGAGGGGGGGCGCGGACGACCAGGTGCCCCTCTGCTCACTTCCTCAAAATAGCTGGGGCACCACCCCGGGCTGAGTCACTGACCCCAGTCCCAGACCAGCCCTCGGCGAGTGCAGCCCTCTCCCCTCCCCCAGCTGGACGGTGTGTAACTGACTCCGCCACCCTAAAAATAGCCCACCACCTCACGCTCTGAACTTAGCCTCCTGGCCCCCCCGGGCCCACCTCCCAGCCAGCAAGATAAAGGCCGCGCAGGGGCTGGCAGCGGCAGAGACCCGCAGCGGGAGCCGGAGGCAGGCAGGAAAGGACGCCGGACCCAGGAAGCCCCCGCAAGGACCCCCAGCCCACTCAGCCAGGCGGCCCACGCGAGGACCCCCAGCCCACTCAGCCACGCGGCCCCCGCGAGGACCCCCAGCCCACTCAGCCACGCGGCCCCCGTGAGTACCTGCCCCTCTGCTTCCCCACAGAGGGGGTCCCGGGTGGGGGCCCCCTGCGCCCCCCGTCGGCCCCCAGGGCAGCGGGAACAAGGGGCAGCTCTGGGCAGAAGAGGGGGATCGGGGACCACGGCCTGGGCGAGCACGAGCGCGGGGTCTCTGATCAAGGACCCCAGGCAGCGGGGGGGGGGGGGCGAGTCCGCAGAGCCCTCAGGGTACTCCTCCAGGCTGAGGGGGGGACAGCCCCCCCAGCCGCTGGGCGGGATCTGGGCAGGTGGCCACGGGGCCGGCCGAAGCCCAGCGAGCCACCCCCCCCCACTGCGAGCCAGGAGCCGGGTGGCCGGGCGGGGGGCAGCCAGCGCCAGACCCCACCTTGCCAGGGGCCAAGCCTTGGGCAGAACTGGAGGCTCACGGGAGCCAGATCCACTGGCCCGGCAGCGGAGGTGGGAGAGGCTGGGCCAGCAAGGGGTCCAGGCTCTGGGGGCCCGTTTAGGGCTCAGGACCCCCCAGCCTGGCCCCAGTCTGAGCTCTGCCTCCCCCCTCCCTGCCCGGGAGTGCCCAGACCATCGGGTGGGACATGGCAGCTCGCTGCCTGCTGGGCTCCCTGGTGACCTCGGCAGCTCCCGGGGCTGACAGGGGGGACAGTGCCTGACCGCAGCAGGATTCCGGAGATTCCTGGGGGGGGGGGGGTTCGCGGCCTGCACGCGCCTCCTGCTGGGCTCCCTGGTGCTGACAGGCGGCGTGGGGGCGGCGTGGAGTGGGTCCTCCCGGGAGCTCAGAGGGCTGGAGGCCGGGCTGCAGGGTCCCGCTCCCACTCCCAGGGCTCCCGCGTCTTCAGCAATGTGCTGGGAGGGGGTGGGGGCGAGGGGTCCTTTGAGCGGGAGCCCCGTCCCCTCCCTGCCTGCCACCCCCCCCTCCGTGTCCTGCCCCTGCCCCCATCCCCACGCCCCCAAGCCAGGGGAGGTTTCTACCTGTGGGGGCAGGTAGGAAGGAGGCTGGTGGGCCAGGAGCCCCAGACCATCCCCGCCCCCCGCCGGCCTCAGCTGTGATCGGCCCCTGGGGCAGGGGGGCAGCGGGAGGGACACGCGCCTCTGGGGACTGGAAAGGCACCAAGCATGAGGCAGATAAGGCACACGGGGCGGCTGGAGGGGGCCTGCGGGGAGAGGTGGGAGGCTGCGGCGGGCAGGAGGGCCTGGGGCGCAGGAGGGCCTGGGGCGCAGGAGGGGCTGGGGGGCACAGGACAGCCTGGGGGCGGCGGGAAGGAGGGCCTGGGGGGCTGCAGGGAGGAGTTTCACGGCCGGCGGCAGGCGCACCTCGCTGGCCGCGGTGGGTCCTGAGTTCGAGGCTCACCACCCCGGCAGACGGGCAGTGAGGGCTCCAGAGGGGGTGGCGGCACCCTGGAGCCTCTGCCCCCCGGGCCCGTCCCCGAGGCAGCCCCAGCCCCTCCTCACCGTGCCCTTCTCCCCAGGAGCACCGGCGCGCAGATGCAGGTGGCCCCCGCCCCCTCCCTCCCAATGGCGACTGCAGAGGACCTGCCCCCGCCGCCGCCCCCCGCGCTGGACCGGCCGCTGCCGCCGCCCAAGGGGTCACTCTCCAAGCTCCCGGGGCAGCGGGAGGCCAGCGAGCTCCGCCGCCTCTACAGGCACATCCACCCCGAGCTGCGCAAGAACCTGGCAGAGGCCGTGGCCGAGGACCTGGCGGCCGTCCTGGACGCCGCGGAGCCCACGGAGGGGGACGTGCAGTGCATGCGCTGGATCTTTGAGAACTGGCGGCTGGACGCCATCGGGGACCATGAGAAGCCGGCGTCCAGGGAGGCCGCCTCCCGCAGGTCCGAGGACGGCTGCGGCGCCGACGTCCGGGCAGCCCGCCAGCTGTTCGAGACGAAGCCCCTGGACGAGCTGGCGGGCCGGGCCGAGGCGCCGGAGGCCCCTGCGAGGGAGCCTGCGGCCGGTGGAGACGTCCAGGGGACCAGGACGCTGTTCGAGACGCGGCCGCTGGACCGCCTGGGCTCCCGGCCCTCCGTCCAGGAGCAGAGCCCCTTGGAGCTGCGCTCGGAGATCCAGGAGCTGAAGGGCGACGTGAAAAAGACGGTGAAGCTGTTCCAGACGGAGCCACTGTGCGCCATCCAGGATGCCGCCGGCGCGGTGCACGAGGTCAAGGCCGCGTGCCGCGAGGAGATCCAAAGCAACGCCGTGCGGAGCGCGCGCTGGCTCTTCGAGACCCGGCCTCTCGACGCCATCAACCGGGACCCCGGGCAGGTGCGGGTCATCCGGGGGCTGTCCCTGGAGGAGGGGGCTCGGCCCGACGTCAGCGCTGCGCGCTGGATCTTCGAGACGCAGCCCCTGGACGCCATCCGGGAGGTGGTGGTGGACGAGAAGGACTTTCAGCCGTCCCCAGACCTCATCCCGCCCGGCCCAGACGTGCGGCGGCAGCGGCGCCTGTTCGAGACCTGCGCCCTGGACAGCCTGCGGGGGGACGAGGAGGCCGCGGCAGAGCCGCCCGCCAGGGAGCCGGTCATCCCCGGCGATGTCCGCTCCACGCTGTGGCTGTTTGAGACGCAGCCCCCGGACGCGCCCAGAGACGCGGTCCAGGTGGGCCGTCTGCAGCGGGTGGGTGCCCCCGAGGGGGGCGGCCCCGCAGCCCGGCCCCTCCCTCACGGCACTCCCCAGGGGGACGGGGCGAAGGGCGACGTCAAGGCCTTCAAGCACCTTTTCGAGACGCTTCCCTTGGACAGCCTTGGGCAGGGAGAGCCGCCGGCCCCGGGGGTCCAGCCCCTGGACATGGGGTCCCCCGTGTATGCCATGCAGGACAGCAGGGGCCAGCTGCACGCCCTGACCGCCGTCAGCAGGGAGCAGGTCGTCGGGGGCGACGTGCGGGGCTGCAGGTGGGCGTTCGAGACGCAGTCCTTGGCCAGCCTGGGCCGCCGCCCTGGCCCCGTCAATGTGGTGCGGGGCGTCACCAGACAGGAGGAGGCGGCCGGGGGTGCCCGCTGGCTCCTGGAGACCCAGCCCCTGGCGGTGGGCCCCCAGCCTGAGGACGCAGACGGGGAGGGCCCGGGAGGCCCCCCGCCCCAGACCCCTGCGAAGGGCGACGTGCAGACCCTCCGGTGGCTGTTCGAGACCCTCCCGATGGGAGAGCTGGCGGAGAAGCAGGGGTCAGCGGCCACGGGCCCCGCCAGCCAGGACAAGGTCCAGTCCTGCACCTGGATGTTTGACCCCTGGCCGCCGGGCAGCCCGGACGGCTCCGGCGAGCAGCACCTGCAGGTCAGCCAGGTCCTGTCTGGGGTGAGACAGACGGAGGGACATGTCTTCGAGACGGAGCCCCCCCAGGCCGGCGCCCGCGGGAGAGGGCCGGTGAGGTGCTGCAGCCGCGTGGAGATCCCTTCTGGACACGTGTCACGCCAGAAGGACGTCTTCCGGGCCCTGGAGGCGGGCGAGCGGGACGGCCAGGCACCCAGCGCGGCCCCCGTACCCGTCCCCGCGGGCTCTGTGTGCAGGTTCACCTGGCTGTTTGAGAACGGCCCTGCGGCTGCCCTAGTGACCGAGAGCGGCCGAGGGGGCGGCCTCCAGGGAGAGCCGGATGAGGGCCCCGAGGGCCGCGGGGCGCCGGACAAGCCGGAGACCGCAGCAGAGCGGACGCTGGTGACTCTGCTGGCCGCCCCTGGCGTCCTGCTCCACGGAGGCGTCCTCGTGGAGGCCCGAGGGCCCGAGCAGCTCCGCCTGGCCAGGTACGTGCTCCCTGGCCCAGGCCAGGGCAGGCCCCGCATCCTGAAGGAGGAGCTGGTGCCCGGAGAGCTGCCCAGGATCGTGCGCCAGGTGCTGCGCCGGACAGACGTGGAGCCACAGGGGCTGCTGGTGCAGGAGGACCGCGCCGGCCAGCTCCGGCTCGCGCCACTGAGGCTGCTGGCTCCGGGCGGCGGCGAGGGGGCGGCCGACCTGGACCCCGAGCTCCAGCAGTGGCTGGCCTGCGGCCTGGGGGTCTCGGTGGCGACGACGGGGCTGGTGATGCAGGAGACAGAGCAGGGCCTGGTGGCACTGACTGCCTACTCGCTACAGCCCCGGCCGGCCGGCAGGGCGGAGCGGAGCAGCGTGCAGCTGCTGACCAGCTGCATAGAGGCGGGGGACCTGAGCGGCCTGCGCAGCCTGCGGTGGGAGCCCCCCGAGGACCCCGGCCCGGAGCCAGCTGGTGAAGGCAGGGAGGGGGCGCAGGGGCCTCCCCCCACTGAGAACATCATCCATGTGCCGCCCCTGGACCCCAGCGTGGGTTTGGTGCCTTGGGCCCCACAGCCCACTGGACAGGCAGTCCCTCCGGCCAGGGAAGCTGTAGCCCCAGCCTGCGGGCAGGACAAGGTCAAGCAGGACAACAGCCGTGCCGGGCAGAAGGGGACGGCAGCCACCGGGAGAACAGCAGGGACCCCCGACTTCCAGGCAGCCGTGCCGGGCCCGCAGGTGGCAGCCGCCGAGGCCCTCGGCCAGCGCGGGCAGGTGCAGAGGAGTGCGCACAAGCAGGGCCCTGTGCCTGGGGCCCCCGCGCCCTTCCCAGACTGTTTTCCACAAGCACCAGCCACCGCCGCTGGGGCTGCCTGGAGCAACACCAGGCCTGTGGCCGGAAGGGACCCCCGGACCCCGGCAGGCCCCGGAAAGGTCAGTGGGGAACAGGAAGCACTGCCCGGAAGGCTGCTGGGGGTGGGGGTGGCCGTGGAGGACGGCGTCTACACCGCCCACCCCGTGAGGACCGTTGACCCACCCGGAGGCGTCTCGCCTCCCAGCGGCAGCCAGACCCTCCCGGCTCAGGCCCCCGGGCCCCTCCTGGGGAGCCCAGGGGCCCCCCCGGCTGCTGACCGTGCAGCCCACGCCCCCCCAGCCTCAGGGCCTCGGGCCGCAGGGGCCAGCCTGCACCCCGGTAACGTGTCTGTTCCTCCCACTCCCCCAGTCTCTGTGACAGGACCCGACTTCCCAGCCCCACCTGGCCGCGGAGAAGACTGCACCCAGCAGGGCTCCGGGCCCCCCCAGGACCCCCGCCTCCACCCCCAGAGCTTCCCCCTTGGTCAAAGAGCCCACGGTGCCTCACAGACAAAGTCCCCGAAACTGGAGTCTACCGCGTCCCCAAGGAAGAAGCCACAGCTGCCCCCCAAACCTGCACACCTTTCGCAGATCCCCCCGCTCCGGAGGCTGCCCAGGCCCCCAGCAGCACCCCCCGGCTCCTCCTGGGCGGTGGGGCAAGGAGGACACCGGCATGGGGAGACAGGTGCCGCCAGGCCACAGGCGGTCAAGGCCCTGCCCCCTGCGGCCCAGGGGCTCGTCCCCCCGGTGGGGTGCCCCACTGGGCAGAGCCAGGCCAGCCCCCAGCCTGGCCCCCGGCCCACCGAGAGCAGCACCCAGGGCCCTGAGCCCCCCGAGCTCGAAGCCCCCAGCAGCACCCCTAGCCCGCCGCAGCAGGGACGCAGCCCCCCGGGAGAGCAGCCCAAGAAGGGTCCCGCGAGTCTGCAGGGGCGCGGGCAGGAGCTCCAGGGCCTCCTGAGCCAGGTGCAGGCGCTGGAGAGGGAGGTGGAGAGCGGCGTGGCCGTGCGGGCACCGAGGGGGCCCCCCGAGGCGGCGCCCCGGCCTCAGGCCTCCGTGGAGCAGGCCTTTGGGGAGCTGACGCGGGTCAGCATGGAGGTGGCCCGGCTGAAGGCACAGACGCTGGCCAGGCTGCTGGACATTGAGGAGGCTGTGGACAAGGCCCTCAGCTCCATGTCGAGCCTCCAGCCGGAGGCTGGCACCGAGGGCCATTCCCAGGGATCCCCGAAGGAGCACAGTGGCCGGACGGACAGTGTCACAGCCAGCACGAGAGCCAGGCCCAACGGGTCAAGCCAGGACATCGGGGGTCGAACCGGGCCCAAGAGCCAATTCGAGGCTGGAGGCCATGTGGAGGTCCAGCGGCAAGCTAAGACCAGCGGTCCCACCAGTGGGCTGGAGACCCTGGGAAAGCCAGGCCCACCTCGCGTTTTACCCTCGGCCCCAGCCTCCATCTCCACTGAGCCGCCCACACGGAAGCCTCCGGAGGCCACCAGCCCCACGGGCAGCCCTGACCTCTCGGGGGTAAGCCCACGCCTGGCCCAGGACATGGGCCCCACCCTGCTGCGGCACGCAGGTGTCCAGGAAGAAAAGGCCAGCAGGACTGAGGTCCCCCAGGGCTCTGG
Organism: Dasypus novemcinctus; assembly: GCF_030445035.2. Classification (NCBI taxonomy): domain Eukaryota; kingdom Metazoa; phylum Chordata; class Mammalia; order Cingulata; family Dasypodidae; genus Dasypus; species Dasypus novemcinctus. Next base: position 899,434 of record NC_080698.1, on the reverse strand, counting down.
ACTGTCCGAGCCCGACCTGGCCTTGGCCAGCCCCCTGCCCACGGGGCTGCAGAAAGGTGCCCTGGAGCTGCGGGCAGGGCCCAGAGACCCCCAGAGGGACCAAGCCACGGGGGCCGGGCAGCGCCAGGAGGTGGGCCCGCCCGGGGCCACAGCCCGCATGTCCTCTGCGGCCACCCAGCGGGCAGAGCCGCCCCGGGGCCCAGGCCCCCACCTGGAGCTCCCCGCCCCGCCCTTGCTGCGGCACTTCCTGCACCCCCCACAGCCGGCGGCCCAGTGGACCCCTCCTACTACCACCCCCCACCAACCGCCATCTGGGTGACCGGGTGGGCACCTGCCCCCCGCAACACGGCGAGAGCAGAGAGGGGCATCTTCCTGGAACTGCCGTGGACTTGGCTCACTCGCTCCCGGAAACAGCCAGCTCTTGCCAACGGCCCTGGGCAGGCCAGGCTCCCAGCTGCTCCAGCAGCGTGTCGTTCGTTCACACCCAAGCTCCCTGCACAGACACACGCGGGTGAGTGCACCACGGCCGGGGCGGGAGCCGCCCACCCTCACAGAGTGCTGCCCACCCTCACCGCGCTTCTTTCACTTTGCGTCTTTCACTTTGCTTCTTTCACTTTGCGTCTGAACGCCCTCCGCCCTCTGGAGAGAACCAGAGCCCGCTGGACACGCGACGGTCTCTGGCACCAGCGTGAGGCTCCAGAAAGGCCTGCACCTGCACCACCGCCACCTTCTCCACCGTTTAGCTGGTTGTCCTGGCTGCCCGAAGGCCGCGGAGGAGGGTCGCCGTGAGACGTGCTCCTAGAAGCCAGAAGGGCAGGCCGTCTCGCTCGCCCGCACTCCAGACGGAAACAGCGGTCTGAAGCCACCCAGGTTTCACTCTCCACTCGGCAGAGCTGACTGTGCCCCTGCCCCAGAGGCCAGGGGGGCAGCGGGGCCTGGGGGCCAGGGGCAGTGACCTAGAAATAGCAGTGCTAGGAGGCTCTGGAAAGACCACTGTGGGCCTCACGCCAGAATTCTGGAGCTCGGCAAGGCCAGGCCACTTCCTGTCCAGGCCAGGTGCAGCGTGTGCAGCGGGAGTTCCCGGGAAGGGGCAGTGCCCAGCTCCCGGGCTGAGCACCACAGCGATTTGACAACGGCCCTTCAGCCTTCCACAGAGCAGGCAGGGACACAGGCGAGGTCCACGGTAACGAAGAGGTGGGAGTAAGGCGACGCCCCTGCCTGAACAGGGGGCTTTCCTGCGTGAGGCCTTCCCTGTGCCCAGGCCTGCCCAGGCCACTCGCCCACTCTGGGGCAGGAGTCTTAAGGCACGTGACAGGCGACTGCCTCGGGCTGGTCTAGGACAAAACATGTAATCAGGGATCTGAGACCAAGAGGCAGCCAGGTGAGAAGGGGGAGGCGGGGCAGCGCTGCTGGGCAGACCCAGGGGTGGGAGTAAGTCGAGTTCCAGTTTCCTGGACACCCACCCACATCCTGCCCCCGGCAAGTTTAGGGGGCACTCGCCCACACTTTGCTTCAGTTGAACAGGCAGGACCCCTCTACCCCCGCCCGGCCGCCTCCTGCTTGGCTGGCATGGGGTGGGGGTCCCCAGGGCAAAGAAGTCTGCTGGGGGAAGAGCCGGTCCCCTGCGGGCGACTGCCGTGAGAGGCGCACGCCTGCCTCCTGGCCCTTGCCTGCAGCACGCCGCTCTCCCCTGTTCTCTATAAAGCCTGCCCAATTATAGGCCCTCCTGCCGCAAAGATTAAGTGAAGATGTGTCAAGTTCTCGGAGCTATGCCTGGCATCGGGAACTCAATACTGTTGTAACGGTTATTTTTAATGTACCTCTTTTCTCACCTCCAGGTAGCAGACATAAAATAAATAGATGTATAAGTGAATGCAATTGTTGAGTGAATTTATTGAGCACCTACTTCATGCCAGGTGTCTGACCAGGGTGCTGAGAATAAAGATGAGCAAGGCAGAACTTAGCCCTGGCCTCTTGCAACTTGGGTTTAAAAGAGAAGTGGACACTATATATGCAGAAATTTCTTTTCAGGAAATAAAACCAAGAGCCATTCACGGGAAGGCCAGCGGTTACTTTAGTTTGGGTGGTCGCGAGGGCGCGTTCACGGAGAGCTGGACTGCAGAGGGCCCGGAGGGGCAGGAGGGTCCGGAGAGGGGCAGGAAGGGCTGGAGGGGCTGGAGGGGCAGGAGGACCCCGGCAGGGGCGGAGGGGCTGAATAGGGGCAGGAGGGGCTAGAGCGGATGGAGGGGCAAGAGGGGCCAGAAGGGCCGGGCAGAAAGGGGCTGGAGGGGCAGGAGGGGTGGAAGGGCGCCTGGGGATGGAGTCGGGGGGCGGGGCAGAGCGCGGACTGCAGGTGCACCCCGCCCAGCGGCGCCCACGGCGTGCAGGACCCGCCTGGACCCGCCCCCTGCCGCCAGCCCCGCCCCCTGCCGCCAGCCCCGCCCCCTGCCGCCAGCCCCGCCCCGCCCGCCAGCCCCGCCCCCTGCCGCCAGCCCCGCCCCGGCCTCCAGCCCCGCCCCCGGCCGCCAGCCCCGCCCCCGGCCGCCAGCCCCGCCCCGGCCGCCAGCCCCGCCCCCGGCCGCCAGCCCCGCCCCTCTGCGGCCGGGAGCGGGCGGGGCGCGCCCCGTGCAGACTCCGCCCCTGGGGCTCGCGGCCGCCAAGGTGACGATGACGACACACGTGCCGCGGAGTCCCGGACGTTCCGGCGGGCGCGGCGGTTGCTGGGAGACGGCGCTGGGCGCGCGGCCAGGCGCCGAGTCTGCGAGGCGCGGCCCGGAAGCGCCGTGCCGGGGCGGTCCTCGGGGCTTCCGCCGGGCGCGGACGCGGCCCCGCCGCCCCGCCGCCCTCCTCGGCCGCCCGGCGCTCCTGCCCAAGGCGCCGGCCCGCTCCCGCCGGCGTCCGCGCGGCTCGCCGGCCCTCGCGGGGCCCCGTCCTGCCCAGGCTCGGGCCTGGCCCTCCCGCCGTTCCTGCCCCGGGCCGCGGCGCTCGCCGTCCGCCCGCGCCTCCGGCCTCAGCTCTCGTGGCCCGGCCTCCTCTCGAGCCTCGGCCGAAAGGCCGCCCAGGCCCGTCCCCCGCCTTCCCCGCGCCCTGCGCGCCTTTGTTTCCCCCCGGCCCCTCGTGACGCGAAAGGCTCTTGTTCACGTATTTGCTGTTTGTTGTCGGTGTCCTGGACAGTATTCCTACGTAGTGGCTTAAACGACGCTTTTATGACTGTTGATGAATTCTGAGTCAGGGACCGGGCAGGACCCGGCGGGGACGGCTTATCCCCTTGTCACCAGGTCTGGAGGCGGTGCAGAGGGGAAGGTGGCGAGGCGGGTGCCCCGGACGCCCGAGGACGCGCCGCACGGCTCGGCTGGGACGTCAGCAGGAGCTCGGGTCGGGCCGGCCCCCGGGAAGCTCACCGCCCCCTGGCCCAGCCTCCCAGCCAGCGGGGCCCGGGCTGTCCCGGTTTGCGTTTAGCCTCGGAAGTCACACGTTGGCTCCGCTGTGCTCTATTGTACAAGTAAGTCACACGCCTGCCCAGGGCCACAGGGAGGGGAATTAGACACCAGCTCTTTATGGGGGAGAGGCAGAGTTCTGAAGAACATGCAGCCACTTTAGAAAGGGAATTCCCCACCTCACCTCGACGGGGGTCGTCGCGTCTGTTTCTTGCTACAGCCCCAGTGCCTGGAATGGTGCCAAAGCACATAGTAGGTGCTCGATACATGTTTTAAAGTGAACAAATGAAGGTCTGTCTTTCGAGGCGCCCTTCAAGCCCCCTCTTCTCCCTGTATTTCCCACCCCAGCCCTTGATTTTGGCCTCATCTGCTCTCGAGGAGGAGTAAAGGATAATATTAGTGGGGCGAGGGCAGGTGTTGGGGACTGGAAAATGTGTATCCCAGTGGGGTTCTGGGACGGTTTTCTCCTGTGAGGCGAGTTAAACCCGGTCTGCTTTCACTCATTCTGAACTTGGAAATGTCAGGGTGAGGAATGTCGGTTTGTTCTCAGGCCCTGGGGAACAGCTGTGGGGTTGGAGGACCAGTTAGGAGCCCTGCGGGGACCATGCGTGCCTGTCAGGCTTCTCAGCTTCTCGGGGCGGTTATTCATGAAGCACCTTCCATGGGATCCCCAAGCCCTGGAGCATGTGCAGTGTCTCAGTTTCGACCCCTTCCGTGAGGGGTAGCGGGATCTGCCCGTCCACCCCAGCCGGAGGAAAGGGAAGCCAGCCTAGGCTTCTCCTGCCCCCCCCATCCAGTGGGTCCCCAGGTCTGCTGTGCTTCCCAAATATCCGCCCCGTCCCCTCCCCTCCAACTCTACTCTTGGGGCCTGCTCTACCCACCTCCACTGCTACTCCCAAACTCAATCCTCCAGTCCAGCCCAGCAGTGGCTTCCACCACCTCCACCTTAAAATGCACGTTCCTGCGTTCAGCCAAGGCCTCGCACAGCTGCTCGCTGCATTTTCAGCCTCGTCGTGCTCTGCGCCCCACAGGGATCGCTCCGTCTAGGTCCTTTCCCCCCCATCCGGGCCGTGTCACCCACCCTGGCTTTGCCCAGGGCTGACTCCCAGCAGGCACAGTGCCCAGGGCCACAGCGTGAGGGGCGGTGGGGAGGCCTTGTGGCTGACGCAGAGTGGGCAAGGGCTGCGTGGCAGGGGGGCCACCAGCGCCGTGGCGAGGCGGGTGGGGAGCCCACGAGGACTTCAGCCCCTGCAGGGCTTTGGCTTTCACAGTGAGACGGGGGCCACCGGGGGGTCTGGAGCAAAGCTCTGACTCAGGTTTTAAAAGACTGCTCTGGCTGCTGTGGAGACAGACCACGGTGGGGCAGGCGTGGAATCGGGGAGCCAGAAAGGTGGCGCCACGATCCGGGTGGAAGGGGACAGTGCTTGGCCCAGGATGCTGGCCGAGGGAGAGCGGGGTTGTGCTGCTGGGTGGGTTTGGACAGACTGATGGGTGGACTGATAGTCCCGATGTGCGTGAGGAAGAGGAGCCAAGGACTGGCGGCTTGATGCCCTCATAAGTCCAAACTGGGATTTTCACTCGCCAGGATAGGGAGCAGCAAGTATTTTCAGAGGCTGGGTGAGGAGTTGTAGATCTGGGTCAGGAGTTCAGGGTGTTAGAAATAAACATGAGTGGTCTAGGAGTGGAGCAGAGGGCCATGGGGTGGGGAGAGCTGGTGCTTAATGAAGGGACTCTACGAAAGCATAGCAGGGAGCAGGGAAACCACGAGGACGGTGCAGGAGCTGGCGCTGGTACCCCATCCCAGATTCCGCAGGGTTGAGAAGGGGGGATTCCCGGAGCCTGGGGACAGACAGGGCCGTGAGGGCAGCCTGCCAGGAGCCTCTGGTGCAGGAATGCAGCCGGCCCGTGGCTGCCCACGGGGCCGGGCGTCCTGCCCGCTCTCCTCTCCTTCCAGTCTCCAGCAGCCCACTCGGGTCCGCCCCTGGCATAGAGCGGGGCAGAGACGAATGGAGAGTGGGCCGGAGCAGCGAGGGGGCCGTACAGCACAGGAGTCATCAGCCAAGGCGGGCGCAAAGCCAGGGGGCGGAGAAGGGATGGTCTGGGGCGAGAGCCACAGGCGGGAGAGGGGTCGCTGCCCTGGCCCTCCACTAGTCAGAGCCTGGAGACGAGGTGGAGCCAGGCAGGGTCTGCCAAAGGAGCCGGCCAGAGGCGGCGAGCAGAGCGCCTCCTGACTCTCCCGAGGAGGCGTGTGCCCTCGTCCTTTCCCTGCAGAGCACAGAATCCTTTGGGTTGGAAGCTCCAAATTTGTGAAAATTATTTCAGGATTGTATACTGATTCTTATCGCAGATTCTTATCAGAGACTGTTAAACAGATTGCAGGGAAAACAGCCTTTTTCTGGGAGCTTCTCTGAGGCAGTCCCAGGAGCCTTAGGCCAACTTCAGGAGGACCCCCTACCTAACAGGAGTCCCCCAAGGGGAGGGGCCAGAAGGAGGAAGGAGGCCCCCAGCCCACCTACCCCCTGGGCCTGACTGACGTGCTGTCCACCTTCCACTCCCGGATAGCTAGACTTGAACATGCGCTGTGCCCTTGCTCCTCCCTGTCCTGCCACAAAGAGATCTCCAGGGCAGAGGGGCCGTTATTTGTCACGAATGGTCCGTGAGTAGAGCAGAGCTTGACTCCTAGCAATTAGCTCAGGAATAATGAAGGAGTGAATGCTGAAACAGCTTTTCCACAGCTCACACTGTATTTCTAGGGAGATTCCACCAACTCTTACCTGTCATTTCTGCAGAACTCTTCCAGCCCCATTTTGGCCCCCACACACGAGTCCTGGGGTTGGTTGTCCCCATTCAGGGAGAGCTGGAGAGCTGACCATGTACACTTCCAATTTCAATGATCAGGAGCTTGAAATAAGTCATAGTAGGAGAACTGACACCATGGAGATGGTAAACACTACGAATTGTGGCTTTTCCTCCCAGAGAACTGCTTGCTCAGCATGACCAGCCTCTACTCCAGTCATTTCTGCCACTTACAAGCAGTATGATTCAGACAAGTCACTCTATCACGCGGAGCTTCAGTTTCCTTGTCCAGATGGAGATCCAGAGTATCTAAAAGGATTGTTGCAGGATTTAATGTGATTATAATCCAGTAAGGCACTTAGCACAATATTTGGCTTGTATTAGTTTGCCAAAGGCTGCCAATGCAAAAATACCAGAATTGGGTTGGCTTTTATAGAGGGAATTTATTAAGGTAAAAACTTACAGTTCCAAGACTGAGAAAATGTCCAAATCAAGGCACCATCAGAGATGTTTTCTCACCAAAGGTCGCTGCTGGCAGATCTTGCAGACATGCAAGATGGGGTCTGCAGGTCTCCTCTCCTTTCTCCCCGAGCTCAGCTGGGGGCGGTCAGGTCTCTCCTGAGCCTCTTCTCCTTGAGCCTCTCAGAGCTTCTGTGTCTTTCTGCAGCTGTAGGTGAACTGGAGCACCTCTCCGTCCCATGGCAGGGTGAAAATGGCAGATCTCTCTCCCTCTCTCTCCCCCTCTTTCCCCCTCTCTCTCCCTCTCTCCCTCTCTCTCTCTCTCTCTCTCTCTCTCTCTCTCTCATCTCAGTTTACATAAGACCCAGTGAGAGGGCGGAGCCCCAACAGGGCCACGCCTCAATGGCAGTCCAATCAAAAGCCTAAAGCAATCTAATTAAATGATCTAATCAAAGACCCCACACACAATAGACTTCCAAACACAGGAATGGGTTAGCTCGAGCATAATTTTCTGGGGTCCACAAAAGACAAACCAGGACAGGCTGCTGGTAAATACCGCAGTACAATTGCACACGCCTACTGCTGCAAAACAAGCCCCCCCCAACCGTGGTGACTTCATACGACCCTAACTGCTCAGGGGCCTGTAACTTGGGCAGAACTTGGTGCGGGCAGCCCACAGCCGGAGGGGTGAAGGCTGGGGTTGCGCCTGAAGCCCTGTGCCGTGTGCGTCTCGTCACTGGTGCTGGCGATCGCCGGGACTCTCCAGAACCCTTGCCTACACGTGGCCTCCCTGAGCAGCCAGGCTTCCTCCCAACGCGGGGGTGCAGGTCCCAGGAGGGAGCAGACAGCAGCTGCTCGCCGTTTCTAGCCAAGTCTCGAGACTCCCACAGCATCGCTTCTGTGTTCCGCTCGTTAGAAGCGGTCCCTTTGGCTGGCCTGAATTCGTGGGGAGGGGACCGAGACTCCCCCTTCATGAGAAGCGTGTGGGAGAGCTCGCAGGCGCACTTCAGGACTGTGACCGCTGTCACCCTGTGGCTTGGGGATCCCTCCAGCTCCTGTGAGTGGGAGCGATTCCTCCCCACACCCGTGAACCCCTGGGGGAGGGCAGGGGCTCCCTGCATTCAGGAGGGTCCACCCCCACCACCCCTCAGTCAACCTGGGCCTCGCCGCTGCGGGGTTCAGCAGCTGCAGAGAAGAGCTTGCCTGGACGTTGTGCTCCCGTTCCCTCGGCTCACTGAGGCCGGGACAAGCAGGGACGGCCAGGCCAGACACGAGCCCCCAGCCCCGGGCAGCAGGGGCCCTGACGCTGGGATGGCAAGGCCACTGCCGGGCTCACAAAATAGCTGCTCTCGGCCTAAGCGTCCCAGTCTGTCAAATGGGAATAGGAAAAATTCAGCGAGTCGCACATGTGAAATAGCTCCCACTTAGAAAGGAGGGTAGAGACCCATTCTGAACACGGGGCAGAGTTAAGAGCGTGAAAGCGGGGCGATCAGGAGGACTAGGTGGAGAGAAAGAGCCTGCTGCTTCCGGGACACAGGTCCATCCCGCGCTCCTCGAGTCCCCGGAGAGCAGGGTGTGTGCATCTGCTCTGACCGTGGGAGGACCTCGGACGCGCTTTGAGCGGTCGGAGCAAGTTCTTCCTCCCGCCGGGCTCGTGAGCCTCGTGGTCCCACGGGGCATTTCAGAGACAGTTTGTCTTGAGACACAGTGGCACACGTGTCTCGCTTCGAAGGCGTCCCCGCGAGAAGGGACCCCGGCCACCTCCGGAGACGACGCGGGCTGCGCCTCGGCGCCCAGCGAGGGCTGCCCCAGCAGCGGTACCTCCCGAGCCCTGCGGCCTGCCCTGCGCCGCGAGGAGGGGCCATGGCCAGAGAGCTTGGGGAGCCACAGGCGCCCGGGGCACGCCAGTGGGTGCGGGTGGGCCTGCTGCCCAGACAGCCCTCGTGTTCACGCATGCTTCATGCATGTGACGTGTGCCATCAGTGGCGATTCCCACAGAAGTCCCATGACCTCGGGATCCTTAGGACACCAGGTCAGCTCAACTCACACTTAGCGAAGAGGTCACCAGTAGCCGCAATTAAACATTGTCACTGTTTATGTTCGTTATATTTCCATTTTACTGTTGCTATTATATGGCATAAGACCCCAAATCATACAGGTGAGTCAGTGGTTCATTGAAGAATGAAAGTAGTGTTGACAATAGTGGGGAGTGGGTGTAGCTCAGTGGCTGAGCGCCTCCTTCCCACACACAAGGGCCCGGGTTCAATCCCTAGTATCTCCCCCACCCCCAAAAAAGAAAGAAAACAGTAATGACAATAGAGAGTGATTATTCGTACTAGGGCAGGTGAGATATAGAATGTGATGAATTTACACAGGCAGGAGAAAACGAATATCTAAAAATTGGACTTTGCTAGTCTGGTAATACATTTCCTGTAGCCCCAGGGACTGTCCGTCATGAAACCTTGACAAATATGGCATGAAGTCCACTGAGGCTTTTGCATCATTTTCACAGCAAATCTTGTAAGGTATTTGGAAAACCAATCAAGTTTTTCTAGAAAATGGACAAAATAATTTCCAATGGGATACTGATGGATTTTGTCACTAAAGACAGAGAAGACCAAAACCATAGAAGAAGCATTAAAGTTGTGCAGCTAATGTGAAAACAGCACAATTCACACTGTGGCTTGCAAATTACGCCAGAGGTTCCGAGCACTCAGGCCCAGAGAAAAAGCAGCGCATACGGACAGCCAGCGCTGCGCTTGGTAAGCCAACACTTCCTGGGGCCCCGTAGAGGCGCGACACCTGAAAGAGCACCAGCCGCTCAGCACCCGCCTGCGAGCCGGCGCCCGCTTTACAGTGGAAGACGCCACCTGGGGCGAGCGCGCAGATGTCTCCCCAGCGCCCGTGCCGTCCCTCCTCTCTCTCCGACAGACCCCTGATGCTGATCTCTGTACCACGTCCCAGACAGTCCAAGTCGTCTAGAGCAGCCACGACTACCCCAGCGCGCACCTTTCCAGCACGCTTGCAGCGCAAGGAGGCCGCCAGGCCCTTTCCGGCCATCCACAAGAGAAGTCTGCCGAAGGTGCCTGGAGGGCAGGATCTCGCAGCTCGAGGTAAAGGCTGAGCGGGCTCTAGAGGCGCCAGCGCCTGCCTGCTGAGCCGCTGCAGGAATGCCAGGGCCGCTTCCGCCCGACTTCCTGCCACAGCACAGCAGTGACCGTCCAAGTTCAAAGCCACTGTGTTCTGTGACTGGTAGCTGAAACATTCCTAATTGGTGCAACACTGATGTGTGGCGCATGAGTCAGCGCTCCGCGTACTTCAGAAATCACATGAGGGCAATGTGCTTGCTGGACTCTTCGTTCTGTTTCAACGCTGAATTCCCATGAGAGCGAGGCGCTGAGCGGCCTCGACTCCCAGCTGGTGAAGCTGGGGCGCCAGAGGGAGATGTGAGCAGCGGGAGCGGCAGCCAGGCCCTTGGTCCCGGCTCCTCGCCTGTGAGTCGTCCGGGGCTGGACGTGCCCTTCCGAGGGGCCGCTGGCCCTCGCGAGGGAGCCCACCCTACAGAACTCTCTGCTGCCTCCCTTTTCCTTCAGGACTATTGGTGGTAACAGCTGTGCCCTGCTCACCCACGTGACTGCAGTACCCTTGGGGTGCCCCTACACCCACACATTTGTACTTTGTACCTACATAAATCAGCCTTCCTAAAATTACCCTATTTTGATGCTGACTGATCAGCCAAGATCAATTCACTGATTTATAAAAACACTCACAAAAACTTGCATCTAGACACTAACCACACACCTCGGCATTCACAAAGACCAGCTGCCGGGCAGCAGTCGGGCTCCTGGTCTCCACATGTGCTGAAACCAAGAGCAAGAGGGGACGCTTTCAATTCACAGCCTCTGGCCATGTCCTGGCAGAATACTGTGCAAAGAAATGGAAAGCAAGTGAAAGGCACTGCTGGAAGAAGTGCGGCGGCCGCGCGCAGCATGCCGAGGCACGGCTCAGGAGGGGGAGACAGCTGCGGAGCCAGGGCTCAGCCTCAGTGTGACTTCCCTACACTTGCAGGTTTTCTTCTCATGGCAGGGAAATAAATCAATATAAAGGCAACCATGAGAAAAATTAAAAACAGACTAAACCTTCAAATCATCAGACAAAACTACAAACACGTGCACACACACATGCATATCAAAGAAAACAAAAAAATAAACATAGTACAACAAAATGAAGGAAGCAACAAAATAGAAAACAGGATAAGGGGACAGAAAAAGGCAGTCATATCATTTACATCAACAATTGTAAATGGCATAAACCCACCCTTTTATTATATAACAAAAAAGATTCTCACGTTGGATCGTAAAACAATGTCCTATTGTATGTTGTACAATATTGTAAAGACGCATTTTTACCAAAATAATTAAGAAAGGCTAAAAATAAAATATAAACCAACATATACCAGGAAATACTGAGCTGAGGCTGAGATATTGCTATCAGCCAAGGTTAAGTACAAAATAAAAATGTTAAATGAGGCAAATGGGAGTTTAACGAAAGAGAACTATCCACAGTAAGAATTTAGTTTTCAGAACTCTCTGTGCACCAACTAACATACCTTTAAAATCAAGAATGAGAAGATGATAGTTACACATAAAAATATACAGAAAAGGCAGATAGAAATGGAATGAGACACAATACTAGACTCTGATCCTCCCTGTCAGCTCGTGACGTATCAAGAAAACAAACGATAAGTAGGAAGGTGGAGGAACTGAAGAGTGATTAAGTGCGACTGAACTTGATGCTAAAATCTCAAATAAAATATTAGAAAATATAAATCAACACTATCTCAAAAGAGTGATTCATCACGTCCAAGTACGCTCATCCTTGTAAAGCAGGTGGCTCAATGGTATTAGGGAACATCTAACACAAGTTGCCATATTAACAGAACACACGAGAACGAGAGACCATCTTCTCAATAGATGCCAAAAGGACATTGGACCAAACTCCCACATCTACTCCACCTTAAACAAAACCATAGTAGAACAGGAAATGCCTGATATTTCCTTAACATGGCCTCAGTGTATACAGGGATGAGTGCCTATGCCAAAAATAAAAATAGAAAAAATTTAAAAAGCCAGCATCATGCTGAAGAGTAAAAAGGAAACAGTTCCCATCAAAGCCAAGAACAGGGTAAGGAGTTGCCAGCACCAATGTCATTTAACTGGCATTGCAAACCAGTGCAATTAGACAAGAAAGAGAAAGAGGAAACAATTACAATATGTGCAGATGATATAAGTGAAAAACGTAGTTAGAAGAGACATAAGCGAATTCAGGGTGATGGCAGTTTTCAGCGATATTTAAAAAATCAGTTGCCCTCCTGTGTATTAAAAATACATAACCTATCAAAATAAAATAGAAATTTCAGTACCAGTAGCAACCAACAAGATAAAATATTCAGAAAACACATTTAAAAGAGATGTGTGGACTCTAAAAGATAACATTGACATTAGTCAGAGAGATGAATGTTCTATACCATGCTTTTAGGTGGGAAGGCTCAATGCTATAAAGATGTCAGTGCTTTCTCTGTTAATTTAAGGTGAATCCAATTAAAACACCAATATGATTTTTTGTTTGTTTGGCAGGTAGGGAACTCGTCAAAAAATGATATGAAATTCTAATAGATAAGCGAATAAGTGAGAACAAGGAGAGAGCCCAGAAAAAAAGCAAGGAGAAGGCGCTAAATTTATCAGATGATAAAATAGATGATGGGATTATGATTAGTAAAATAATCTGGTACCCAAAGATGAAATAGATGACTCGGGGGACCAGAGCAGAACCCCAGAAACAGACCCCAAAACGTGAGGCTTCAGTCGATATTGACGGTGGCGTTTTTAATCCGTGGAGAACGGCGTTAGGAAAATTAGCTAACCATACTGGGGAGAAAACATTAAGTGGGAACCCTACTCCATTCCTTCAATCAAAATAAATTCCAGATGGACAAAGGATTTTATTAAAAATAAAACAGGGAAATGGATGTGGCTCAGGCAACTGGGCTCCCGCCTACCACACGGGAGGCCACTGGTCAGATCCTGGTGCCTCTTAATGAAGAGAGCTGGCACAACTGGCAGGAGTGGTGAGCTGACATAACAAGAGACACAAGAAGAGGGAACATAATGAGAGACACAACAAAGAGGGGAGCAGAGGTTCCAGTGCCTCCCAAAGAGTACAGCGGGCTGGCACGATGGGCAAGTGCAGCAAACTGACACAACAAGAGACATGAGGAAAAACAGACACAACAAAGCAGGGAGTGGAGGGGGCTCAGGCGATCAGGCACCTCCCTCCCACATCGGAGGTGTCAGGTTCAGCTCCTGGTGCCTCCTTAAAAAAAGAAACAAGGAAGACAAACAGCAAGTGCAAACAAGGAGGGTGGGGAGAAATAGATAAACTAAATCTTTGAAAAACAAAACAAAGCATAAAACTCTAGAGAAAAGAACATAGCACAAAAAACCCAGGATCCCTAAAGTAGATTTTTAAGAAATTTGACTTCAGAGAAATTTAAATTTCTGAATGGTAAACACACCATAAACCAAGTTAAAAGGCAAATTGGGAATAAGCACAACACATTTGACAGAGCTAAGATAACCCAATACAAAATGAGACTGTAGGGAAGTGGATGTGGCTCAGGTGATGGAGCTTCCGCCTACCATATGGGAGGACCTGGGTTCGAAGCTGGGGGTCTCCTGGTGAAAAAGAAGAGAAAGCGTGCCCATGCAGCGAGCCAGGGCCCGCGTGGTGAGCCGGTGCCCCACGTAAGTGAGTCACGCAGCAAGAAGATGGCGCATCAAGAGAGACAAAGGGAGAGTCAAGGTGAAGCCCAAACCAGGAGCGGAGGTGGCGCAATTGACAGGGAACCTCTCTGCCCATCAGAGGTCCCCAGGATCGAATCCCGGCGAATCCCAGAGGAGAGAAAATGAGAAGACAACACAGACAGCAAAAACAGCAGAGCAGGAGGAGGGGAAGGGGGGAAAATAAATAACAAAAATTAAGAAAAATTAAAATTAAAAAATGAGACTGTAAATCAGCAGTCTATAGAAAAACACAAATGGCTTATAAAAGTCCCGGCTTCACTCATAAGTAGAGAAATGCCAATCACAACTGCACGATAGCTTCAGTTTCTGTCAGATTGGCAGAAATCAATAAATTCGGTAATACCCAGTGCCAGCGGGGCAGTTGGGAAACGGGTACTCTCAGACACTGCTGGTTAGGAGTGAAACTGGCACAACTTTTGGGAGGGTGGTTTGGCAATAGCTGTCAAAATTGTTTGACCCAGAACCCAACTGATAGGCTTCTTAATCCAAACATCTACCCTCAAAAGTACTCCACTTTAGGTAAACAAGAATGTTCAAGAAATGTGCTTTCAAGGCAAGCCCGCTTCCCAGTTTTTGTTTTCCAGGGTGTTAGTTCAGAGGCACTAAAACTTCCGTGGACGTGAGAGTCAACTTGGGGGGGCTTGTTCAGTGCCCCAAGCCGTGCAGGGCTTGGCGGGGGCCTGAGGCGTTTCTAGTAAGTTCTCAGGTGATGCTGAAGCTGGAGGGGTGAGAGGGTACCCAGCCTTAAGCTAGCAGCTCTGGGCGTCCTATGCACACAAGCCCACGCTGTCCCTGCACATCTGCCGAGGATCACCGTGACAGGACCACCGAGTTTACCTGCGTTCAGCCAAATCACTTTCCAAAGCCACTGTACCAATTCACCCTCTCTTCAGCTGTGTACGAGAGGTCTGGCTAATTGTCTTGCCACACTCCTTCAACTTTAGCCTTTCCGGTGGGGATGTATCATTAACTTCTAATTTTTAACAATTTTAATCTAAAACTTGTGATTGGTTTTTATTTACCTAAAATGGGTGGTCCATGGATGCCGAATGTTGGAGACATCCGCAGAGCATGTGGCGGTGCTTCTGCCCGTGTGCCCCGGTTAGATGCGGCCGCTCCACGCCCACCTCCTCGCCTTGGAACAGACCAGTCATTTCCCCGCGAACAGGAAGAACTCAGCTAGGATCCCGGGGAGATTTCCCATCACTGCCACATCTGGGGAACATCTGGAGAGCCCATCCCAGGGCAGGAAGAGGATTTCTGGAGAAAACATCACTGGATCCTTTTGATTCTCCCATTTTTCCCGTATTCTCTCCTCTTCCTGCCCCACAAACCACACCACCCCCGGGCTCCCTGCTGAGCCCCTCTCCGCCCTAGCCGCTCCCTGCCCTGGCCTCTGCTCTGCCGGTCAGCCCGCGGCCCTCCTGATTAGCGGGCAGCGTCTCCTGGAGACAGTCATGCTGAAGCTGGCGTGGTTCTCTGGTCCAACCCCCCCATTTTACAGATTGGAAAACTGAAGCCCAGAGAGTCAGAGACAGAATTCACAACTGGAACTCCACTCTAGGGGTCCTAGAGACGTCGTCCTGCTGGGGACCTGGCCTGAGGGCTGGAGGCAGGAAGGACGAATGAAGGGAGGATTCCTCGGGACAGGCACTCTCTGCAGAGGGCAGCCGCAGGAGAAGCCGGCTGAGCGTGCGAGGGTGGGGGGCTGGGTGGGGGGGGGGCAGGGAGGGGCTGCAGGGACAGTAACTGCCCTGCGGGCTGTGTCCCCTCCAGGGCCTTGGACAAGGAGCTCTCGGTAGCCCTGAGGGGGACCCCTCTGCCACACCCACGGCTTCCCCACACGGGTCAGTGACCCCCGCCTTGACCGTCAGCCCTGCCCTCTCCCTGAACCCCAGCTCCCGGTACACGCCATTTCTCCAGCATGTTCCTACTGACCCCTGGGGGAGAGGACTGGCCCAGGACAGCCCCTGCCCGGCCCCTGCTCGGCCAGGCCAATGAGACACAGGGCGCACGCACAACCAGCCTGGCACCAGGCAGGCGCAGGCGGGGGTCGGCATCTTTGGACGTTGGAACTGGCCGACAGAATGTACGAGAACGAAGGCTGGCGGGCAGGGCAGCGCGGGCACGGCCGGCCGGAGCGGAGGGGCTGCGGCCCGCGAAGTGCGCGCAGCCGGGTCGGGCGGGACCAGCACGTGTGCTCAGGACACGGTCGAGACGCGACCAGGGAGGCTGCGCCGGGGCTGGGGCTCCGACTCCTCCGGCCGTGCGGCGCGCAGCCGGGTGCTGAGGGCCCCGCAGGCCTCGGACCAGGCGCCCCGCTCGGCCCGGGAGCGGCAGGAGGGCCGCGCTTCCCCGACCTGCTCCCGCGGCTGCAGGCCCCGCCCTCCCCCTCCCCACACCTGTGGCCCAGGTGCGTCGGGGCAGGACGGAGGCTCTCGCCGCCGCCTCCGGGAGCGGGAGCGGAATCCCGAGGGCTGGGCCCGTCCCCGCCACAGTCACCTGGGACCGTCCGAGAGGAACCCAGAATGCAGCGGGAGTGAGGCCTGCGCGGGGAGGGCTCCCTAGAAGGCTTCCTGGAGGAGGCGGCGCAAGCGGAGCTCTACAGGCCGCGGCGCTCTGGTAAGCAGCAGAGCGCGGAGCGCGTTCCCCAGAGGGGAAGGGGCAGCAGAGCTGCGGGCGTGGGGACGCCCCGGGGGTGCGCCGACCCGGGCTGCGAAGGCCGGGCACGCCAAGCTCTCCCGGGCGCGCGGGCGGGGCCGTCGAAGGGGCCGGGGCCGGCCCAGGCGGAAGCAGCTTTTAAAAGACCGGGGAGGGCGGGGCGGGTCCCGGGCCCGGGGGGACCTCTGCGGGGAAGGGCCCCTGGCCAAGGGCAGGGCGAAGGTCAGGCCTCGGCGGCCCCGGCCCCGCCCGCAGGTTCACCTCTGCCCTCGACCCTTCTTGAGGCGGCGGCCGGGGGCGCGGGGGGCCGCCGGGTTAGGGCTCGTGGGCGCCCGGGGCCTCAGTCTACCCGTCTGCGAGCGGGGCGCCGCCGGCCCGCCCGCGCCTGGAGGACCCGGGCCCGGGGAGGCGCGGGCCGGGGCGGGCCGGGGGCGGCGCCGCGGGGCGGGCCGGGGCGGGGCGGCGGGGCCGGCGTGCGTCAGCGCCCGGAGCCGGAGTTTTCCACTGACGGAGGCGGCGGAGGGCGGAGCGCCCGGGCACGGCCAGTCTCCCGCCGCCGCCGCCGCTGCCGGACGCGGGACCGAGGGGCGCCGGGCCGAGGGGCGCGGGGAGCGCGGCGCGCACGGCGGACGCGGGTGAGTGCTGCGGCGGCGGGGTCCCGCGCGGTGGCCACCCCTGCCCTCTGCCCCGCGCCCCTGCGGCCGCTGGGTCGGGAGCCGGGCTGCGCCGCCGCGGGCACGGAGCTGCCGGCCCCCGCCCCCTGCGCCGCCGCGGGGACCCGGGGAGGCGCCGCAAGCCCGGGGCGGGCGGCGGGGCCCGGGGAGGCGCGGCGCCCGCGGTGCTTCCTTCTCCCGAGGTGCCTGAGAACTTTTCACAAGTTCCTCGCGTGGCCGGAGCAGGTGACCGCCGTCGCCCTCCTCGGGCTCCCCCAGGGGCGCGCGCCGGGGCGCGGGCGGAGGAAGGGCCCGGGGCGCGGCGCGGGAGTCACGGCCGGAGGGCGGCGGGGGATTGTGCCGTGGGCTCACCTGTCGTCAGGCGCTGTCACTCGCCGAGGCCGCTTGAGTCACGCCGACCGCACCGGCCCCCGCGCGTCGTCTCCCTCTCCGGGCTGACTCCCCCTGGCCTCAGTTTCCCCCCGCGCTCCTTCCCCGCACGCGCCGCCACGCCACGCAGCAGACACACTCTCAGTCATCTGGCCGCCCGCCACGGCCCACGCCCCTGGCCCAGGACGGCCCCCGCCCCGCTGCCCGGCCCCGCGCCTCGCCCTGCTTGGCACCTCTGCCCCCGGCGCCCCGCTTGGCGCTCTCTGCGGTCCGTCCCTTCCCCTGGCCCTCTCCTGCCCTGCGCACCTGGTCCCGTGAGCTCCGTCTGCCGGGCACACCCCTCCCGTCCTGAGTGAGCCATCTTTCAGGAATGCGAGACTGTCCTGTCCTCCTGGCCAGACCTCACCTACCGGCCCCGGCCGGGGCCCTCCCGCTCTGCTCGGCCCCTCACACTCGCTGGGGCTCCCAGCTCTTCCTCTGTCCCTCCTCCAGCCCTGCCCCAACCCGGCCGGAACCGCTGTCCCCTCCCCTGGACTCAGGCTTCACGCGGGCAGTCCAGGTGCCCGCATGTCCTGGGCGCATCCTGGGCGTGCAGGAGGCCTGCGTTGAGGAGATGGGTGGAAAGGACCCTCCCCGGGGCTGGGAGCCGTTTGCTTCCTGGAGTCCCCAGACACTTGGCACCCACCCCCGACAGGCCCAGAGGCCGAGGCTGAGGGCGCGCCCCCCCCGGGGTCATCTTCAGAGGGATGCAGGGGGCCACGCTTCTGGCTCCCTCCCTGGGCGGCCCAGGTGGTTTTCCCGGCCAGTCCAGTGGTACCTGGCCCCTCACCCAGGAAGTGGCTCCTGAGGCCCTGGGTCCTTTGACTCAGGTGTGTGAGGGACGGCCCCTGGCTGGAGGCCTGCGGGCAGGGGCTCAAAGGTCACATTCTTCAGATTCCTGGGGGGGATGGGGGCTGCGGAAAGCCCCCTCCCCACCTCCAGCGGGGCCTGGACCCTGGAGGCGTGGCGCAGGGCGCCTGGCGCTAGCCGACCAGGGAGGTTCTCTGGATACAGGGTGGTCGATTGTAGGCCCTCCGGGCCAGCTGGGAGGTGGGCCTGCCTGCCCCCAAGGGCAGCCCCTGCGCCTGGGCCTGGTGGGAGGGGCCTCTCAGGCGGGAGGGGAAGCCTGGGGGGCGGGGCCTGTGCAGCTCGTGGAGCAGCTCCTGGAGGCACCCATCCTTCCAACAGGACCCGGGGAGCAGTTCCTGGGCAGCTGCGGCCCCACCCCCGCCCTCTGACTCACTGTCTGACACTTCCCTGGGACGCTCTTCTATCTGTCGACCCTCTTTCTGACTTGGCTCGTCTTTCTGATCGAGCCTGCCTCGCTCTGCCCCTGGCTTCCAGGACAGCACAAAAGGGAGACCCCAGGGCTCTTCCTGGGCCCGCCCTCCCCAGGGAGTACACTAGGGAGGAGGAAATTAGGCCACTGCTGGCTGCACTCCGGGAGCCTGCAGCTCAGCCCCGGAGGGCGGGGTCCTGCTCTGTGGACCGCCCTGCAGCAGCTGGGGGGCTGGCTCTACCCTGCTCTTTAGCTCGGCTCCCCTCTCCTTTACGCATCCCAGAGATGCACTGGCACCTACCTGCAGCCTGAACCTCTCTAGCCACAAGCCGCTGTCTTCTGAGCATCCTTCTTGCTCAACCCTCTGGCGCAGGCAGGGGCTGGGCATCTGGCCCCCTCCTTGAGTTGATGTGGCAGGAGCGGGCCACACCTGCTGCGCCCCGAGAGACCCCAGATCTCATGATCGGTGGCACGTGCTGCCTGCTGCCTTCCCTGAGGTCGGTTGAGTACGCGGTGGCCACACAGCTGCTGGCCACTGGTGTGGACGCAGTCACGGGGCAGTGGCAGTGCAGCGGGACGAGGGCCCAGACTCGCCTCTAGAGGGGATGACTCTGAAGGGGGCGTGGAGGCTTTCCCTGGGGGGGACGAGGCTGGACTGTGCCAGCCTGTGCCAGGGCAGGAGGTGGGCAGGGAGCTGGCGGGAGCATGGGGGTGGGCGCGAGGGGCAGGACTGCTGCAGCCTCTCGCGGCAGCCGTGGAGCGGTTCTGAGCGGGGGAGTGGCAGAGCTGGGGCTCAGTGAGAGGCCTGGCTGCCGGGCCGTGCGGAGAGGGGGGGCAGAGGTGGTAAACGTCCACACCTGAGGTGACGCCGGTACAGGCAGAGTATGCTGGTCTTAGGTGCGCAGCTCCAGGAACGTTTGGCTTTGTGCGTCCGAGTAACCAGCACAGATCAACCGGCCGTGCTCCCCAGTGTGTGTCCCCTCCCCGCCTGGTGACGTGTGACTTGCGTCCTCACTGACGGTTTTGCCTTTGCTTGAACTTCGTTTGCCTTCCGGCATCTGGCATCTCACACCTGTGAGATTTGTCCGCGTTGCGCCCTCAGGAGCTCCTGGGTGGAGCCGGTTTCCACCATGGAGCCCCCACTCACTGTGTTGGGCACCTGGCCCGTGTTGACTCGTGGAAGCCTGGCCCTGGGGCTTTAGCCCAGAGCCAGGTGGAGCCCTGACCCAGCCGTGCACGCCCAGGCAGCCTGGCCTGGACACAGCTGAGTAGGCGCCTGGTGTGGGTTCCCGGAGTGGCGTGGACCCCAGAGGCTGGTGGGCTGTGGGCGGGGCAGTGGGCGGCCACAGGCTTGTGGCTGGTGGGTGGCAGTGCTGTTGAGAGGGGAGCACAGGAGAGGAGCAGGTGGCGTGCGGGAGGGGCGGCGCCGTGGGCTTGCTTGGGGGCAGGGGAATGTGTGCCTGCGTGGGACAGCCAGGTGAGGGCCTGGGGGTATGCCGAGCGAGCGCGTGTGTTCTGTGGGAGCGCGTGTGTTCTGTGGGGCGTCTGGAGCTGGGCAAGGGCAGGGCCCCCCAGCAGGGCAGAGGCCAAAGGTCGCTGTCCCTGTCTGAGCTGCCCCACCCACCTCCTGGGAGAGCCTGCGGCCAGGTGGGGGCTGGTTGTTTTTGTTTGTGGTTTGACCCCGGGGAGGAGGGAGGTGTGCCAAGACCCAGAAACTGGAAGGCGGAAGCCCCCGGAAGCACCTGTGTGTCCTGCTCCCCCGGGGCCCCGTGGGGGTGGGGGGGGCGGGTGTTCCCAGTCTGGTGGTTGACAGCCCACCCGGGGATCTGGGACTTGGTGGGGGGCTTGGGAAAGGACAAGTGCAGGACGTCTCCTGGCTGGCTGTTCCCGCGACCCGAGAGTTCGCCAGCACTAAGGCCCCCTGGCTTAGGCCCAGGGCGCCTCCGGGGCCTGTGGGGTGTTCAGTTCTCGTCCTCGGCCGTCCCCCAGCAGAGGAAGGGGCTGTCGTTTGGCCGCTGCGTGCAGGGGGAGGCACCGCACGGCCCCTCCTGAGCTGGCTGCGCTTCCAGGGCGGCCTGAGACTGCGCCAACCCTGGGCTCGGGGAGCCCCCAGCCTCGCGGCTGTGGCAGGGGAGGCGTCACCTGGGGGACAGTCCCTGGAAGCGTAGACAGGAAGAACGCCTTCTGCAGGCAGTTAGCTCGAGCAGAGGGGCCCCCGAGTGGGGGGCACCGTGGGGAAGGGGTAGCCCGCGGGAGACTGCGGCGCTCGCGCCCCTCTCCCGCTGGGGGATTCCCGCGGGAAAGTCTGGGCCCCTGTCCCAAGTCCAGCCTGTGGTCTGGCCGGGCGGGGCGCCTGGGGGCGTGCTGGGGCGCCCCACGCGCACACACGCACGAAGGCTCTGACGGAGCGGGCGTGAGTCACCCGGCCCGTGAGTCACCCCGGGATTCCTGTCGGGGACCGAGCGAGGGGGTAGCCGGCCGAGTCAGCCGTCTGCCTGTCCGGCCAGCTGCGTGCGTGTCCGGCGCCGCGCAGGTGCCTGTGGTCTCCCGGGAAGGCGGTGCTGGGGGCCAGGGGGCTGGGGGCAGGAGGAGGCCTGGCCCCGACCCTGCTCTCAGCACCACCTCGTCCCCCGCCAGGCTGACGCGCCCACGCCGCGTCATGGCCGAGCCGCTGAAGAGGAAGTTTGACCAGCTGGACGAGGGCGACTCGGCCTCCCCCGCGTGGGAGCAGGCGCCCTCGCCTGTCCGTGCCTGCCCCAGCCCCCCGGATTTAACCCGTGAGTCCTGTCCCCGCCCACCCCCGGGCACCCCCCACCCCGGGCCTGGCGGTGCTTCAGCTGCCTCCCCGTCCGGCCCACTTCTGTGAAGGTCGCCCTCAAATGCCCACCCTCCCTTGGCCCCGGGGCGGCGGAGTCCACCCCGACCTTGGGGCTCTGGCTCGAGGACGTGACACACAGGATGAAACTGGAGCCCTGGAGGCCCCTCCCTTCTGCTCCAGTTTCGTTTCCCGCACGCGCCTGCGCGCCTGCGTCTGCGTTGCAGGAGTGCCGCCCAGCTCCACGCCCCACACTTCCTGCCCCGGCCTTCGAGCTGGCCGGTCCTCTCAGAAAGGCTGCTTGGCTTTGCCTGAACACACTGAAAAGGAGGTTTTTCCCCGGTTACTTTTCAAGCTCAGATAATTCTGACTCCAAAGTGACAACCATGGCCCCGGAGCAGTGCCCCTCAGCCCTTGTTCCCCGTCTCCCCTCAGGAAGCTGCAAGTAGCAGGATACCTGCCTATGTCCACACTGTGTGCATCCGGTTCACCCAGGAAAAGAGCGGAGATTTTTTTGCCCTTCTCCAAAAGCTCATTTTACCCCCCATGGAGAACGCATGTCCTAAACAGACAAAAACAGAGCTGTTCTCACATAAGAATACACATGGAAAATCCCAAGTGCAGCCTTAGCACAAGGACTCTAATCGTACATGATTTGACTGAACTATTGTGGGTTATTCTGGAAACTCAAGGACACCCAGTTGCACAGTTCACCTCATCGCCGTGTCAGAAGAGGGAAAAGGTGCTGAAGGAATTTTGGATAAAATGTAATAGTCCTTCTACCTAAAACCCTAGGTAGGATAGAAATAAGCGAGTGCTACCTTAACGTGATTTTAAACACGTCTCCCTCACCCCCACAGCGGGCTCTGGGATTAGTGAGGAAGTGCTGGACACACTCTGGCGGTCAGGCACGGCTGCCAGCCTCCCTGCGGAGCTGCTGGGAAGCGCCAGCCAGCGCAGTTAGCAAAGGAGGAGGCTGGGGGCAGGCACAAGGGCCATTGTTTGCAATGGTTGCCTACCTGGTGAATTCAAGAATGTAAACGGAAAAACTTTTATAAGGGAATTCACTCAGGTAACTGGGTATAAAGTTAACATATTAAGATGAATGATGTGGAATTGCTTATCTTCCACTGTTTTTTTTATGGCAATTTCTTATGATTCAACCTAGTCAAAAATCAATAATATATCAATATAGGTATCAAATATATCAATACATAGCTTACTAGTCAAAGTAGTGTTGTTAACTTATAAAGAGAAAACCCTTCTAAACCTACTGCAAAACCTATAAAAGGAAGCTTATTTAAAAAAAGGTCAATATATTTTTATTGCATAACCCTTAAAACATTATTTTATAAAATGCCATCCATGAATGGAAATGAAAGATGTGATTATACCAAGTACCATTGATTTTCCACTTTTAACAGACCTTATGCTTTAAAAATATCAATGAAATTGATTTGTTAAAAATAAGACTGAAATACTTGCAGAGATAGACTAGACGGTGGCTCACACCTCGAGTATCAGTATCAAGAGCTCCTACGAGTCAGGTAGAAAGACGGCCTGGAGGTGCCCGGAGATGGCAGGGTGCTGGACCTTGGACCAGCCGGGGCGTGGCTCCGCTCGGGCCAGGCTGGTCCCTCAACACGGCGCTCCTTTCCTCTCTGTTGGGGGCCGGGGGCTCGGGGGGCTCCCAGGACTAACCCCCGCTCTCCTCTGCAGCCCTGCCCATCCTGAGGCGCACGCCCCTGAAGCGCGCGGGCCGCGTTGCCTTCGACGGCGTCACCGTCTTCTACTTCCCGCGGTGCCAGGGCTTCACCAGCGTGCCCGGCCGCGGAGGCTGCACCCTGGGCATGGCCCCCGGCCACAGCGCCTGCCACCGCTTCTCCCTGGCGGAGTTCGCGCAGGAGCAGGCCCGGGCGCGGCGGGAGAAGCTCCGCCAGCGCCTGAAGGAGGAGAAGCTGCAGGTGCTACGGCAGAAGGTAGGAGCACCCCGGGGAGGTGCGTGGGGAGGCGGGCAGGCCAGACGGGGGCCCTGGGGGGTGGGTTTGTCTGGCCTGGGGCGGTGCCCTCGGCGTCCTGTCCCCACTGGGCAGGGCGCGGCAGGGTGGGCCCCGGCATGTCTGTAGTGACCGCGGGCTCAGGGCGCCCGGCTGTGCCGCTCACCTGCCCTCTCTGTGGATGCAGCTCTTGGCAGCCGGGGCGCCCGAGGCACAGGCGGGCCAGCCGCTCACGGTGGATGCCATCGAGGATGCAGCTGTGGAGCAGGACCTAGCCGCGGCCGAGGCGGGCGGCCAGCTGGACGAGGGGGCCTTCCTGCAGCCCTTCCCCGCCCGGCAGCGGCGGGCTCTGCTGCGGGCCGCGGGCGTGCGGAGGGTGGACCGGGAGGAGAAGCGGGAGCTGCAGGCCCTGCGCCGGTTCCGCCAGGACTGCGGCTGTCGCTGCGACCAGGTCTGCGACCCCGAGACCTGCAGCTGCAGCCTGGCGGGCATCAAGTGCCAGGTGGGTGCCGGGCTGGCGGGAGGGCCGGGCGGGCGGGCAGGCAGGCGCCGGGTGGGCCCCTCACTCGTGCCCCCCCTCTTGCAGATGGACCACACGGCGTTCCCCTGCGGCTGCTGCAGGGAGGGCTGCGCCAACCCCGAGGGCCGCGTGGAGTTCAACCAGGTGCGCGTGCAGACCCACCTCCGGCACACGCTCACCCGCCTGCGGCTGGAGCGCGGCGCCGGCCTGGTGGAGCTGGAGGTCCCTGCACCGGGCAGCCCGCCGCCCGCCCTGCCCCTGGGCAAGCCCCCCGCGGCCAGCGAGCTGGGTGCCGACAGCTGCAGCAGCGACGCAAGTGATTCCTCCACGGCGTCCTCCGCGTCAGGTGCCGGCGAGGCCCCTGGGGACCCCGGCCGCCGGCCTGGCGCGGACGACGACAGCCTGGTGCGGCTCCTGACCTTCAGCGACTCCGACCTCGGGGTCGAGGAGGGGGAGGGCGGCGGGGGCCGCCTGGACCCTCTCGGCTGCTTCCACCCTTCCGATGTCTTCGGGCCCGGGGAGCCTGATGGCCTGGCCGGCTGGACCCACGGCTACTGCGGCTCGGGCCTCACCGCGGGCGTCCTGGACGAAAACGCCAACCTGGACACCAGCTGCCTCCTGGACGGTGGCCTTGGCGGGCTGAGGGTAGGGGGTCTCCCTGGCAGCCCCGAGCCGCCCGGGGGGGATGCCCCGAGCAGCTCTGTGGAGCCGAGCTTGTCCTCCTGTGACTCCTTCGAGCTGCTCCAGGCCCTGCCAGACTATAGCCTGGGGCCCCGCTACTCGGCCCGGAGGCCCCCCGAGAGCCCGGCCCGCCCGGAGGTGCCGCTGTTCCCTGTGCCCAGCCCCTGCCCGTCCGGGGGCAGCAGCCCCTGCTTCCTGGAGTCTCTGCTGGGCTTCGAGCCCGGCGCCGATGCCCCCTTTGATGGCCAGCTGTTCGAGGACGCCGGCCCCGCCAACCTGGAGCCCGTGCCTGTGTGAGGCTGCGGGGCGCCGGGGGCTCTTGAGCCGGGCTCCCCCGTCTGCCCCGTGGGCACACCGGCCTGTGTACCACTGTGGGTTTATTTATTTATTGCTTGACTTTCTGTGCTGCCGAGGGCGCTGGGCTGGGGGCGCCGCTCTCCAGCCGCCCGCCCCTGCCCCCACGCGTCCTCCCGGCCGCCGCGGCGTGGGTCCCTGGAGCTCTGCAGGCCCCGTTTCGATATCTGGATCGTGTTCCTACGCCCAGAGATGTGCGAACGGGCCGCCTCGGCCACTGCCCTGAGCCTGACCCAGGAAATCCTCCGGGCTGTGAAGACTAATTTATTTCTGTAATTTATTTGCTCTCTGGGGGCGGTCGGGTCGCGGCAGGGCACAGGCCTCAAGTCCCTCCTGTAGGTCTTGGGTGTCGACCAGCCGTGGGCCCGAGCTCGGGAGCTGCGGTCAGCCGCCGGCGTTCCCCGACCGCTGCGTCCTGCCCTCTGCCCCCTGCCTCCCTGCCCCCAGAAGGCCCAGCCTGACGGGGCTTGCCTCAGCTGCGAAGCCCCCCAGGGCTGGCTGCCCCTGAGCGTTAAAAGCTGTAACTTATTCACTTTTCTGTCTGGGCCTGCCCTGCCCTGCAAGCGCTGCCCTCGTGCCCCTGCCGGAGGCCTTGTCGGCCCGTGTACCGAGTCCGCGGGCACCAGTAAAGACTGTTCTTAACAGCGTGTCTGTGTTTGTCAGGGGAGTGCCGGGGCATGTGTCCAGGGGAGAAGGCTGTGCCCCAGGGGTGCCCTGGGGTGGGAGTATCAAGGGTGCCCCCCACTCATGACACAGGCAGGGCTCGGGGGTGGCGTGGCCCACCTGGTGGAGGCCGGCTGTGAGCCTGGGCCGTGAGCCGGGGGCTACAGGAGCCCCTCCGCCTGTGGCAGGGAGCACGTGCCCTGGGGCAGCCCTGCCGGGGGGCCGAGCAAGCACTGCTTTCCACCGGCGCTAGCCCCTCAGACCTGCTCGTCGGACCCCTGGCCGCTGGCCTGTGCAGGGGAGGATGGTTCAGGAGGACGGACCCACGGGGTGGTGGCCAAGCTCCTGGCCCCCTGCAGCTGCGTCTCCTGAGCGCTGTGCAGATAACGCAGAAAGCGCCGCTGACCTCATGGGCTGCCGGGTGCGGGCGCTCGGGGTGCGGGCAGTGTGGGGCCTCCGCCCTGTTTCCTTTTCTGCCTCTGGACAGGCTTGGACACGGCCGCCCCCCACATCGTCACGGCCTGCAGGGGAGTCCGGCTGTGGTGGGACGGCTTGGCTGGAGGCAGCCGGCTTCCTCTCCAGCTGTCCTGTGCCCCCTGGCTGGCCCCTGAGGTCTCCAAGGGCCCGAGGGGCTGCTCTGACCAACTTGGAGTCTGGGTGGCCACCCCCAGCAGCTCCTGGGCCCCGCGGGGTCCCCCCTGGACATGGCCCTTGGCTGGGCTGACGCTCACCTACTCCCCATTCAGGGCCACACGGTCACTTCTTGGCTTTTTTTGATGTGACAACTTGGGTTTTGCAACAACAAAGCAGGAGAAGCGTGATTCCTGCACAGCTGCGTTCACCGCACCTGGGGCAGCTCTCTGTGCCCCGGCTCTAAACCACAGACACACCTACCAACAACAGCCTGTCCCGAGAAAGGCGGATGTAACCCCGACCCTAGCACAGGGGCTGGATTTCCCCGCAGGAGTGGCGGGGGAACCTGGGTCAATAGTTCCGGATCACTGGCTGAGAGAAGCCCTGCATGGGATCAGTGGCTCGTTAAACACCGGGCTCGGCAGCCAGCAGGACGCAGCCCATAGGGTTTGCCTTCTCAAACCATAGTCGCTGGCCAGCTCCGAACATTTTGCCTCATCTGCTTCCCAGCCATGTTCTTTAAATTACAGCCGTGTGCTTAAAGTTAGACCCACCCCACGTAGTCGTACCCACCAAGTCACAAGTTTGTTGAGCTGGTTATTTTTTGTTATATAAAAATGATATATAAACACTTAAATGTTAAAGATGTTGGCTGGGATGTACAGCATAGTTTGGGAAACATCTAATTTCTTGCCACAGATGGAAACCCTGAGACCCTGAGGGGAGGGGACCTGGGAAGGCCGCCCTGGGAGGTCCTAGAGGGCCTGCCCCCGGCCAGCTCCTTTCCTGCGTCCTGAGTAAGACCTGGGAACAGCGGAGGGGGACGGCCACCCTGCCAGTCGCATTTCACGCCGTCCACTCTGCCCCTTAGACTTGAGCTTTCTGGAGGACGAGTTCGCTGGTCAATGACTCTGACAACAGCGGTTTCCCTGCAGCCCCCCGGGGCGCTCAGCTCACCCCCACCCGGGAGGCCAGCCGGGGAGGGGGCAGAGGGGGTGGGTGGGACGGCAGGATGGTGGGCCCGGGGCAGGGGGTGTGCACGTCGTGGCCGGGAGGCGCAGTTCCTTAGCTCCGGACACTGGAGACCAGATGGGTGAGGACGCGCTTACTGGCTGGTGTGACCACTTTTAAAGAATTTAAATTTTAGCTTTCTGTGCCCCTCAGAGTTGGGGACAAGCAGGGAGAAGGGTTCCCTGGAAGGCACCCAGGGGGCCCACAAGTTAAGCCAGTTCACGTCTTTCTTCCCAGAGCAAAATTAGTTCTTAAGCCTTGAAAACACAAAGCCTAGAGCGGGGACACCCCCTGCCCCTCCAGTGGGACGGCCCCCGGGCTAGGGCCTCAGGGACCCCTGGGCCTTTTCCAGTATTTCCTCTCGGATCTTGGGGTAGTTGGGGTGCTCCCTGAGAACCTGGGCAGGGAGAGACAGGGTGAGCCGCGTCGGCAGCTGCCAGCCCCGCACGCCCTCCCGGCCAGTGTCCGAGCCTCACGCCGTGGCAGACTTCGATGGCCTCCACAAATCTCTTGTCCTTCAGGTAGTTGAAGGCAAGTTTGAAGCCTGTCGGGAGGCAAGGAGAAGCAGCGGTGGGCTACGGGCGGCCGAGACCCTGCTCCCCAGGAGGGCAGGCCCTGGGCTCGGGTGGGGTGGTCTGCGCCGCCCCCCCACAGCCCCCTGCGGCCAGTGGCCTCACCGATGGCGGGGCTGGCGCGGTGGCCGTATTCCCAGGCGAGTGCGTAGCTGGCGGCCGCGTCCTTATAGGCCTGTTCCTTCTCCATGATGAAGCCCATGTACTCGTAGGCCTTGCAGCAGGACTGTGGGGACCCCGTCAGCCACTGCACCGGCGCACCCCACCCCGGCCAGAGGAGGCCTCCAGCGGCGCCCCAGCCTCTGGCCTCCCCAGGACCCCAAGAACTCTCTTCACCTGGCTGGAGTCCCCCTGGGCCAGGGCACCCGGCGCCCCTCCCGCGCCCCCTCCTGGCCCCTTGGCAGCCCCCCACCCCACTGCCCGGCGCCCGGCCGGTCCTCGCCTTGTTGTACTGCACGCAGCGCCGCAGCAGCTCCGCGGCCAGGTCGAACTTGCCGCCCTGGCAGTAGATGTCGGCCAGCAGGAGCCAGCCCTGCTCCAGCTCCTCGGCCTCCGCCGGCGCCCACGGGGCCTTGGCCAGGCGCTTCAGCTGCGTGCGCGCCTTGGGGGTCTGCCCCAGCAGCGCGTAGGCCTGCGCCATGGCCAGCAGCGCGGGCACGCAGTCCTTCTGCTCGGGGCGGGCGCGGGGTCAGCGCTGGGTCCTCGCCGCCGCCCCGCCCCCCGCGCCCCCGGGCCCCGAGCAGGGCCCTCGCCTCGCCCCCTCCGCCCCCGCACCTCGGCCTGGGCCATCTCCACGAAGGTGCCCAGCGCCGCCTCCACGCTGGCCTTCTCCCTGGTGCCCAGCAGGCAGAGGCCCTGCAGCAGCCGCAGCTGAGCCGGGCCGGGGGCCGCGTGCGGGCAGAACTCGCGCAGGAGCTTCTCGGCCGTGCGCACGCCGTGCTGCTCCGCCTCCCGCCTCCCTGCGGAGCTGACGGGAGGCGCCGCCTGCCTGGGGGCCGCCGGGCCCGCCCCCGCCCCCCCCCAGGCCCCGGCCCTGCCCCGCCCTGGCCGCCCCCAACCGCCCGCCCGCAGGTCCCACCACCCCGACCGCGCAGGCCCCGCCCCCGCGCAAGCCCCGCCTCCCGCAGGCCCGCGCAGACACATCGCCGCCCCGCCCAGGCCCCGCCCCCGCGCAAGCCCCGCCTCCCGCAGGCCCGCGCAGACACATCGCCGCCCCGCCCAGGCCCCGCCCCCGCGCAAGCCCCGCCTCCCGCCGGCCCGCGCAGACCCTGCACCGCCCCGCCCAGGCCCCACCCCTGCCGCCCAGGCCCCGCCCCGCCACCCCGCCCCCGCGCAGGCCCCGCCCCCTCAGGCCCGCGCAGACACATCGCCGCCCCGCCCAGGCCCCGCCCCGCCACCCCGCCCCCGCCGCCCAGGCCCCGCCCCGCCACCCCGCCCCCGCGCAAGCCCCGCCTCCCGCAGGCCCGCGCAGACACATCGCCGCCCCGCCCAGGCCCCGCCCCCGCGCAAGCCCCGCCTCCCGCAGGCCCGCGCAGACCCTGCACCGCCCCGCCCAGGCCCCACCCCTGCCGCCCAGGCCCCGCCCCGCCACCCCGCCCCCGCGCAGGCCCCGCCCCCTCAGGCCCGCGCAGACACATCGCCGCCCCGCCCAGGCCCCGCCCCCGCCGCCCAGGCCCCGCCCAGGCCCCGCCCCGCCGCCCAGGCCCCGCCCAGGCCCTACTTGCTCTCCGCCCCCAGGGTCTCGAAGGCCTCTCCGCCCAGCACCTCGTCGTCGGGGTTCAGGCAGATCCGCACCATGCGGGCGGTGGCGCTCGCGCCCCAGGTGCTGTCCTTGCGGGCCTTGTTGAGGAGCCGCAGGGCCTCGTTGGGGCGCCCCACGTGCCTGAGAACCAGCGGGGACACCGAGGCTGCGCCTGGGCCCGGGCCGAGCGGCGCCCGCGGGGCCGCCCTGCCGCCCGCTCACCAGCAGTAGGTGCCCCGGCAGTAGTTGAAGCCGGGCTCCAGGGGCGCGCGGCTGGACGCCCTCGTGGCCAGCTCGAGGAAGGCAGGGGCGTCTGCAAGCTTCCCGCTTCTTCGCAGCAGGTCGATTAACTTACTCAGGACCAAAAAATTGTCTAAAACGACGAGAGAGCAGAACGTCCAGGCTGTGAGGGCGCATCCCAGAGGGGCACCGGCGCCTGCAGGGAGCAGCTGGGGCGCCGCCCGGGAGCCAGGGGCTGCTGCCCACCAGGCGGGGTGGGGCGCCCGGGGCGAATCGAGGAGACAGCGCAGAAAAACCGTGCCAGGGACGCAGCCCACACTCGCGTGGCACTGAGCGCTTCACCAGCATTTCCGCTGGACGCTTTGGCAGGTGCTCCTACTGTCCCCACTTTACAGAGGCGGAAAGTGAGGCCCGGGAAGTGTCGTCATCCGCCAAAGGCCCCACAGCCAGTGGGTGGTAGGCCAGGCTCTGGGACGCCCCCCTGGCCAGGGGCCTGCTGGGCACGGGCAGCTGCGTGGCCTGTGAGGGCTCCAGCCTGCCTCGAGCCCGGCCTCTACCCAGCAAGAATGGGTGGGAACGGGACGACTGCGCACGGGGCAGTTTCTAGCCCCTCCAGGTGGCTGCGGCCTCGGAGGTGATCCAGGATGGACCCGGGTCCTCTGGGAACAATCACGAGGAATGGGCTCCCTCTGCCCAGGCGGGGGAGGGGAGCGGAGGGCAGGGCAGGGCGGGGCCCAGCAGGTCAAGGGTCGGCACCTGGCGCTTTCTCCAGGACCTGCCGGTAGAGGCTGACGGCCTCCTCGTACTTCTGCTTTCTGAACATCAGGTCAGCCATCATCTATGAGAAGACACGAGGCTCTGGAATTCCTGGCAGCTTGCCTGGGCAGGTGGGAGGTGGCTGGAGGGCAGGGAGGTCTGAAAGGACTTCCAGGGCCTCCCACCCTGGGCCCAGAAGGAGACGGGTCCCCGGGGCCCTCTGAAGGCGCTGCGCCTGCCGGCGGCTGGCAGGCGAGGAGAAAGTTGGCGCTGTGGCAGAGCCCCCTCCTCTGCTCTGCAGGGCTTGGCCCTGGCCCCGGGGTGGCCCTGGGTGTCCAGGGTGGGGGCAGCAGGCTTTGGAGGGCTCTACCATACACTTCCCACTTCTGAAGCCACGGGAGGGGCGGCTCCGACCTCACCCCCTCCCTTCAGCGGGTCCAGGAGGCCATTGCGGGCCCCTGCCGGCCTGCCCACCCTCCAGCCAGAGGGCAGCGGGGCCAGCCTGTGTGTGCTGGGCCTGACCGCCCGTCCAGGCCAGCACGGCCTGGGGCTGCGGGCCAGGGGGCAGGGCAGGGCGCCTACCACGGCCGCCGGCTCGCGGCTCTGCTCCGTCCGCAGGAGGTCCGCGCAGTGCTGCTCGCACAGGTCCAGGTGCCCCTGGAGCAGGTAGAGCCGCGCCAGCTCCAGCACCACCTGGCACACGGCGACACAAGGAGCAGCCGGCTCGTCAGGGGCCCGGGGCTGCGCGTGACCCGTTCCCAGAGCTTCCCGCCTGCGCTTCCCCCACCCCGCGCCGCTGTGCCCGGCGTCCTCGGGCTCGCCCTGGTCCCTGCTCTGCGGCGCCCCGGGAGCCTGCCCACGAGCCCACGAGCCCTGGGCGCTCCAGACGCCACGTTCACGCACCGCAGCCCGTGCTGACGCGGCGCGCAGGGCCTGGCACAGCGCGTGGGACAGTGCGCAGGTGACCCAGCCCGTGAGCGGCTCTCGCCAACGCCGCCTCCACGCGCCTCCCGCCTCCATGGGCACCCCCCACCAGGGGCTGTGCAGAAGAGGGCCTGGGGTCAGTGGGAGCAGGGCCCCATCCATCCCCAGCCCCTTCCCCTGCAGCCCTGGAGGCCCCGCCCTGGTCGGGGGTCCGGCCACCCACCGTGTTGTCAGTGGGCCAGTAGGACAGGGCGTCCCTGTAGGCCTGTGCCGCCTTGGCGTACTCCTTCTCAGCGAGGTGCTGCTCCCCGAACTGCGCGCAGATGGAGGCTGCCAGCTGCTTCTGGGACGGGATCATCTCTGGCTGCTCCAGGGGCACCCGCTTCAGGACCCGAGCCTGGAGGTCCAGCGCCTTGGTGACAGAGAGCCAGGGTCGGGGGCCGCAGGGCAGGAGCGGCCGTGCTCGAGGGGTCTCCAGGGCCTCGGGCAGAGCGTGCGGCAGCGGGCCGCCTCTGGGGGGGCAGGAGCAGCTGCGCAGCCCCTCACTGCCCCTCTCCCACCCCAGGTGCCGGGCGCGGGCCGTTCTGTGGGGCGGCTGGCTCTGCAGCCCCCGCAAACGTCCAGACACAAAAGGACACGTGAGAACGGCAAGTAGCAGGCAAGAGGCGAAGGGGCCCGAAGTGAGCACAGACGAGGGGCGCCCCGAGGGCCAGAGTGCGCTCTGCCTCCCCCAGGCACGCCCCCCCACTCCGGGCAGAAGGCAGGGGGAGCAGTGGCCTCCGCGCACGGCTGTTTCTTAACCTCGTTGAGCCTCCGTTCTCTGCCCAACGGGAATGCCACAGGGCTGACCAGAAGGGCTGCCATGAGAACTAGGGAAGGAGCCCCTGGCGAGGGCTCCAGCGCCCGGGTGGCCGCCCTCACCCACAGACGCGCAGGCTCTGACCCCTGCCCACCCCGGCCCGCCTGGCCCAGGGCACTGCTGCCAGGGAAGGGGATGGATGGGAAGCCGAGGTCACCCTGGTGCTCTTTTGAGGACGAGGCTGGAACCTCCCCAACTGCGCCCCTCCTTCCTCCAGCCCCTCGGGACCGGGCGGAGAAGACCTTGAGCCCCTTGGCCACTGACCTTGTGCAGCGTCTCCATCACGTCTTCCTTCTTATGGCTCTTGTAAACCTTCGCCAGCAGGAGTAGGCACTTGACGTCGCTGGTCATGGCCAGGACGTCTCTCGCTGCAAGGGGAAGCGCAAGGCAGCGTGCTCGGGCGCGGGACGGCGGGCGGTCGGGGCTGGGGGGCCCGGAGGGGCCGCCTCACCCGCGTCGCGCTCCAGCGCCTGCGTCAGGACTTTCTCGGCTTTGCTGAACTTCTTTAACTTGAGGAGCAGCTCGGCCAGCTCGCAGCGCAGGAAGTCCTGTCCGCTCATCTTCTGGGCGGCCTCGTAGTAATTGATGGCCTTTGCGCGGGCAGGAGGGACGCGCGTCGGCTCCGCGCCGGGCGGAGCGCGCTGACCCCCGCCCCGGCTCCCCCGGTACCCCCTGCGCCCCTGCGGGCTGCCCCCCGCGCCCTGCCCGGCCTGACCTTGGCGTACTGGTGGGTCTTCACGTAGGCCTGGCCGATTCTGCTGACCAGGGAGGCGTCGTGCGGGTTCTTCCTGTACGCCTCGTCGTAGACCTCCAGCGCCTTCTCGGGCTGGTGGGAGCGGCCGAGGGTGTCGCTCTGCCCACCGCAGGGGCCAGCCCCGGCCCTGGGCGTGGGCGCGGGCGCGCCCCTCACTCACCTCCTGGATGTTCATGAAGGCGTCGCCCAGCAGCAGGCTGCTGTGGGGGCCGGGCAGGTGCTCACAGAGGTCGCTGCCAAGTGACCGGTGGGCGGTCAGGCTGGGGGACGCCCGCTCAGGCCACGGAAGGCCGCCACGCCTCCTCTGCACTCCTGCCCCTCGGGCTGCTCTCCTCTCTCCCTCCCCTAACACCCCGTGGCCACACCAAGCCCCTGGACGTTACCCCCCAGGCCGCGGAGCCAGGGGCTGTCGCCCTGGAGGCTAGGCCTCGGAGCCCTGGGGGTGGAGGGAGAGCAGGGTGGCGGGGAGGCAGCTCTGGGCCCCCAGACCAGCCACAGGCTCCTGTTCCACCCACGGGACGCCCCACGCTCGCTCAGACGCACCCAGGAGACCCCAGAACCCCCGGGGAGGGGCTCACCGGTAGCAGCCGATGTACAGGCGGGTGTCTCTGCGGCTCTGCAGGTAGATGCTGGCCATCTTCTCCTTGGCTTCTGTGTAGCAGGGCTGCCCAGGCGTGACGTCCCTCAGCAAGCCCAGCGCCTCGTCCACGTGCCCCTTGCTCATGGCCAAGTCCACGTTGGCGATGGTGACGCGGATTTCTTCCGTTGTGCCTCTGAACTCGTGGATGGCGTCCTGCATGACCTTGGTGGCCTCGTGCTGAAACACGGACCCGGGGGACCCTCCAGGCACCAGCCGGCACCCCAGGGCACACCCACCCCTCCCCACGCCCACCCAGGGAGCGGGCCGAGGGCAGCGAACCCCAACTGCAGGGCGGGCCCTGGCGCCGCGAAGCGCTGGCTGCTGGCGGTTTCCCTGCGACGGGAGACCTGACGGGCGCACCTCCCGGGACAGCCTGCTTTTGGCAGATGTTTTAATGGGATGCCCTTCAGCACGTAAAGCTCCATTTGGTTATATCGTCGTCATCTTCGTACCCTTAATTAGCTTCGCTAAGTAGCTGTTTTGCCCCTTGCGGTGCTTTTTGCGGTGCCTCGCCAGATACCCGTGCCTCAACCCCTGCTCTCGCCTTGTTGCTGGCGTGTCTGCACCATCTCCTCACTTTGCTTCTGCGCCCCTTGGTGTTTGGAGTTAGCAGAGGAGCCGTCGTCTGTTCAAACCATTTGGTAGGACGTTCATTTCGTTGTTTCATTCTCACAGGTAGCTGCACGTGAGCGCTGGCCGCCTTGTTTTATTTCTTCTTTTCTGTGATACTTGTGCTTTGCTTTGCTGCCTTTTGACATGTGGCCGTTTTCTTTTTCCCCAATTCTTGATTCATTTGGTGGAAACAGTTTGCTTTTAATCTAGCATGAATTATTTTTACTTCTCAGTGTCTTAACCTAAAGTGCAACCCCCGATCACCCATAAAGACGGGGAAAAGCAACAGTTTATGTCGTGTGCCCCTTCTCTTCCCATCTCTCCCCTCTTTGGAATCTTTTCGTGGGATTTTACTATGAAATTTTTTTTTAAATTTTTAAATATTTTTTATTTATCTCTCCCCTTTCCCCTCCCCTACCCCCAGTTGTCTGCTCTGTGTCCATTTGTTGTGTCCTTCTGTGTCTGCTTGTATTCTTGTCAGCGGCTCCAGGAATCTGTCTGTTGTTGCATCATCTTGCTGTGTCAGCTCTCCATGTATGCGATGCCACTCCTGGGCAGGCTGCACTTTCTTTTGCGCTGGGCGGCTCTCTTTACGGGGTGCACTCCTTGCGTGTGGGGCTCCCCTACGCGGGGGACACCCCTGCGTGGCAGGGCACTTCTTGCGCACATCAGCACTGTGCATGGGCCAGCACCACACAGGTCAAGGAGGCCCGGGGTTTGAACCGCAGACCTCCCATGTGGTAGGCAGATGCTCTACCTGTTGAGCCAAATCTGCTTCCCTTACTATGAAATTATTGTTGACTTTACCTAGCTTTTATTTCAAGAACTTAGACATTATACTGGGTTAGTGTAAACATTACCAGTTATTTCAATGTAAATATGTGTAGATTGATTTAGGTTGGTTCTGTGCTTAACTGGAATCACTTCTGTCCTTTTATGCCTATTTTTTTTTCTACTCAGAGAGGCATTATTTCATGTTTCGGTCGGCTGGATTGTATCTATAAGTGAAATTTTCAGAAAGGTTTGGTTGGCACCACGACTCTCCAGGTCTCTTTTTCAGCAGGTCCTTCTTTGCGTTCACCCACAGCGACCCTGGGGCAGCCCCCCGCAGCCCCGTTCACACGCTCAGGTGTCTCCTCACGCTGAGTGCTGTGGAGCAAAAGCCTGCGGCCGGCCCGAATGCTTCTCCTCGCCGGTGCACTCTGCCGAGGCCGCGTGGACCTTCCCCGACGCCGCGGACTCTTGCTCATCCTCACGGGACCTTCCTCCCTCACAGGCGCCCCTCTGCACAGTCTGCCCTCGTCACAGGAAGTCTCCCTCCCTAGCCTCACGTTTTCTCTGTTCTGTTTTTTCTGTCTCTTCGGGAAAATTGATTATGCCTTTGTCGGCTGCCCGTTGTCTGTTTTTAATCATTTTCCTGGTTTCCTCAGCTGTTTCCCCCAGGTCCAAGGGTCTTGGCAAGTTTACTCCTGTTCCTTGTGAGGTTATAGTTTTGTATACGGTAGCACTGTTTTCTACGATGACTTTCGCTAACCCCGACAGCCTCCTTTTCCTCTTTCCCTGTTTTACTAGAACCCTTCATCGAGCTCTTATGCTTGTCCTTGACTTTTCCCCAAGATTCCAGGTTTTTATTTTTATTGGGTTCAGGAATTTTTTGTAAACATATTTGTTTATGGTAATTTTTCTCTTAGAGTGTAATCTCTACATCTCTTTTGCTTATTATTTTACATCATTTTTTATTTCCTTTTCCCTTCCCTCCTTTCCTTTCCTGTCCTTCCTTTCTTTCCTCCTCTCTCCCTGTCTCCCTCCCTCCCTTCCAGTTCACCCCATATTGTTCAATTTAGACGCCTCTGACACCTGCTGTCCTTAAACGCACAGGCCCCAGCTAAGCCTGCCCCTCCTTGAGGCTGGGCCGGCAGGGAGGAGCGGCTGAGCTTCCGGGGCAGCACGACTGCCCTCAGCCTAGCAGCCGTCGCGGAGGACGGAGCTCTGGGTGCACAGCGGAGGCCGCAGCTCAGGACCCACGCGCCCCCTGGCTCGGCGTGGCGCAAGCTGGTTCCCAGTGAGCTCCTCCGTACGGCCCCCTCCCCTGGATGGGCCGGGGCAGAGAAGACTGCAGTGCTCCCAGCAGACGCCTGTCCAGGGCCCGGCTCCCGTAGGACCGCCGGCTCGTGTGGCCTGGCCACAGCCCCAGGCGTGCAGCTCTAAGAGACACTGGCCCGCAGCCCGTCCGCCTCCTGGGAAACCTGGGCGATGCAGGCCCGTTCTGCCTCGGTTTCCTCCCTGGTCCTACCACAGGGCCTAGCACAGGCCAGGCTCAGAAGAGCAGCAGCCTAATGACCGGCTGCTGGGGAGTGCTGCCCCTTGCTCCATTAAAGTGGAGATGCCCTCTCTACTTTTAATTCTTTTGTTCCTTTTGGCCGACCTACTGGAGACCAGCACAAACTGTGCCCCAGGCCGTTTGTATCTTAAGAGCAGAGGCCTGCGGGGCTGGCTCCCCAGGGAAGTGGGTCAGGGAGGCGGCCCGGGGGCTCTGCGGCCCCTCCCGCCTCTGAGCTCCCCACCGCTCCGTGCTCCCTGCCTCTGCTCAGCTGGACCTTACAGGGCTGCCCCGTACAGCTGAGCAGGTTGCGCACAGCAAAACTGTGAGGGGCACCACTGATGAAGAGGTGGAACGGCCAGCACCCATGGAGTGCCCTGCCCCTCTGGACACGGGGGACAGCGAGGTAGGCAGGGCCGGCCAGGCAGGGCGCGGCGGGGTTTGGACCGAAGACTTTCAGGCGGGCAGAGACACGCACTCAAATGCACGCGAGCTCAAGCAGCCGCGCAAGGACACATCGGTGGAGCCCAAGGCCCCACCTCCAGCACTCCCCGTCCCAGAGGATGGCGCCTGCTCACCAGCTCCCCGTTCAGCCGGAGGGCCTCTGCCAGTTCCAGCAGGACGGACACCCGCTCGCTGGGCCGCAGGGAGGGCCCCCGGCATCTCCTGCCCTCCTGCAGGCTCAGGGTTGGTAACTTCGTAATCGTTTTCAGCGTCTTTATGGCCTCTGGGTAGTCCCCGGACTTGCTGAGGGTCCTGGCCTTGATGAGGTGGTACAGAGGGTGGTCTCGGACCTACAAGGGGCAGGGCAGAGCGTGGCGCCCCTGCTGGCCGCCGTCGTCCACGGCACCGGAGCCCCCGGAGGCCCCAGAGCCACGGGTCCTGAGCCTGCGCCTGCCCCGCCCCCAGGCTGGGTGGGGTGTGAGGGGCGGGCCCACCTGGAAGTTGTGGCTCACGCCCAGCTCCAGGCAGTGGGAGCACATGGCCAGGTTGCCCTGCGCCAGGTAGATCTGCGCCCGCAGGAGGTGGGCCTCGGCGGAGGTGGGGTCCAGCTCCAGGCAGCGCTGCAGGGTGCTCTGGGCATTCTCCAGCTCCCCTGGAAACGCGGGTGCGTGGGCTGCCTGGACCCAGCACGCCAGCCGGATGAGGCGTGCATGCCGTTTCCAGGACGCTGGGGCCTGGCCCCATGCCGCGGTGCCACGTTCGAGGTCCCGCCCGAGATGAAAGCCGCAGGCCGCTCGCCTCCAGCCTCCCTCTTCAGGGCCCGCCTCGTGCCCCACCTGGAGTCTCAGCTCCCGCGCCCAGGACGCGGCAGAGCCCGGCGCCGGAGCAGCCGTCCCCGGGCATTTGTGCCGCAGCGCCCACCTCCGCCCGGCCGCACGGCTGGTGCTGCTGTTTCCTTAAGAGCAGGGGGCAGGGGGCCAGGGGCCTAAGGGTGGAGGCGGCCGAGCCAGCCCTAAGCCCAGCGCCCCTAAGCCTGAGCTTCTGCTCTTGGGGTGAAGGCGCCCTGCAGCCAGGCCCCTCGCACTCCTGCTGTGAGGGGGGCGCCCGCTCCCTGCCGCTGCCCCAGCTGTGGGACCGACGTCACCATGGCAACCTCAGCAGCCGGAGACCCCGCTCTAGCCCCAAACCCGCTGGCAGCCTCCCCGGGGGTCTTCCCACCCAGGACGCCTGGCACCTGGCGGGAGGCGAGGCCCGAGGCCCCGGCGAGACCCCCCACTGCAGCCCACGGGCTCCGGGTCCTTCGGAAGCCCCCAGCCTGGGCGGGATGCGGGGGCGCAGCCCGGGGAGAGGGCAGAGGGCTGCAGGGGGCCCTGTGGCCAGGGCAGCGCGGAGGCGTCTCCCTCTCCCTCCCGCGCCAGCAGGGAGAGGCTGGAAGGGTGACCTTGCTTGGTGGAGGCGCTGACGGCCGCGGCCCAGGAGCCCCTGCTGTGCCCCTCCTTCGCCGCAGCCTCCCCGCCAGGGGCGACGCCCCGGTGACCCCCCTGCACCCCTCCCTTGCCCTCCTGAGCGGCAGCCCCCCCGCCGTGGGTGATGCCCCAGTGCCCTCCTGCGCAGCAGCCCGCCCCCCCGCCGCGGGCGACGGAGCGCTCGGTGGCTGCTGGTTGCCTTTCCTCTGCCGGATGCGCGCTCTGGGGCGGGCGGTTCCCGCCTGTTTCCAGCACGACTGTATCTCCCAGGACGCGGGTTGACACCTGGTGCCAGGGGGTAGGGCCCCAGGCAGGGAGTCGGTGCCTGGACAGACCGACGGGCGTGCAGGTCGCAGGGCCAGCGCTCACCTGAGAGGCACTTGACCTGCGCCATCAGGTGCAGGGGCTCGGTCAGGGCCGGCGCTGCCCGCACCACAGGGCTCAGGATCGCGGAGATTTGCTTGAGAAGCGGAGACACGAGCTGGCCGGGCAACCGGGGCTGTGGGAAGAGCGGGGCCGGGCTGCAGGGCACGGGCCGGGCGCTCGCTGCGCGGGGCTTGACCTCACTCCCCGGCTCGCACCCCTGCACCGCGGGGCGCTGGCTCCAGGCCTGGGGCTCTGCTTCCTCACGGCCCGCCCCTGGTTTACAGTAGCTGCTGAGCGGCTTATTACAGGGAGCCGGGGACAGGATGAGCAGGACGCAGGACGGGACTGCAGGGTAAAGGCAGGGGCCTGGCGAGGGAGGCCTGGCGAGGGAGGCCTGCGGGCAGCGGAGCTTGCGGGAGAGGCAGAGGCGGAGCTGCCCGACAGCCTCCGGGGGACGGCGTGCTGCAGCTCAAGGTCCCGCAGCACTGGGCAGCTCAGCGCCGGGACCGGCCAGGCGAGGCCCCGCCTCTGCCCTTGGTGGGCACCCACGCCCGACCCCCGCCGCCGCAGGCGTGCCACGCTCACCTGTTTGGGGCAGAAGAGCAGGTACTCCCTGGCGATGCACAGCAGGAAGAAGGGGTCCAGCCTTTCGAAGTACTCGGCGCTCAGGGGGAGCCCCTGCATGCTGGCGAAGTGCAGCTCCGCCGCCTCCCGCAGGAGCTCCGTGGCCTCCTGCTCGCGCTGGTGCCTCCGCGACGCCAGGAGGGCTTGCAGGAACACCAGCACCTGCCGCCGGGAGCCCCGCCTTGGCGCGACGCCAGCCTGCGCGACCGGGGGCGAGGGCGAGGCCGCGCCGGGCGGGAGGAGGGCAGGGCCCGCGCCCGCCCCAGCGAGCTCTCACCTCCGACTTCCCCAGGGACTGCTGCACTTCCTTCAGGAATTCCAGCTGCTGCTCGGCCTCGTCCAGGTGCCCGTCCAGAATCTGGCACCAGATGATGCCTGCGAAGGGGCCAGAGTGAGGTGAGTGGCGGGCACTGCGCGTGCAAGCCGGGCGCCAGGCGGGACGGCCCAGGCCAGGCCTCCGGTCTGTTCCCACATCTTTATGACGTTAAACCTCTTACCTGTGTGTGGTAAGAATGTATGTTACACGGCAACCTATGAAAACGTCCCTGCCGTGCTCAGGAGATAACTAACCACTGTCAGCAGTTTGACGCGTAGTCCTTCAAGCCTCTTTCTGAGCTTTCACACGTTATTAACATACACACACAGCCCAGATCCACCTGTGTGTACGCATACGCTCATGCTAACAGGCTATTTTCTAAACACAAGTGGAATCAACTGTATATACCATCCTGCAACTTGCCTTGTTCACTTTACATATTATTGACATGTTTTCTCATCAGTTCGTGCAAATCTACTCCTTTCTTTTTCATGGTGCTATAATATTCCACTGTATGGATGTAACATTTTATGGCACCATTGCCCTGTTAAAGGACACACACTTGATTTCCTTTGTGTGTTTTAAAAGTTTAAATATTACAATTGCCATAGTGAACATTTCTATATGTTCACATTTCTGAAGTTGATGGCCACAGGACATGCATATTTAAAATGTTGGTTAAGTAACACCAATTTGCTACAAACACCGTATTTGCTCTCCAAATATACTTGAAGTTATACTATTGCCACTAGGATTTGAAAGTCCTTTCCACAACCCTGCTGACATGCTCTAATCTCTGCCAGCCTAAAAAGTAAATGAAAAGTCATTGTTTTAATTTGCATTTCTCTGATTACTAGTGAAAATGAATACCTTTTCATATACTTAATGGCCTTTTCTTTTATGCTGTGAATTTCCCGTCCATAGACTTTGCCTGTTTTTCATTGGTGGTGATATTTTTTCTCTTTATATATTTGTTAGAGGTTTGCAACAATTAACAAGCTGTAGCTCAATTTCCCCTGAAATGCACTGGGGAAAGGCTAACCCCGTCCCCCACAAGCCTACATGGCTAAGGGCGGCACTTCCCCCACAGGTTAAGTAAAGAAACCACCTACAGAGGGAGGAACGAGATGGAAACCTTCCCTCCATGCATATCAGAGGGAGATAAACCCTTGAATCCCTACAGAGCAAAGAGGCATCTGCTCCTGCAGCATTCCAGCAAACCTTAACTCCCCAACCCACCATCCTCTAGTCACTGTCAGGAGAGTTTCCACCTCTAGGGCTTCCTCTCGGCCCCTGCCCCTCACTCGGACCCTCCACCCCCCCACCGACTATCAACTCCCCGCCTGGGAAAGTTCTGGATAAATTCAAGTCCCCCCTTCCAGGAGTGGGCCGAAGTCTCTCTTCAGACCCCTACCATGCTGGTGGGGGAGCTGCAGTCTGTTCCTCAGACCCCCTCCATGGGGAGAGCTTCTCAATACATTCTTTCTCTGCCTGTGGTCATATCAGTCTCGTATCCCAGTAAGTGCCGTTTTTCTCCAACAAAATTAAATTAACCCTTTGTTGCAAACATTTTCTACCAGCTTGCCATTTACCCTTGAACTATTTTTACAGGGTCTTTTGCCACCCAGTCACTTAATTGTTTTATGGAGTCAAATCTGTAAAATCCTTTCCTTTATTATTAGTTTCTGAGTTTGCAGTCAGACTTAGAATGCCCAGGGAAGCCCAAGTTTCCTTTAATTTTTATCTTTAAATACAATTCGTCTGGGACGTACTTTTGAACGTGATGTGAGAACAGGACCAGACGTTTTTCATAATGGACGCCCAGGTGTCTAACATCAGTTACTCAAGAGCTACTCCTCTGTCTACCCTCTGTCCATTCACTCAGCCCCGGCCTCAGGCTAGAGGCTTTTCTGTTGTTTGTGTGTCACGTTTGGATGGCTGGGAGGACACACCCCCTCTGCTCCTACTGCGGCTCTTTCACAGATATTTCTGGGCTAACTTGGCGTATTTATACGTTTACTCTGCTTGTCTTCCTAGGCCCCATCTTGGTTGTCAACTACGTCCACCTCATTCCTGGGTCTATGGACTTTTTACTTTGCAGTCATGCTCTGAATCTTCAGCAGCTCTTTACTTCTTTGCACCTTCTTCGTAGTAGCGTGTTCTTTACTTGTTGACCTAAGAGCCTCTCCAAAGGCTGAAGGGGGTTTCTTTTTTTTGTGGGTGGGCTCTCTTTTCTGTGTCCCAAGGCAGCCAACATCTTTGGTGTTCCCTGGCCCTCTTCAGACAGCTAGCAGATTTACAAACGACCGACGAGTATTTCCCCAGAAATGCCAGTTATCAGTCGCAGCTGAGGGGCCCTGGCCCGGGCCGGGTGAGTGGGATGGACATGCTCACCAGTGGACTTCCCTCCGCTGGCCGGCTGGACGAGGGAGTGGGCAGACTTAGCCTGCTGGGGGAATGTTCTGGGGGATTTTGCCTGGTCTTGTTGCCCTTCGGCCCCTGGTGTGGTGGGAATCTCGTGGGCTCTGCCCTCCTGCCCAGCGCCCAGCAAGCGCCTCCTTGATCTGACTCCTGAGCCTGGTGCAGTTCCAGTCTCCCCCATTACCTCTGTGCCTGCCCAGGCAGCCCCTGGGACCCCAAACTTGTGTTTTCTGTCTTTTCTGGTGCTCTTCAGGGAAAGCTGGTCTACTTGTTTCTTTAGCTGACATTTCTCTGTCTATGTTGCTTATAGGCTTCTTGACCTGCTGGCAGTCTCCACATATTTGATGCCATCTACTTTACACCTTCTAGAAAGGGGAACTTTCTTAGAGTCTCTGGTCCAATGGTGGTACATTTCCCTGTTTCTAGCAATGGACTCGTCTGCTTAAAACACCTTCTGTCATTTTCCTGGACTCTGGGACGGAGGGAGAAGCTGGGGCTGAGCGTCAGCCTGGCGCGACGAGCTATGCTGGCGGCTGTGTCAGACAAGGAGCAGCGCGCCCCAAAGCACACGGCCTGAGGCAAGAGCCCGGCTGGACCGCGCTCAGCACTGCCAGGTCAGCGCTCACCAAAGACCGTGGCGCGGGGCTTTTGAAAAAGGTCTAAAATGAAAGTGGGGTGCGGGAGAACTCACGTGGCATTTGCAGACGGGGTTAAGGAGAAGCCTCTG
Organism: Dasypus novemcinctus; assembly: GCF_030445035.2. NCBI lineage: Eukaryota > Metazoa > Chordata > Mammalia > Cingulata > Dasypodidae > Dasypus > Dasypus novemcinctus. The sequence continues at coordinate 856,401 of NC_080698.1, read as the reverse complement.
GATGGACAGGGAAGTAAAGGCCTTCCCGTGGGGGCGGGGTACAGAGAGCCCACAGGCTTTGGGCTTGTGGGGGCGTCTCCAGCACCAGCCTGAGGCAGGGCTGAGCTCCAGGGCAGGCATGACACTGCTGGACTCTGTGCGGCTGTGTCGGCGCGCTGCCGTCGTGTCTGGGGACCCGTGTGGTGTGCCTTTCATCTGCACGGGTGCGGTCACAGGTGGCCCTCCCTGCGCTGCACCCAGCCCCCCACTTCCGGAGAGAACGCGTCCTGCCCTGCCTCTCGCCCAGCCCTCGCCTGGCCCCACGCCGCCCGCGCAGACCTGTCAAGGCGGCCACGCTGCTCTCGTCCTGCTTCATGGCCTCCGAGTACCACAGGGACGCCTGCTTCACCTGGTCCTGCAGGACGAAGAGGTAGCCCAGCTCGGTGGCCACGCGGGCGGAGGCGGGTGTGGCCACGAGGGTGCGCTCCAGGAAGCTGCTGGCCAGCCGCAGGACGCCCTGGTGCCGCCCGCACTGCAAGGACAGACCGTATGGGCCACGTTGGGTCGGGGCCTCGGGGCGTCCAGGTCCCAGGGCCGCCCCCCAGCCACAGCTGCGGGCCCGCCTTGGGGCGTCCGTGGGGGGCCCCTGAGGTCCCCATCCCGCCGGGCCCCACAACAGGCCGAAGGGGTCAGCACGAGGGTTTTCAGAGCCGGAAGCTGGTCCGGCTGATGGGGAGGGCCCTGAAAGCTGCCGGAGCTTCGGCTCCGCAGAGCAGGCCTGGGGCCCGGAGCTGGCCTGCTCCTCACCGGCCCCTCTGGGAAGCCTGGTTCTGGGGCCGAGGGATGCGAGGGAGACCCGATGTCCGGCCGCCGGCCTCTGGGGGCCTTGGCTGGTGACAGGGCCCGTGCGGGTCGGCCCGCCTCTGCCGGGCGCGTCACGAAAGCGCCTGGAGCAGAGGCCCGTGGCTCCGCGGCCCGCGCAGCACTGCCCTCCCCGGGGAGCCCCTGCGGCTGGCTCTCCCCGCACAGCAACCCCGGGTGCCCGGCCGCCCGCCAGGCCTCGGCCAGCGGCAGGCCGCCAGGCCACCACGGGGAGCCCCAGCGGGGAGGGTCTGCGGCAGAGGCCTCCCGGGGCAGCGGCGTTTCCGACGTCGAGGAGGGCGTCCGCACCAGCCTGCAGATGACGAGGATTTTCTGCAGGTGGAGGCTGGGGTTCTGGGGCTCTCTGGTCTCCAGCGCCCTGATGAGCTGCTCCACGCGGCTGACGGCCTGCAGGGACAGGCGGACAACGTCACGCCAGAGCCCCCGCTGCCCCCCTGGCTGCGGGCAGCCTCGGCTGGGGACACTGAGGCCTGCCCAGCCCCTGCCCCAGCTCCGGGCGTCTTAAAGGGCAGCAGTTCACCCGGGAGTCGGCCCTGCCTCTCTGCTCCTGAGTTTGTGGAAGAAGCTGCCCCTTCAGCCACACTCAGGCCGCCAGGAGCCCTCACTGTGTCCGCGCCGCAGCCCCCAGGCTGGCCCGGGAGCCGCTGTCATCCCAGCGAGTCCCCCCAGTGCAAGTCGGGGCAGCAGTCGGCATTTCCCAATCAGGGAGGGTAAGGCTCAGAGAGGCTGAGTGACTGCCTGAGGCCACACAGCCTGCACCTTTCCGGTGGACTAGTCTGTCCTGCCCTGTGCAGGAGGAGGGCGTTGGCACATCGCAGCTGCAGAGAAGGGCCTAGGGGAACTCAGGCTGGGGGAGCGTTCGAGGGGCCTCCCGGCTCTGTTAGTCCCAAGAGCCACGTCTGGGTCTTGGAAGAACTTACTGTGGCCATGTCCCCTTCTCTGGCAAGCTCGTGGATGGCTAGAATCTGGAGAGCGTCGATGTTGCTTGCGTCTTTTTCTAGGATTCTGAAACAGCAAGAGGAGCCCAGTGAATCGAGAGATGACAGGCCAGGCCGGGACGGCGTGGCAGCAGCTGCCGCTTCTCTCCAATGTCCGTTCTCTCCATCTGCTAACAGGACACCCACGTGAGCGGGCACGTGGCTGCCAGGACAGAGACTGCGTTTCCCAGACTCCCTTGCAGCTTGGCTGTGACCACGTGGCTAAGTTCTGGCTAACAGGACGTAAGTGACAGCGATGCGCTGGCTGTACAGTCGTGCCCTAGAGTTGAACAGCGTGGCCCCCACTGCTGCCCTCTCCTTCCTGATGGCTGGAACGGGAACCACGTGAGCACGTCCCAGGAAAGGCAGCGCAGCCCCACAGAAGGGGCCGAAGCCGCAGACCCAACGAGCTCGTGCCCGAGAGGACTAGCCGGCGGTGTCTGAGCCACGCGTTTCGGGGTGCTGTTGATACAGCAGCCCATTCTTAACCCACGAACAAAGCTTCGCCATGTCTGGGGGTGGCAGAGAAGCTCGGGCTGGGGGTGGGCCGGTGGCCGCTGAGATGGGGGTACCGCCTCAATCCCGCCCGTGCGGGGGCAGCTCCGCCCGCGCTACGCTCCTCTTCGGAGACGTCCTACTTTTCAGCCAGAAGTTGAGGCCTTCTGCCCCACGGAGGGCTTCCCCAGCTAGCAGCCTCCAGCGGGGCGGCCACCGCAGCATTCAAAGAGCTGGATCCACTTCTGAGGACTCAGAAGGCAGTGAGGGCCCCGCGCACTTGGAGATTTAAAAACACCGACGGATTAAAGGAGAATCCAAACGGATATCAGAAAATTCTGAGAACCAAATGATACTGAAGATGCTACATATGCATAGACACTGACAAAATGGCACAGCCTTAAACGCTCAGAGAGGAAGGTTGAGAAGGTCTGAGCAAGGCACCCAACTCAGAGTTAGAAGGTGACAGCAGAAAAACTCCCAAAGAAAGTAGCTGACGCGAAGTAATAACATTAAGAAATTAGAAAACAAAGATACAACAGACAGGATCAATGAAACCCAAAGCTGGTTTGAAAAGACTCATCTAAGAGGCTTTTAGTTAAAACTGATGAGGAAAAATAAGAGAAGGGGAAAAACAAGGAATGTTGGTATGAACACATCTGGATGGAGCCGAGGTTAAAAAATGACGAGAGACCGTCGCCAGCACCATGGACTGAGAGGCGTCCAGAGGGCCATGGGCGCGGCAGGGCCAGGTGCTTCCAGGTGGCCGGCCCGGGACTGAGCCTCTCGCACCAGCCACTGGTCCCGCCCAGCAGGGGGCCGCCAGGCCCAAACCGGGAGGAGCCGGGGCCGTGGGGCAGCCGGGGCGGCAGGGGCCGTGGGGCAGCCGGGGCAGGGGGCAGCCGGGGCCGTGGGGCAGCCGGGGGCGGCGGGGGGTGGGGGCCAGCCGGGGCAGGGGGCAGCCGGGGCCGTGGAGCAGCCGGGGCCGTGGGGCAGCCGGGGCCGTGGGGCAGCCGGGGCGGGGGGGCAGCCGGGGCGGCGGGGGGTGGGGGCCAGCCGGGGCAGGGGGCAGCCGGGGCCGTGGAGCAGCCGGGGCCGTGGGGCAGCCGGGGCGGTGGGGGGGCGGGGGGCAGCCGGGGCCGTGGGGCAGCCGGGGCCGTGGGGCAGCCGGGGCGGCGGGGGGCGGGGGGCAGCAGGGGCCGTGGGGCAGCCGGGGCAGGGGGCAGCCAGGGCGGGGGGGCAGCCGGGGAGGGGGGCAGCCGGGGCCGTGGGGCAGCCGGGGCCGTGGGGCAGCCGGGGCGGCGGGGGGCGGGGGACAGCCGGGGCCGTGGGGCAGCCGGGGCGGGGGGGCAGCCGGGGCGGGGGGCAGCCGGGGCCGTGGGGCAGCCGGGGCCGTGGGGCAGCCGGGGCGGCGGGGGGGCGGGGGGGCAGCCGGGGCGGCGGGGGGGCGGGGGGCAGCCGGGGCCGTGGTGCAGCCGGGGCCGTGGGGAGGGCAGCCGGGGGCAGGGGGCAGGCGGCAGGGCGAGGGCAAGCCCGGGCCGTGGGCGCAGCCGGGGCCGTGGGGCAGCCGGGGCCGGGGGGGCAGGGCCGGGGGCCGTGGGGCAGCGGGGCGTGGGGCAGCCGGGGCCGTGGGGCAGCCGGGGCCGTGGGGGCAGCCGGGGCCAGTGGGGGCAGCCGGGCCGTGGGGCAGCCGGGGCCGTGGGGCAGCCGGGGCGGGGGGCAGCCGGGGCCGTGGGGCAGCCGGGGCGGGGGGCAGCCGGGGCAGGGGGCAGCCAGGGCCGGGGGGCAGCCGGGGCGGGGGGCAGCCGGGGCCGTGGGGCAGCCGGGGCGGGGGGCAGCCGGGGCGGGGGGCAGCCAGGGCCGGGGGGCAGCCAGGGCCGGGGGGCAGCCGGGGCGGGGGGCAGCCGGGGCGGGGGGCAGCAGGGGCGGGGGGGGCAGCCGGGGCGGGGGGCAGCAGGGGCGGGGGGCAGCCGGGGCGGGGGGCAGCCGGGGCGGGGGGCAGCAGGGGCGGGGGGCAGCCGGGGCGGGGGGCAGCCGGGGCGGGGGGCAGCAGGGGCCGTGGGGCAGCCGGGGCCATGGAGCAGCCGGGGCGGGGGGCAGCCGGGGCGGGGGGCAGCCGGGGCGGGGGGCAGCCGGGGCGGGGGGCAGCAGGGGCCGTGGAGCAGCCGGGGCGGCGGGGGGCAGCCGGGGCGGGGGGCAGCCGGGGCGGGGGGCAGCAGGGGCCGTGGAGCAGCCGGGGCGGCGGGGGTTGGGGGGCAGCAGGGGCCGTGGAGCAGCCGGGGCGGGGGGCAGCCGGGGCTATGGAGCAGCCGGGGCGGGGGGCAGCCGGGGCGGGGGGCAGCCGGGGCGGGGGGGCAGCCAGGGCCGTGGGGCAGCCGGGGCGGGGGGCAGCAGGGGCGGGGGGCAGCCGGGGCGGGGGGCAGCCAGGGCGGGGGGGCAGCCGGGGCGGGGGGCGTCCCTTTCAGCTGCTGCCCATCCCTCCCCGAGGAAGGCAGAGGCTGCTGCGCCTCGTTTTCAGAACAGCGCAGAGCTCAGGCGGCTCCAGACGGCTGCTGGGGCTAGGGAACACTCCAGCAACTCTTCGAGAGAATCAGCGCTCTCCGTCTTGGAAGTGCTGTGACCAACGGGCTGAAATAAAGCCTTAGGGTCTGAAGACAGGACTCTCCCCGGCGCACAGCCCTGCCCAGCCGGCTCTGCTCCTGGTCAGTGAGAACGCGCCTGCGACCCCCTCCCTGCCCTGCCCAGTCCCAGGAGCCCCCCCCCGCCCCCAACCTCTGCTCTCAAGGCCACCAGGACCCCCTAAGGTTTTTATGAACATCTGCCGGACCCACAGGTCAAAGCATCAAATAAGGCCCGCCCGGCTCCCGCCTGCCCTCCCCTCGGCAGCTCGGGGTCTCCAGGGTCCGCCCGAGCCCCGCGCCGGCACAGGCCCGCCGCCCGCCCACGCTGACCGTGCATGTGGCCGGTGACGGCCCACGGCCTGCCCTCGGGCCCCCGCCTGACGGGCGAGGCCACCTCACCTCTGGCCGGTCTCCACCGTCTGCTCCCAGTCCTGCCGCGCCAAGAACAGCCGCATCTTCAGCACGAGGGCCGGCAGGAAGTGCGCGGCGGCGACGCAGGCCTGGCTCGCCACCTCGAGGGCCCCGGAGTAGTTCTGCTGCGTCATCAGGTACGTCGCCTGCGGGAGAGCCCGTGTCTGAGCCCTCGATGGTGGGGAGGGCCCGGCGCCCCCCCAGGGGGCTGCCATGGGGGCCTGCCGCGCGCGGGCGGAGGCCGGCAAGGCGGGGCTCGGGGCGGCCGTGGGCCTTGCGCCGGGCATGCTCGGCAGGCCCGAGACGGCCCGGGGGCAGGGGGCGCGCCCACTCGAGGCCACTTCCTCCCGGCCTGCGCGAGTGCGGGAAGTGGACAGGGGCCGTGGCCTCCGCCGCCCCGAGCAGCCGCGGCCCCCCAGGCAGCGCCCCCAGGGACGTGCAGTTGTCGCTGGGACCCTCCACCGGGGGACTCCTCCTTCAAAACGGGGAGACTCCAAATAAAGGAGGCTTCCGCACTCACTCCAGCAGGGAGCCGGGAACAAGCCACCCCAGGCTGGCTGAGTGCTCGCCCTCGCGATGGAGCTACGGCCACGTCCAAAACCACGTCCGCTCAGGACGGGCAGGGAACGCCCGCCGTGCCCGGCTGGGGGCCGCGCCCCCTCCCCGTGCGGCCCACGGCCCTGCTCTCGCCTCGGGACACCTGGCGGCAGGGTCCCGGGGGAGCTGGCCGAGGCCCCGGCGTGCCCAGCCTGGCTTCCTGCGCTCCTCGCGGCGCCGACACCGAGGGTGCTCCTGGCGCCTCCCGCTGGGTAACTGCCATCTCTTCTGCTCCTCATAAGCCAACCTGAGGCACGCCCTGCGCCCATGCCCAGGAAAAACCAGGAGGCCCCGCCTTAGAGAACCACACGAGCCGAGCGGGAGGCGCTCAGGGTTGAGCGCCTGCGCCCCACGTACGAGGTCCCGGGTTCAATCCCGGTACCTCCTAAAAAAAGGCCATAGATACAGACGTTAACGCGAGTGTTTGAGAGTGGTGGGGCTGAGAATGTCTTTTAAGTTCCTTTTTTTTTTTTTTTTACCTGTTTCAGACTTCTGTGTTTTTTTAATGACTATGTTCTTTTTTGAAAATTTTTAGGAGGTACTAGAGGTTGAATGTGGCCTCGTATGTGGAGAGCAGGCGCCCCACCACCGAGCTCCACCCGCTCCCTGAGTGTACTCATTTTATAAGAAAAAAAAGAAGAGAATGAGAGGAAAGTTTTTCTCCCAGAGATTGATTCAGTGATGGTAAGCTATGAAAAGGGAAGGTAATTTAAGATGAGAAAACACAAAGCTCTCAATGAGACGTCCGTCTCCCTCCTCCTAACGCTGGCGAAGGGAACCTAACTGATGGGAGCAAAAGGACAGGGTCAACTGAAGAAGGTGGAAGCGAACCGCAGAGAAGGGCGGTGAGTGGATGTGCAGCAGAGAGGCGGCGGCGCGGGCGCGGGAAGGGCAGCCGGGGACGCTGGGGACCCCTGGGGCGGGGCAGGGCGCATGACCCCCACTTCCGGGGAGGGGCCTGGGCACCGAGGGACTGGCCTGAGGGGCCCGGCGGGCTCTGGCTCCAGGGGTCCAGCCGGGGACGCCCACCTTTCCCAGCAGCCCCAGCACGTCTGAGGTGTCCCGCAGCCCCTGCTCCAGGTACTTGATGGACTTCTTCACTGCGTGGGGCTTGTCCGAGGTGAGCTCCATCCAGCCTCTGAGCACGTAGCCCTGGGTGAGACAAGGATGCAGCCCTGGTCCTGCGGGCTTGGCCGGTCCGGAGACCCTGCGGGCACGGCTGCTCTTGGAGGCGCCCGCCCTTGCTGCCCGACCCTCGAGCCGGTGCTCCTCCCGCGAAACCAGATGCGAGCCCTGCTCACTGCTCCAGGCCCCGGGAGCCCTCCTGGCCCCCCAGCGCCCAGCGCCCCCTGCTCCCCAGCGCCCACTGCCCCCTCCCTGGCCCCCCAGCGCCCAGCGCCCCCTGCCCCCCAGCGCCCACTGCCCCCCTCCCTGGCCCCCCAGTGCCCAGCGCCCCCTGCCCCCCAGCGCCCACTGCCCCCTCCCTGGCCCCCCAGCGCCCAGTGCCCCCTGCCTCCCAGCGCCCACTGTCCCCTCCCTGGGCTCCCAGCACCCCCTCTCTAGGGTCCCACCGCCCCCTCCCTGGGCTCCCGCTGCCTCGTGATGGCCTGGGATCTCGTCGCTCTCGCCCACCAGCTGCGGAGGGGCACAGGCAGGGACCACTCCTGACAATCCTCAGGCCAGCACGGCCCACCTGGGCTGCCTCTGTGTCCTGGTAAAGCCTTACAGAGGTGGGCAGGGGCTGGACCCACGGCCCCCTGCCGGCCCCTCTCTAGCCCCACCCAGCGGGTCCGGGCAGGTGGGAAGTAAGACCTGAGGTGTGCTTGGAAGACCTGCCCGAGGTGCCCAGGTGCCCAGGCCGTGCTCCGCTCCTTTCCAGCACCGCCTTTCTGGAGCCTTTCCGGACAGTTTTTGTCCTGGTCTACACCAACCCCCGACGTTTAAAAACAGAGACATCGCACAGTGTCCTGCACGTCGCTGTGCTTTGCTCTTGAGTCCGGCGATGTTTTGCTGCCCTCCCCACCGGGCTCCCCACCCAGCCCCAGAGCTGGCCCTCAGTCCGGGCTTGCGTCTACTTCCTCTCCTCCCCGGGCACAACCCCGGCAGCACCTGTGGGGCTCTCCCAGCTTAGCTGTCTCCACTGCTCCAGGTCAACAAGTGTTTCTAGGGGCTCCACAGGTGAAAAAGGGACCAGGGACGCTTTGGGAACTTAAAAGACACCAAGCCAGATGCTACAGACTCAAATGCCGACAAGACATGGAAGCTCGGGTGTGTGAGACGGACCAGATGTCAGACACTAGGGAATGGTGGGGACTGTGGCAAACCAGAGCTGGCTGGATCCACCTAGGGGGCAGTTAGGACTCACGCCTCGCTGATTACTGCCAGGAGGGAATGCAGGCCCAATGTGTTTGGTGCATCTGACTTTTCAAAAGAAATCAGCAAATCTGGACCTTTAGGTAAAAATCCGATTTCTAAATGTCAGCAACTAGTTCAAGATCCTTAAAAATCACACTGCAGACCAGAGAACGCCTGTCTGCAGACTGGTCTGTGGCTGCGGCCAGGGTGTGACCTCTGCCAAGCCCGGCATGGTCGGAGCCCCGGCTCCAGGGCCTCCCCGCTGCACCGCGTTCGAGTGCCTCCTCCGGCCACTGCCCGCTCCCCAGCAGCCACGGCTACCTCTCTGGAGCCACTGGAGAACTTCAGCATGCGGTCGAGGTACTCCCTGGCCTTGTCGTGGCGGCCCATGAGCCAGAGGAAGAGGCCGGCGTAGTAGAGGGCCGGCCCTCCGGCCGCCTTGCGGGTCTCCTTCAGGCTGCCCTCCAGCTCCTGAACTGCTTCCCGGTCTGCAAACCCCAGAGAGGACTTCGGGTGAGCAGCTGTGCCTGGCTGTGCGGGGCCCCGACATGGCGTCTCCTGCAGTCCAGGAGGCTGACCGCGTGCCGGCCCCGGGCCTGGGCTCGGGTTTGGGGTCTGAGATTTGTCTTTTCTCCTCTGTGCCCAGCAGTCTGCTTAGCAGACCCACAGCACGCTCCGTGGCTCGCGTGGACGTTCTCCCTGGCTCCAGGTGGCGATTAGGGGTGGAGCTGTGCACGTGGCTGACTTTCCTTGACGAGATCTTGGCAAGCAGGGGGGAGGGAGGCCCCACCACCCGCTCTGCCTGGGCCCAGGCAGGGGCTCGCGGAGGCTTCTGGGGGGCCGCAGTCACTGGCCCCCAGCACGGCATGAGGCCTCGCAGCCAAGGGCACCCCCTGCTGGGCGGGCGGGCCAGGCGCGCACTCACCGATGGTCTCGCAGCGCTTGTGAGCGTAAATGAGGGCCATGACGGAGCACAGGGACACGTCCGGGTGGCTCCGGGTGCGCTCCAGCTCGCTGATGGCGTCCTGGATGCGGTCTGCAGAGAGGGCCCCGCGCGGCTCACTCGCACCTCACCAGGGCAGCCCCTGCTCCACCCACAGCCAGAGACGGAGCTGCGCTGAGGTCCTCTCGGGGATGCTGGGATGGGCCTGCCACGGTGGCGCGCACTCCCAGGACGGCCAGCGGCCGGCCCTGAGGCTCAGGCCGCCCGGGCCCCAGGCCTGGAGCTGAGAAGCCCTGGGCGGGGCACGCCTGCCTGGCTGGGGCTCAGCCTGAAGAAGGCTTTTACCATTCCACGTCCCCAGCCCCGGACCACCTTCTGACCCTGCATGGGGCTCTCCCAGCACCCGTGCCCACCCCAGCACCCCTCCTCCTGAGCTCCTGGCACTCAGCTTCGGAGCCCGTGATGTAGCCACGCAGCCACGATGGGAGCGCCCAGGCTCGGCGAGGGTGGCAGCGCACCCTTAGATGCTGACCCGCGAGGGTGGCAGCGCACCCTTAATGCTGACCCGCGAGGGTGGCAGCGCACCCTTAGATGCTGACCGGCGAGGGTGGCAGCGCACCCTTAGATGCAGACTGCAGAGGCTTGCGTGGCTAGCCTGGGAACCTAGCCAAGGCGCAGAAGACTGTTTCCAGGGGAACATGAGCTACGCGTCCCAGCGGGGCCTGAGCATTAGGGCTGGGCCAGAGTCTGGGGTCAGCGGGCCTCACCTTCCCTGAGCATGCCGTAGGCTTTAAAGAACTGCAGCACCGGGTCGTTGCTGAACTTCTCCAGGCCCGCAGCTGCTGCCTGCTGCACGTGGCGGAAGTACTTTTCCTGGCTGTAGTATATGATCCCAGCCTGCAGAGGAAAACAAGCTGCAATGGCTCCCGCCCTTTCCCGGTCTCTGTTCTGGGGACATTGTTACTCCCTCCCTGAACCCTTGCTCCTCATTGCTGCAAAGCAAAGAGAAAGAGGAAGGTCCAGGACTTGTCCTGCCCCAGCAGCCCCAGGCACAGCCATGCAGTTTCCCTGGAAAGGAGTTTGAAGGGGTTTGTTTTGGGATTCTGAACAAATTCTGGTTCAAAAGTAAAGGAACATTCAACTCAGGCTTTTCCTCCTAGGCAGGGAATAAAAGGCGGCTCAGTAATAAGAAAATGTTGCGGCCGTACCACCTATAAGGAACTATACCAAAGACCCCACCTCGATCATTTCATGCATCCTCCCCTCCACATCTTTCGAGCTGAGGCCCATGGATACTTCTGCTTGGCAAAGGTCACACAGAGGTGGGGCTGAGACGTCAAAGCAAAGTCTCATTTCCCCTCAAGGTCTGTGAGTCCTGGGGTCGGGGTGTACGGGGTCTTGTGGTTCATATGAGACATCCTTCTGAGGGGACAGGAAGCGACTGCAATGCTTGGAGCAGGGGACAGAGGCGAGGAGATGCGTGCGTTTTGCAAAACCGCTCTGGGAGCTGTGTGTGGGTGGAGGGGTGGGCGGAGGTGGGCACTGCCGGGGGACAGGCTGAAGGAGAGAAACCAGCTGGAAGGGAGGCTCCTGAGAGCTGGGGGTGGTCCCGAGCTAGGAGATGAAAAGCCGGAGGTGGGCTCAGGAGACGCGGAGGGGCTGATGCTTCCTGTGGATGGACAGGCCTGGGAGGCGGGAATGGGGAAGAGGCGGGTGTTCAGGGGGACGCTGGAGAAAGGACGGAGATGGGCTGTGGACACTTGGGCTGGGGGCGCTCACGGAGGAGGACGGGGGCTGCTGGTTTGGGGCTCGGTGCACAGGGGGCGCCGGAGAGGACGCACTCGCCAGGAAGCTGAGGCGGGAAGCGGCCAGTCGGCGGAGGCGAGCGCCGGGGGCCTGGGGGCGTCAGGGCGGGGGTCCCGGGCCGGGGGCGGGAGCGCTGGGGGCGGCCGGGCGGCCACGCACCATGAGGGCGGAGTCGTCGCTGCTCATCTCGGGCCGGCGCTGGCTCTGGACCCGGGTCCGGCCGCGCGGAGCCCGACTCCCGAGGGCAGGTCCCGGGCGCGCCTCTCGCGGCCGGAAGTGGGAGCCGCGCGCGTCCCTGGAAACGGGGCTGCTGGCCGGTTGCTAAGGGCGTCGGCGCCGGGTGGGCGGGGCGGGCGGGCGAGGCGCAGGCAGTCGACCGCCGAGCGCACGCGCCGGGTGGGCGGGGCGGGCGGGCGAGGCGCAGGCAGTCGACCGCGGAGCGCAGGCGCCGGGCGGGCCGGGCGGGCCGGGCGGGCGGGGCGGGCGGGGCGGGCGGGCGAGGCGCAGGCAGTCGACCGCCGAGCGCAGGCGCCGGGCGGGCGGGGCGGGCGGGCGAGGCGCAGGCAGTCGACCGCCGAGCGCAGGCGCCGGGCGGGCGGGGCGGACGGGCGAGGCGCAGGCAGTCGACCGCCGAGCGCACGCGCGGGCCGAGCAGCGGCCATGGGTCTGGGCGCCAGCGCCGAGCGGCCCGCGGGCGCCGAGGGCTTCCACCTGCACGGGGTGAGTGGCCGGGGGCTGCCTTCCCGGGGGCCCCGTCGCGGTGGCCCACCCGCCCCGCGCGGCTGTGGAGGAGGCGGCAGCTTCGGGCCGGGCCTGGCACCCTCGGCCAGAGGAGGGGGCGGGAGCTGGGGCCTGGGCCTGGGCCGGCGGCCGGGGGCGCCTCCGTGAGGTGAGGCGCGGGCCGGCGGCGGGCGGAGACCGGGGGTCGAGGCGGGGCCTGCGAGCGGGAGCGGCTGCGCCCGGGGGAGGGCCGAGGGCCTCCGGGCCGCAGGCGGGCGGCGGGGGCCGGGAGCCTCTGCCCCGGGAGCGCCGGCGCCTGGTACCGAGGGCCGCCTGCGAGAGCCCGGCACGGCGTTTGCGGAGAACGCGGCTGCCTGACGGCGAGGGAGGGCTGCGCCTGGGCGGCGGCCCGGCCCGAGGCCTGAGGGCTGCACGGAGGCGGCAGCGCGGGGAGCAGAGCTCAGGGGCCCGAGGCGGACCTTCAGGAAGCAAAGCTCGTGCCCCGGGGAAGACAGAATCCAAGGCAACAGGGGGCGGCGAACAGAGGCGCCGCGGCCCCTGCCCTCTCGGACCCTACATGTGGGTGCCCAGGGAGATGGGCAAGAAAGAGAAACACCCGTAGGTGGTGGTGATTGAGGAAAGGAAAATAAGGCGGGGTTAAGGCGACCGAGGGACGAGTGTGGTCTGCTTTGGATGGATTAAGTAACCTGCAAACAGACACCTGGGAAGGAAGGAGCATCCAGGTGTTGGGGGAAGGGTCCGGGCAGAGGCACCCTCGGGTGCACAGGCCCTAAGCTGCTGGAGGGAAAGTGAGGAGAGGCGGGGGTGTGCGAGGAGATGGTAGCCGACGGCCAGGGCAGGACCCGGCAGGACTTTGGATTCTCCTCTGAGACTCGGAGCTGTCCGCAGGCTTTAAAAGGAGCAGTGACATTCCCGTTTTAAAAAGTGGAAGAGCAGGGGTGCTTTCATTCTCTGTTTATCGGAATTCCCACGGTGCACCAGGCTCGAGGGGCCGGCCTGTCCTCAGCGAGCTAGAGCGGCCAGGAAACGGCTGCTTTAGGACAGTGAGGAGCAGCGTTCTGGGTTAAATTTTTTGGGGTCAGATGACTGATTTACTGAAATCCAACCGTCCTCTGGAAATCGGGGCTAAGAAAAGGTTAAGCGGTAGGTGAAGCAGGTGGTACTGTCCCCTGGCACTCAACCAGCCCTTTAGTGTTGGCTGCAAGCCTTGCTGTGGTTACGCTGAGTGCCCTGCTGGGGCAAGCCGGGCAGGTGAGTTAGGAGAGCAGCAGCTGTGGGGCTGCAGGGTGGGGTGTGGGAGGAGCAGGGCAGAGAGGAGTTCAGCCCTGGAGCCATTGTGGGCGATGACTCGGGGCCGAGGGCTGGGGAAGTGGAGTGCAGCGAGGCAGAGGAAAAGGCCGCAGGAGACGGGAGGGCTGGGGGAGGACCAAGCCTCTGGGCCTCACTCATGTGAGGCAGGTAGCCGGGGGCCTGCGCTTTAGGAGCCAGCGAGGTGGAGGCTAGCTGGGAAGTGGCCCTCGCGGGGAAAAGCCCCTCCCCAAGCTAGCCCTGATGAACTAATGAACTGCCATGTGGCTGTCAGGAGACCCCACCCCAGCTTTCCCTGCAGGGATAGAGGGCAGGGCTCAGGGCTCCTCTGCCTCGGGGTCTCAGAGCAGCTGGAGTTGGAGACTCAGGCAGCTGCTGGAGGTGGCTCAGCTGCTGGTGCTGCCAAGAGGGAGCCCTAAGCCAGGGACACATGGGCCTTGCCCCAGAGGCTCAGGACTTTTCGAGCTCAGCAGGTGCCCTGCACCCCTCTGGCCGCACAGGGAGCCCGAGGCCAGGCAGGAGCTGCCTCCAGGGGCCACATGAACCCTGTGCCCTTTGGGCTGCAGCCTGGCTGATGTCTGCCTAGAGCCAAAGGCCCGAGGGCCTGGGACCCATTTCAGGGTGGGGGATGCTGGGACCAAGGCCTCGTTGTCCCAGCCCGACTCTCAGTGGAGCCTGTGGCTTCCCACACAGGCGGAAGGCAGGACTTGTTGAGCTTTTGGAGACAGCAGAGAGCTCAGGGGTCCCGGGCAGGGCAGGCAGCATGCTCAGAGCTGCCCGGGATGGGAGTGGAGCCCAGTCCTGAGGCTGGAGGGGCACACGAGCCAGGGCGTGCTCCCTGCTCCTTGTCCACATGCAGGCTGCAGGGACTTGGCACTGCGCTCCAGGATCCCTGGAAGGCTAGACCCCTTCCTGCCCCCGGGCTCTGGTGCCTTCGGCCACCACTCCCCAGTAGCTCCTACTGCCTGCTGGACCGAGCCTGGCTGTTATGGCCCCAGGGTGCTGGGCCCCTCCGGGATCTGGCCACTGGCTGCCTTCCCACTGCCTGTGTCTGGCTCTATCCGTCCTGGGGCCCCCCGTCCATGCATACACCTTTCTGGGAAACCTTTTTGCTTTCCACCTGGCTCAGCCCAGCCCTCTGGGGGCAGCACCCCACAGGCCTGTACCACCCTGCCTTCCCTGCTAGGGGCTGCCCTGTGCTTCTCATCAGGCACCTCGGGAAGCATCCGTGATCATGAATGGGAAGGAGAAAAGCGTGTGCTTAAGAAGGCAGCAAGGAAAACGGACTTGGCCCAGTGGTTAGGGCGTCCATCTACCACATGGGAGGTCCGCGGTTCAAACCCTGGGCCTCCTTGACCCGTGTGGAGCTGGTCCATGTGCAGTGCTGATGCACACAAGGAGTGCCCTGCCACGCAGGGGTGTCCCCCGTGTAGGGGAGCCCCATGTGCAAGAGTGCGCCCCGTAAGGAGAGCCAGCCGCTCAGTGCGAAAAAAAGTGCAGCCTGCCCAGGAGTGGCGCTGCACACACGGAGAACTGACACAGCAAGATGACGCAACAAAAAGAAACACAGATTCCCGGTGCTGCTGATAAGGATAGAAGCTGTCACAGAAGAACACACGGCGAATGGATGCAGAGAGCAGACAAGGGGGGGAATAAAAAAAAAATCTTAAACAAACAATAAAAAGTCATTTTAACAAAACAAAAGTTAAAAAAAAAAAAGGCAGCAAGCAGGGGGTTGGAGTAACCTTGACAGTGTCGGAACGTTCATGCCAGGGCGTGCCCTTGTTGGGGCAGGGGGAGTGGTGTCTGGAATTGAGGGTGGGGTCTTGGAGTCACGGGGCTGGTGCAGTGACGCCTCTGCCCTGGGACAGGTGCAGGAGAACTCCCCGGCCCAGCGGGCAGGCCTGGAGCCCTACTTTGACTTCATCATCACCATCGGGCACTCGAGGCTGGTGAGGCTCCCTGGCCTGACCCCCCCGTGCCCTGGGTGTCCGCTGCCCCACGGCGGGCCCAGCCCTGCTCCCACCACCCTTCCCCCTCCCCAGGGCCGCCTCTGGCCGCTGGGGCTCTGGGGTCTGGGAGGGTGGGCATGAGGCCTAAGGGGACTGCCTCCTGGGGCCGGAGGCGCGCAGACGCGCTTGCTGTGCTGTTTCAGGGGCTGTGGGAGGCCGGTGCGGCAGGGCCTGGGTCCCCGCAGCTGCAGGCCAGCCACTGCCCTGGCCCACCCCTGCACCAGGCCCTGCGGGGGCTGCTGGCCACCCTTGCCCCTTCTCCGGCCCAGACCTCTGCGGGGGCCTGGCTGGGGTGCGGGGGCTGGGAGTCAGCCCGGCTGCCCCCGCAGAACAAGGAGAACGACACGCTGAAGGCGCTGCTGAAGGCCAACGTGGAGAAGCCCGTGAAGCTGGAGGTGTTCAGCACGAAGACCATGAAGGTGCGCGAGGTGCAGGTGGTGCCCAGCAGCCTGTGGGGCGGCCCGGGCCTGCTGGGGGCCAGCGTGCGCTTCTGCAGCTTCCGCAGGGCCAGCGAGCACGTGTGGCACGTGCTGGTGAGTGGGGCGGGGCCTGCGGGCGGGGGCGGGGCCAGGGCTGTGGGGCGGGGCCAGCGCAGGAAAGGGACCTGGCCCTGGGGGCGGGGCCAGGGCTGTGGGGTCGTGTGGGCGGGGCCAGGACTGCGGGGGTGGGGCCAGGCTTGTGGGAGGGGCTGGGCCTGTGGGCGGGGCCAGGGCTGCGGGGCGGGGTCAGCGCAGGAATGGGACCAGGTCGTGGGGGTGGGGCCAGGCTTGTGGGAGGGGCCAGGCTTGTGGGAGGGGCCGGGCCTGTGGGTGGGGCCAGGGCTGTGGGGCAGGGTCCGTGCAGGAATGGGGGAGAGGCCAGGTTCGGGGCGGGGCTCACTAGACTGAAGGAACCCCTTCTGGCGTCCCGCCTCTGGGCGGCAGCAGGTGGGCACTCCCTGCCCTTTCAGGGTGGGATTTGGCCACGTTCTGGTTTCTTATGTCCTTGCACGGTGACTTCTTCCTGGAGGAGGTGGCTTGTTGTGCTGGACGCTGGGGCTGGGGCTGGTGCTGCCAGATGTCCAGCTTGTCCTGTACGGTGTGGGACAGGGTTAGTCGGCGCCGTCTCGAACCCCGGGGCTGACTTGTCCTGTTTGTCTGCTCACGGGCAGGTGCGCACCCGTGACGCCGACGCTCCCAGCCGTGCCAGGGGCTCGGCTCGGGGACGGGGTGCCCTGAGCTGGGGCTGGCAGGCGCGTCTCGAGCCTCCGCTCTTGGAGCCACCTCTAAGCTTATCTTTTGAGGGAGTTTGGCCGAGTTTCTCAACCTTCTCACCCTACCTCAGTTTGCTCAGGAGTGAAGTGGAGGTGCAGTGCCCAGGAAGACAGGGAGACTGGGAGAGGTAGTGCTTTCCGAGGGAAGGAGATCCCGGTCCCAGCCCGCATCGCCCACCTGTGCTCAGGGGCCTTCAGCCGCATGCCTGCCGCTGTAACAGCAGTGCAGTTAGGCCTTTAATCTCAGCAGCTCTAAGAGTGGAGGCAGCGCGTCTCGCTTTCACTTACGGGGAAACGAGACCAGGAAAGGTTAAGACATTTGTCCGCAGCCACATGACTGGCCGTTGAACCCGGCACTGAGCCCAGGGAGTCAGGCCAGAGCTCAGTGCGCTGAGCCACGTGGCACTGCCTCCGCTGGGCCGGCTGGGGGCCTGGGGCAGGCGGGGAGGGGATGGCGCAGTGGTCAGGGCCTGTGGACGGAAGCTGGGAGCGGCAGCGCCCAGGAACCCGACGACAGGTCAGGATTCTTCCAGGACGTGGAGCCGGCCTCGCCAGCCGCCCTCGCCGGCCTCCACCCCTACACGGACTTTGTGGTTGGCTCAGACCAGATCCTGCAGGAGGTGAGGAGCTTGGCTGGCCCCCCGGGCCCCTGGGCGGGCTGTGACTGGCACGGGAGGTGGTGTCTTGCTTTGTGGAGGCTTCCGACGCCAGTGCTGAGGGCAGGCGCGGGTCCCGTGTCTCCCGTAGTCTGAGGACTTCTTCACGCTCATCGAGTCCCACGAGGGGAGGCCCCTGAAGCTGATGGTCTATAACTCCGAGTCTGACACCTGCCGGGAAGTGACCGTCACTCCCAACGCAGCCTGGGGTGGCGAGGGCAGGTACTTCCTGGGGTCGGGGCTGCAGGGCCAGGTGGGTGCGGCTGACCGCTGGGCATGGACCCAGGGGTCCCGTGTGGGGTGGAGGCTGGGCTCTGGCTGCAGGGGTCTGAGGCTGGCGCTGGTCCAGGAGGTGGGCAGGGGACAGCCCCTGGAGCGCGCTCTGGCCTTCGGCAGCCTGGGGTGCGGCATCGGCTATGGCTACTTGCACCGGATCCCGACCCAGTCCCCCAGCCACAAGAGGCCGGCTGGCGGCCTGCCACCAGCACCCACGCCCCCAGATTCTCCTTTTCTTGGCCCAGAGATGGTCTCCAGCCAGGACGACTACATGGAGGTACCTGGGGGCCCTGGCAGCGGAGGGAAGGGGGCTGTGGGCATGGGTCCTGCCGGCCAGGAGTCCATGTGCTTCTGGGGGCTGTCCCAGCCCTCGGGCCTGGGGGTGAGGGTGGAGATGGGGCAGCAGCTGTGGCTCCTCATTTCGCGAGTGGGAGGCTGAGGCTTGGGGCGGGTACAGCCTTGTCCTGCTTCAGGACGTGTGGTCAGGCAGGGCCGGGAGCTGGAGCGTGGGCGCACGCCCTGGCGCTGAGCAGGGCCCTGAGTGCTCTCTGCACTGGCCGCGCCTGGGCTCTGGCCTCCGGGCTCCTTTCTCAGGGCCCTCAGGGCTGGGCAGCAGTGACAGGCTAGGCCAGGTGGGCACTGGGGCTTCCCGGGCGCCTGAGGCAGCTCTCGCTCAGGGACTCGGGGCTCACCGTGCCGTGGAAGGAAGGGCACTCCCTGAGGCCATCTCCTTACTCCAAGCAGAGTGGGAGGGTGGGCTGTGCTCCAGGGCCCTGTCCTGACCCCCTGCCTGCCCCAGGCCCTGCTGCAAGCCCCTGACTCTTCCATGGAGGAGCCGCTCCCTGAGCCCGGGACTCCCAGCCGCAGCGCTCCAGACCTCGGGGGGCTTCCGTGCTCCATGGGGTCTGCTCTCCAGCCCCCGCCTCCAGTGCAGCGAGTCATGGACCCAGGTACCGGGCAGGCCCGGAGAGGCCGAGGCAGCTCCCCTCGGGGCTCCCGTGGGCCCCAGGCTCACAGCCTCTTCCTGCGGACGCCGGGGGTTGCCGGTGTTTGTCGGGGCATGGGGGGGGGGCCCAGTCCAGAAGAGGCAGCCGGCGAAAGGCCACAGCAAAGTGGGGACGGAGGGGTCTGGCCCCTGCCTAGGCCCTTCTTGCCTCAGAGTCTGATACCCGGGGCCTGCGGGGAGCCCCGGGACTGGACCCTTCGCAGTTGGGATTTTGTCCAGCAAAGCCCCGGCGCCTTCCCCAGGCTTCCTGGACGTGTCGGGCGTCTCCTTCCTGGACGGCAGCAGCATCAGCGTCTGGCCCGGCCTGCCCCCTTCCACAGAGCCGACCTCCACAGCTGCCGCGGCCTCCGGCCCAGAAGACGCCGGCTCCAGCTCCGGGTCTCATGAGCGGGCTGGTGAGTGGGGGGGAGGGCGGTCGTGGGGGCAGCCCCCCGTCTCGGCTGGGCGCTCGCATGCCCCGTCCCCCTGGCCTGCAGCCCCCGCAGCCCCGTGCTCTGTTCCAGGCGAGGCCACATGGTCGGGGTCGGAGCTTGAGGTCTCCTTCTTGGACCCCCTGCCCCGGCTGACGCTGCCCGACAGCCTCACCTCGGCCGCCTCCCCGGAAGACGGGCTGTCCGCCCAGCTGCTGGAGGCGCAGGCCGAGGACCCGGCCAGCACGGAGGACCTCGGCCCCGAGCTGGTCGAGCCGGCCAGCCCCCAGGAACACGCTGGCCCAGCCCTCGGCTCGACGCCCTGAGTGACGTGCAGGGACCTGGGGGTCTCCGGAGACAGCCCCCAGCGTTTATTCTGCCCGTGGTCTTGGCTTTGAGGAACTGGGCAGTCTGGGGCCTCAAACAAGGACTTTTGGGGTGCTGGAGGGCTGGGAGAGCGCCTCGGATTACACACGTTACCGGAGCTGGATCGAAGAGGAAAGGCTTCTGGGCTGCTCGGGGGGCCCGGGGGAGGAGCAGGGCCTGGCGGGAGGACGTGGGGACCATGCCCCCCCAGTCGCCTCATGGAGCGCGCAGCCTCTTCCCGCCCAGCCAGCCCTGGGGAGCCCCCACCCCTCTGTGGTGCTCTCGACTGCGCTCACCACGCGGCCACGTGGCAGCCAGGGCCGGGGGGCCGTGCTCCCCCAACGCCCAGCCCTGCGTGCCCGACTTGCACAGTGAAGAACCGTGCCCACCAGCCGTGCCAGGCCTGCTCCCGGCCGGTCCAGCCGAGTCGCACAGCCCCCACCTGGAGGTGGGCGTGGGGCCCAGGCAGGGCCGGTGGGTAAGGCCCCCCGTCGGTGCCCCCCAAGAGTGCCTGTGCGGCTCAGGCGGGCTCCCTGCTCGGCCTCCCCAAGCCCTGCCCTCACCACCGCAGCCCTCTGCTGCCTCGCCCGGGGCCCCTCGCCTGCCCACGCACCCGCCAGCGACCACAAAAGCAGCCCCGAGCCTCCCCGTCCAGCCTGAGCACACCTGAGTCCACCTGCAGGGCTTGGTGGGGCACGGTCGGTTCACGGGAGGCCCGAGGACGACGACTGCTGCGCAGGGCACTCAGGTGCAGGCCGGGCACTGCGAAGGCAGGCCCTGGGGGAGCAGGCGACCGGGCTTCACACGCGGCTGCCATGAGCTAAGTCCCTGTGGCCTGCGGAGCAGCGCGGCTGTGTGCCGGGTTCCCGACTGGAGCAGGCCCCGTGCAGGAAGCAGGGCCCACAGCGCCGTCGCTCTGCCTGTTGCTCGGTCAGACCCAAAGTTGCCTTCACCACGGGTTGTGGTTCTCGGCTTTTACTCCCCTGACCTCCTGGTAAACGGGGGATAAAACGGGCATCAGTGATAATCAAGGGTGAACACAAAATCAGGTTTCTTAATGTTCTCTTTAACCTGCTATTAAGGAAAATGACAAATGAGAAAAATAAATGTGTACTACGCTCTGAAATATTTTAACGAAAGCCTTTATTCTGTACAACTGAGAAACACAGCTTTTTATCCTTTTGGCATTACAGGCTGTCAAATTCTCTGGAAACTGAATAACTAGTTTGATGGGAAGAAAAAGTAGAACCATGCTGGGGGTCAGATCTGTGGCGGGAAGGGGGTGCAGCCACCCCTCGAGGCTCAGCAGAGGGCAGAATTACCCAGTAAAACCCGTTCCTCTAGTTCAAGGGTCTGGTGCAAACACACTGAGCTGGTAAATGTTTGATTTTTTTCTCCATTAATTCACAACTATTGCTAAAAAATGTGCACCAAAAGTGCACTGTTGTATCCAACTGATACATAGAAAGGACTTAAAAAAAAAAAAAAAACAAAAAAAGCTGGGTGCTCTCTGCCAGAGGGCAGAGAATACTTCAGCTCATCAGAGATGTGGCCAGGCCTCTGCTCACGTCCTCAGCTGCGGGCGGCGCTGGCCTGCCCACTCCAAAGGAAGTGAGCAGCAGCCGTGCAATCGGAGCGTCTCAGCGGCAACGCCCGCACTGGGGCCACCGCGCCTGGAGGACAAGAGCCCTCCCAGCCCTGCTGGCACGGGGCAGGCTGCTCGGTCGGGGGAAACTGCCCTTGAAAGGCACTTGTGCTTCTGGCTTCACACAGGAGGCTTGTCTGGCGGCTTTACAGGGCAGGCCACTGACCCATTCCAAATACAGAGACCTTGGGGAGAATCCAAAGTATTTTTTTCTGCCAAAAGTTGAAGTGTTTATTCTCAATAAGTTATATTCTGTACAAGATTCAAATGACTATGAAAGCTGTAGATTATTAGAAAGAACAGTGAAAAGAAGATCTGGATATAGGTACAACAACAAAAACCTGCATATAAAACTTTGGAAAAACAAATACACTTCAGGATGTGATAATATCAAACTAACTCATCATGATACCTTGCTGACACCGGGCATTTTAGGTAGCATTCGTAGCATTCGGTGAAGTTAAAATTCCTCGTGGGCTTCCGTTTCGACAGGGTCCGGCCGCTCACCCGAGTGACTGCCGGGGCGCCACCTGGCTGTGCCCGTGAGTGAAGCTGGACGCGGCGGAGGACGAGTGGACGGCTGCGCGCCTCGTGGCAGCCACTCCGCCCGGGCATCCTCGGGCCTCGCAGCCCAGACGCTGCGATCCAACACCTGGAATCTCAGATTTCCTACAAGAACACATCTGAGGCAATAGTAAAAACAAGCCCAGTATTAATCATTTATTACGAAACGGGCTGGCTCTTGAATTGTGCAACAGCAATTCCCATGAAAACTGTCTTTAAATGGTGAAAATGATTTTTTTTATGACAAACTTGGAAAAAGCCTTCCTAAACACTGCATGAATGGAATGTGCCCTCTTGTGGGTTCAAAGTGGAAACAGTGACAGATGTGGCCCGACTGACGTCTCTAACAAGTGCTAACGGACAAAGATAAGGTCCTCTGAGAGGAAAGCGGGAGGCAAGGTCTGCACGGCCTGTCGTCCGCCCTCTGTACATCTCGCAGCCCAGGCTGCCTGGGGGCTACAGCTACGCGTGGAGACTGGCTCTAAAGTACGTCCCGGTCGGTCGGTCGCTCAGGAAAGGGAATCGGCCGCTAGGAGTCGCGCCCGCGGGGCGCAGTGGGCTTCCTAGGACTACTCTTGGGGCCGTGAGGAAGATCAGGGAACGACACCTGGCGCGCCTGCCGCCCTTCACGTAGACTTCTGCCGGTAGTGGAGCGTGAGGTCACCCCCACTCTTCCAGATGAAGTGCTTCACGGTTCGAAGGTCCATATTCGGATCTAAAACCTGAACAGCAAAGACATAAATACACGTTAAAGGCATAACAGCGACGCACACCCGGCATGGCTGTGTCACAAACACCCGCCGTTTCAGCCGTCTTTCCGGAGATGGGCCATCACTGCACATCTTAAACTGCACAGCAGATGCTGCTCTGCAAATCAGGGAGACCCTGCTGTTTCTCCTCGTAAGCTGAGGCGGCAAGTTCACCTTTAAATCTCCACGCCCCCTTCCTGGAAACCTCCTCGAGGGTAAATGGAAGCTTTGGGGTGGCCTGAAGAGCCCTCCAGGCGCTGAGTGGGACCCAGGGGTGCCTTAGAGTCTCAAAAGGCAGAAGTCCTCCCAAGAAACGGGTCTGCAACCTTCCTCATGCCACAGTCCCTGTTTCCGAGCACCAGCTGGACAGCATGGGGCTTAGTGACCCTCAGGCCACTCACCTGGTCC
Organism: Dasypus novemcinctus; assembly: GCF_030445035.2. Taxonomy (NCBI): domain Eukaryota; kingdom Metazoa; phylum Chordata; class Mammalia; order Cingulata; family Dasypodidae; genus Dasypus; species Dasypus novemcinctus. The sequence goes on along the minus strand of NC_080698.1, from coordinate 833,942 downwards.
TGGCACAGAAGTTCGATTTTCTCCTCTGCCAATACAGCAATATCTTCTTCTTTTTCCTGTTCCCCTGGCTTTTCGTTGTTAGAGGAGCTAGTGGTCTGAGACTCGTTGTCCACATTGATGATTTTCTCATAGACATGCTCCATTACCTTCCGGACTTGAAGCATGTCACTAGCAGAGAGTCTGTCTCTGTAACAGTAACGGCAGATCGTCACACCAGGGAAATCGGTTATCTTCCCTATCATTTTTCTTTGGTGTTAGCATAAAGATAAAATATACAACAGAAATATAAACCAATGTTTCTACTTGTTGCCCTCGTCCTATTTTAGAATTCCCAAAGGACTTTCTATAGTGTCTTAAGACACAGATTATCTCCAACTAAATGCGGTTGCACAGGCGTGTTCTTCAGACTTAGCCTCTGGCTTTTCTTTCCGTCAGTCCTGAACGCCTCCTGAAAAGCAGGGAGCCGCCCCCCCCCGAGCCCAGGAAGGCCGTCCTGGTGCGTGCCCAGGTCCGATGCCCGGCACCCTCCCCTCTGCCAGGCCTCTGACCAGCAGCGGTGGGCAGTGCTGCCCAGGTTAGACCTCGGGTCTTCCTGCTGCTGCGCGCCAGACCCACAGACCCGGAGCTGGCTGGGGTCCTCGGGCGTCCTGTGGTGCCCCCGGCAGCGTCATCCGCGCCCTCACCCTCACCCCCGTCTCCTCCTGAATCTCTGATGTGAGTCAATCAAACCCCAAAAGCCACCTGTACTTCCGCCGTTAGCTCCAGCTGTCTGGCATCTCCTGCTGTGGGCTGGGGGAGGGAGAGCCCGTGTGGGTCATTACTGAGCTGCATGTGAGGGGTCAACGGGGCTGTGTTACCCTATTTTTGTGTTTGGAAATTTCTGAAACGAAGTTTTTTACAAGCTGAGTTGATTTTAGCTGGGAATACACATACTGCTCACAGTTCATCATCCTGTTTCTAGTAGATTCCTAAAATTCCCTTCTTGGGTCTCCCTGGCTTGAGCATCTCCGTAGCCTTTATCTCACATCTCAGAATTTCCCGGGGTTTAGCCACTGTCTGCTGACAGCCATTCGAATCTGGTGGCAATGAAACGTCTAATCGCCTTTCCCAGCTCGCCTCCTAGTACCACTCCCCATCCTCTCTTCCAGCTATGTGGGTCTTCTTAATTTCCAAGATCTTACGCATGCCCCCACTTCCATATCCCTGGTCAAACTGTCCTGGACCTGGAATACCTATCTTTTGAGATTCTACACATCCTTACATATCCAGCTCAAATTTATATCCTTCAAGAAACCTTTCTGGGGAAGCGGATGTGGCTCAGGTGACTGAGCTCCCGCCTACCAAACGGGAGGTCCGTGGTTCGGTTCCCGGTGCCTCCTAAAGAAGACAACGAGCTGGCATGACGGGCAGGCACAGCAAGCTGAACACAAGATGATGCAACAGGAGACACAAGAAGAAAAACATAACGAGAGATACAACTAAGCAGGCAGCAGAAGTTCCGGTGCTTCCTAAAGAAAAAAAATGAGCAAGACAGCAAGCTGACATGACGGGCAGGCGTGGCAAACTGACACAACAAGATGATGACACAAGAAGAGAAAACATAATGAGAGAGACAACAAAAGCAGGGAGAAGAAGTGGCTCAAGTGATTAGGTGCCTCCCTCTGACATTGGAGGTCCCAGGTTCAATTCCTAGTTCCTCTTAAAGACACGGCACACAGCCAAGTGCAAACAATGAGGGGCTGGGGAGAAATAAAAAAAAAATAAATCCTTTGGAAAAAAACAGGAAGACTGTCTGGAAAGTTGCACTCAAAAATCCCATTCATTTCTCCACCTCATCACTCCCTAAATCTCCGTAAAAGCAGCAGGGCAGGCTGCACCAGCTGTATGGTACAGACTGATCTACGGCAAGAGACAAAAATCCACGTCATGCATTTTTAACACCTGAAGTCTACTACAGTAGGTTAAATTGGACGAACTTTCAATATTACAAAATCATCCTCAGATCTAGCACTTGCCTCTTCTGCTGTAAAAGCAATCATAAGGAGTAAGAATTCTCTTGGGTAATCAGATCAAGGAACACAGGACACTACATTTACTTACTTTTTTAAGGTTTTTGCTCCCGAAGATGCATGAGGTTGGAGGTAGAAAGGAATTTTGTTGAATTTGGGCATATTTTTCTGAAATGTTAAAAATTAAAGAGGCATAAAAGTTCCTTTTAGTTGATAAACTAAAATGATGTCAATAAGAAAACATGATTTACAAGAGTTATTTTACAATAATAAGTAACTTTATATGAAATATAATAGGCTACCAAATGATCTAAGTCAGCTTGGAAAAAATTATCAGAAAACTTTCATGCTTAGTTTTGTAACAAAAAATACAAAAAGACAAATTCTATGTAATGCCAGTGGCAATATTAAATTGCAGCATGGCTTTTCTCACAGTACAAGGTATTAAAGGGCAACAAACTTTATTTTAATGCAAATAAATCAAAATCCCAATTCTACATTACAATACTGGGGATGATACCTAAAAGCCCAAACAACAGTGAAGTGCCCTGACAGACGCCAGCGTTCGCCCTGAGCGAGCTCACCACGCCTGGGGCCACTGCCAACCTCCTGAAAGGCCAACCAGGTCCTCCCGTTTTCCTCTGACATCAGAAGTTCTGAGGTTTTAAGCAAAAGCTGAAACTTAAGCCAACCATCTACTGAGACGAAGGAGAAGATTAACAGCCGTCCTTTCCCTGGCAGCAGCCCCCAAGCCTCCGGCCATATCCTGCCCGAGTGCCCCCTCAGGAAGCCACAGGCCTACAGCCAGCAGTGCGTCACAGGTGACCGTCATGAAATGCAGAGGAGGTCACTTTATGGAGAGCGCAAAGAGAAGACCAAAGAAAATCGAACAGATGTCGGCACTGATTTCAAGTTCCTGGAAGTATATCTGGGACAAAAAATAAATTTTCTGAAGGTTCTAGAAGTCCCTTTCCATATAGCTTTAGGAACATACAAAGTAGGTCAAGAGCACATAAGTTGAGTCCAGAAACAGACCGTTGTGTATACAGAAATTTAGTATATGATAAAGATAGCATTTCAAATTAATAGGACAAGGTTATTCAATTAAGTTGTGAGCGAATTGGTTATGCATTTGGAAAAAGTTAGAATCCTACCTCACGCCAAACAGAAGAATAAATTCTAATAAGGATCTAGACAAAAAATTATAAAAATACTGTAGGAGAATACAGGAGAGTACTTTTTGCTATTAGGAGTGGGAAATACTTAAGCAGACATGAATCTCAGAACCCATAAAGGATCAATCTGATTATAAAAAACCTCTAACTTTTTTGCCTGGAAGAAGATACCACGAACAAAGTAAAAATTCAGTTGAGAAACAGACATGATGGTTAAAGGGTTAACATTCAACATATAAAGAGCACCTACAATCTGCAACAAAGACAAACCCCCAACAGGAACCGGGTGAAGAGTACAAGCAGGCAATTCAGAGAAGAAATACAAATGGCTAATAAGAAGAGATGCTTAACCTCACAATGAATAAAAAAAGAATCCACATTAAAACAAGATAACATCTGCCTATCATTTAGCAGAGATTAAAAAGGCATCCAGCACTGGTGAGGGAGTGGGGAGATGGGCCTCAGGCACTGCTGGAGAGAGTGACCTGGCAGCGCCCTGGGAAGGGCAACCTGGCAGTACCTATCAAAGTTTAAAACATGGATACCCTTTGATCCAGCAATTCCACTTCTAGGAATTTATCCTAACAAGTACACAAAGATAGATATACAAGATGTTCACTGCAGCATTGTAACAGAAAACACTGGAAACAATCTATATGTCCATTAACAGGGGACTGGTTAAATAAATTATGGTACATTTCTCAATGAAATATTATGCAATCATTAAAAAAGGAATGATCCATATATTCAGATGTCCAAGATCTATTTTCAAGTGAAAAAACAAAGAAACCAAGTTACAGAACAGGATGAGTTTGAGTGCAAAATTAAGGATACACATCTATCTGCATACAATAATATATATTTGTGTGTGCACAGAAAAAAGTACTGATGACTATGAATTTTGAACTATTAATGAGAAGAAGGATGGGCACTGAATGAAGAGAAGGCGTGACTTGGCAAAGGATGGAAGTGCCACTTCATTATTTGCTTTAATATGCATATATTATTTTTATAATTAAAAAAATAAAAATACACATAGAAATAATTATCAATACTTTTTCTGCAACTTTGGAACTGCAGGGAAGATGAGGATTTTGCTTGACAGACTAGTTTTTATTAAAAAAAAGTTTAAGATTATACAGTCTAAGCCAGTTCTTAATTTCCTTTATGATCTTGAAAAAACAAAAGGGCAAAACGGGAGTGGCGACACTTACATCCACGGTGATGTCGATCACCCACTGCGGCACCGTCTCATTAAGCAGCATGGACTCAGTCTCACCCCCAGAATCGCGGCAGAGCAGCCTAAACACAGGCACGCGTGATGTAAGAGCCCAGGTGACAAAGCCGGTGCCGCCCTTAGCTCCTTTAGGAGAAGCCCTTGACAGGAGGTGAGGGCAGCCTGCCAGGCGGAGCGGCCCCAGGACGCGGCCCGCGTTCCACTGCCTCTGCACCTCTGGGCGATGGCGGGGACCGGGCACAGGGGCCAGCGTGCCCACGGCGCCTGGCGCCGGCCTCTGCCGCAAGCGGGGTCAGGAGACTTCCGGGTAAGGAAGAGGACCGTGTGCACAGGGCCCCCGGCGACTGAAGGAGAAGCCCCCGGCCCTGCCCTGCCGGGGGGCCTAAGCTCCAGGGCTGCCCAGGCCATCCTGCCCAAGGGGCGGGGCCTACTCTGCTGTCAAGGGGGCTTCTGGTGACACCGCTTCCCTGACTCTGGCACTCGTGCTGGCACAGCGAGGGCAGGATAAAGGCTCCTGCCAGTGTCACTGGAGAAGCTGCCCCGAGGAGGCCCTGCCTCGGTGGCACCACAGGCTCAGTGCGGACGCTGCCCGGCAGCAGCGGACACTTGGCCTTCGTGGAGATGGACCCGATCCAAGCCAACTGAGCACCCTCCACCATCTGTCTTGCTCCAACTTCCTACCAACGGGGAGCCTCCCGGGCGGGCGGGGCCCTCCACGGTACCTGAACAGGGTGCGGCCTCCCGCTTCACCGAAGATCACGGGCGTGTGCGGGGGCACCTGAAAGTAGCCGTTTCCCTTCTGCACTCGGTTCTCCTGCTCCCCGTTTACTAGGAAGAGAGGTAGATGGATTAAAGTCCAGACAGTGCTGAAAGCACAGACTGAACACCTCCTTTCCATAGGCTTCAAGCACTGCAAGATTTTAAGTCAAAAGTCTGTAAGTCAGAAAAGGTAAAAAACAAACTGAACTTAAAATTCCTGAAAATAAGAAATATAGCGACTTGTGATGTATTTCATGAGAAATGACTTGACTTTGCAGGATCTGAATAAAGTGGATAGTAATGTTTGCAACCTGAAGCAAGAACACAACAAACCACTTCAGCCACAGGGAGCTGTTCATAAGTGCTCATCTCCTTTCTTCTTTTTCCTTTTCTCTTTTGTTAGAACAGCAAACTCGGAAGAATTTCTTGGGCAAACAATAAATTTATGTTTAATGGCAGCCACGACTAATGGCAGAGTTATTAAAGAGAAAAAAATCATCAGAGAAGCCATTATCTCTGCCTGTCCAAAAGTACCTTCTTTCTTAACTCTCCCAGAAAGTGGAGATGGGGACTGGAACACCAGGGCTGTGGGCCTGCTCCGGTCTCCACAGGTCAAGCAGACAGAAGGGCAAAGGGGCTCCATGTTCACAAAGGAACGTGCGCCTCGAGCTGCGCAGCTGAGCCCTGGAGCGCAGCCCAGGAAGAAGCAGCTCAGGAAGCAGCGGAAGGGGCAGACGGAAAGGCAGACCAGGGAGGGAAGGCTCTGAAAACCCAAGGCAGGCCGCGATCTCGGCAATTTCAGTTCCAGTTGGCTTTCTGTGGAATCTCTTGATGCGAATGCCAGCCTCACATGATAACATGGTCCCCTACTCCAGTGCCTCCCTGTGCACACACTTCCCTCATCACGAAGGAAGCAACTCCACCCTGAAATCCCGCAGCACTCCAGGGCCTCTCCTGCGGCTCCTGCCTCGCAGAGGCTCAGGGAAGCACCTGCCCACCCGGATGCCAGTCCCGCAAGGCCAAGGTCAGTGCCCTGTGTCTTTGCCAACCCCGCCCACCCTTGCTCCAGGCCTCTGAATACGGAGTTACCCTTAGATCAACAAGCACGATCTGAGACAGGGATGGGGCAGGGTCCTGGGCGCTGGATGAGTGGGTGGGCAGGCGGCCCTGCCTTTACCCTGCAAGCTGGGGTTCAAGGGTGACCTGGGGTCTCCTGTCTCTCCCTACCTACTGCTGGATTCACAGAGTGCTAGCTGCAGTGCTGTGGGTTTTAAAATTTATTTTTCTATGATTACTTAATCCTCACTGCCGCTCTTCAGGCCTCTTGAGGGCATTGTCACCTTGTCATGTGACAGCCCTCCTTGGCTACGCGCCTGGGAAGCAGGGGACCCACCGCAGACACGCCTTCTCGCGCTCATGGAGACCTTCCCGCCAGCCTCCCTGGCTCACGGCCCGCTGCGCAGTTCTGACAGGGAGAAAAGCAGCTGCAGGGGCTCGTGCTGTCTCTCAACAGGCTGCCTGAAGCCTGGCTTTCAGGGAGTATGGCATCCTCACAAGAGAAAGAAACTTCAAAAACGACCACGGACGAACCAGGCAGGCAGAATCCTCCGGCACGAGGCCCTCGGCACCACCTGCCCTCCTGGTGGTCACTCCTGGTGGTCAGCCCAATGCGTCGCCCAGCAGCTGCTCACTGCTGCAGGCTCCTGTTGTCCATTCTTTATGCAAACTGCCCCAAGCTCGAAGCGTTCGAAGCCCTTTCTCCTCTGCTGCTGTCACGCCTGTGGCACACACGCCGCCTGAGCATCCTCACGGACGTTAATTCTTCACAAGCCCTCGCACGCCCAGCCTGCCACTTCTGGGCTGGAATTTGATTTTTCAAACACTCAGAGCCAAGGCTGGTAGACCTTCAGGTGAGTGACTCCAACGTTTAAGGTTTATGCGCAGGATGGGCTGTTCAACGACAAGCCCGGTGCACTGGGCCGCTAATGCGCGAGCTTTGGAGGTCACTCCAGAAGTTCCTCGGATACTCCGAGAAACATATTTGGAACAAGGCTGCTAAGGTGCCTACTTTTAAGGACAGAGGTTATTTGAATATACAGGGTTTATTCTATCTTTTCTTTTCTTTATTAGAGAAGTTGAGGGCTAACACAACAATCATGCATGAAACGCAGGGCTCCCACGTAACACCCTAGTAACGCCCTGCGCCGGTGCGGGACAGCTGTTACCGCTGCTAACATGCACGAGTGACCGAAGCCCGTGGTGGCCCGGGCTGCTGGAGGAGAGCGGCCCCAGGACGGTGCCTGCTTCACTCACGGGACGGCCTCGCGGCTCGTCCTGCCGCCACGCGCACCAGCACTCCCCGCCAAGCATGCCGACATGCTGCGCACCCACCGCTCTCCCACCTGAGCGGCGTGATGACTTAGGGCCACCACAAGGCAGACTGCTCTCCTGGCAGCTCATGCTCAGTTAAGACTGGCTCGGAATTCTTACTCTGGGACGTGGATGCAATGGCAATGAATTTGGCACCACCACAAGTATTTACTATGTCACATTTTAGCAAACATTTAAAATTTTGTTTAAAAGACCAAACAGCCTAAGAATCTCTTGCTTTTAAGTAATTTTTTATCAATTATCTTGATATAAAATCACTAACCATGGTTTACTTCATTTTCTTCTTCGTCCATTGGATTCACATGTGTCCTAGGCCAATATTCTAGGAGTGCCTGGAGTAAAAGTCCTCCTAAGTTCACTGCAAAAAGGTAAGTTACAAAGAAAAGAAATGGAAAAGAGCACTGATTAGTTTTAACCTAAAAATAGAAGGAAATAAAAATGTTATTTCCATATATTCTGATGATTTAAATTCTTAACCCAATGCCAATTCTGTTTAAAATAAAAACTTTGGAGATTTTGCCAAGTCTGTTAAATTTTATCTTAGCATATTTAAAGCAGTCATGTTATGGGGCAAAGAGATATCCTATATTTAGTTGTTCAGATGTGACCTTCTTTAAAACAAAACAAAAACAGGAATTGCACTCTTTAAAGGTCTCTTTCCATAGGAAGCCACTGAAACTAGGTATTTCAAATGCCTGGTAACACAGACCACGGATCTAATTGACAAAACAGAAAAGATTCTCACGAAGATGAGCACAGCAGAGAAACAGCACAGGCCCTCTCATCACTGACGAAGGAAGGACGGACAGAAACTCACACTTTGGGTCTGACCCATCAGGGCTGCTGAAGCCAGCATCTTTTGCAGAAACCCAAGCAGCAAAACAGTCACTCTCATCCAAAGTAATAGTCAGCATCTGTCAAAAGAAAAACACTGCTGGCGGCATTCCACTTGAATACATTCTCAACTCGTCTACGGTCAAAACGTGAAGCCACAGGTGCAGGAACCAAACCGTGCTTCGTGTAATTCAATACCCCGCAATTCAGTCCACTGGGCTGCCAAGAGCATTAAACTGCATTTTGTATGTACTGACATGAAAAATTTCTTTCATGCTTAAAAATGCAGGACTCTGTAACTAATAATACTTAATTATGAGCTATACTTGGAAATTTTCAACTATCTCAAATTACACATATATCAATTGTTAACTTACCCCCGTTTTTAAGTCTACTGAGAACCAATTTGGCACATACACCATTTTAAACCTTTTCTTAATTTCATCTTCAAAATCCACTTTGCCCAGATCTTCAACTTTACATGCCTATATACAAAAAAGTATGATAAATATCAACATTAAGCAGTGAACTAACTGGATTCTGACTTCTCTATTCACAATTTTATACATTTTCACATTTGTGTAAGTAAAGAATTTGGTCAGTTATTTTGATCTTAAAGCATTTAGCTTTAAATAACTTTATGTTGCTATTAAAACTTTATATAAAATTATGTAAAATACTAATTTTTCCTCCTTTGAAAATTGTAATTTTATTTTGCTGAGACTGATATAACATACCAATGTTAAATAAAAGTAAAAAGTAAGCAAGAAAAATTTCCAACACCAGTTATTAAGCACTTACTATGAGAACTGTGGCCGCAACATGGAAATTTCTCTTTCTTGATCATTAAATCCCTTCCCTTAGTCCTCCTCTCATTCCCTGTGTATGTGTACTCCCCAAAAGTGGGTCCTCAGCTCCCTCTGGCACCAGCTACAGCTCACCTCCACCTGAGCACATCAGAGAATGCTCCCCCATCCCAGGCCCCCACCGCGGCCAGACCCCACCCCTCTACTGTCTTCCTGCAGAGGCCCCAATTCTTCGCGCCCCATGTCTTCAGCTGCAGTAACCTGTACCCCGCTCCTCAATGTCCTCTCCAGCCACCTCCCCACTCACTAAGACTGGCTGAAGGGCTGCAGTCCCTCTCAAGGTCTTCCTTTCGTCCTGGCCACACCGAAATCCGGGACCACTCCTACTTCTGCCATTCACAGATGCCCGCTCGCCAGTCTCCACTGGATCTCTGACGCTGCCTGGGATTTCTTCTGCTTCCCAAGTCGGTTCTCCACCTCCCCGTGACCCTTACCAGATGACTCTGCCCCCCACTTCTCTAAGAGACACCCCGACAGAACCCCTTCACTTCTGCTACCATTCTCCTGGAGCAAGAACAAGACCCCTGCTCACTGTGCTCGGACATCCCCTGCCCCTTGGGAACCTGCACCATCGTCTCCACCACTACATTTCAGCTTCTCGCCATGAGCAATGAGACATGCTCACATTTCTCTCATCTCAAAAATACCCAAACATGGGGAGGGGACGTAGCTCAGTAGCTGAGCACCTGCTTCCCATGTATGAGGTCCCAGGTTCTATCCCAGCTACCTCCTAAATAAAAGAGAGAAAGAATGAAGGAATTTATTTAAAAAACAAACAAAAAACCTAAACATTAAAATGAAACCTTTCCCCGACCTTCCTGCCCTAAATCCTCTCCAGCTTGTCTCTTCCTGCACTTAAAGTCTCTGCTTCTAAATCACAACTCAGCCCTCTCTATCTCACCTTTGCCTTAGGACTGCCTCGAGACTGCTCTCTCCAGAGCCCAGCCTTGCACTGGTTAAATTCAAGTGCATGTTAGCCTTTATCTTCCAAGAGCACTCAGCCCTTGGTGCTCTTACCCCGCTTACCACGTACCCTTGCGGCTTCTCTTTCTCCACCAATCTCTGAAAGAGTGATGTGCTCGTCTCTTCTCAGTCTGGACTTGCCCTGGGGAGCCTGGCATTCCCCATGGCATCCACTGCAGCCCACAGCCATGACTGCTGACTATTCTCCAGCCCGAGCCCTCTCACCTCTGCAGCGTATCGTACAGTTGTCTGTCCACCAGACACCTACATAAACTCAAATTCATCATCCTTCCCCCAAAACATATTTTTCCTCATGTTCCCCATGGCATTTCCATTCACCAAACTATCCCATACAGAAACCCAGGATTAATCCTCGCGCTTTCCCTTCCTTCATATCTGTTTGCCATCGAGCATCATAACTATCTCTCTGATCATTCTATTTTTTTCCGCCTCTGTTGTTCCCACCCTAATCCAGGCCAGCAGAACCTTTCAAGTGTCACGTGCCAAGCACTGTGCCCAACACATCTCAAACACCCCTCGAGACCCCCAAAACAGGGGCAGCACCCACACTGTAGGTAAGGACACAGGCTTCGAGAGGTCCAGCATGTCCCCCAGTGCGCTTGGCAAGTAACCGGCAGAGCCCAGGTCAGAAGCCGCTTTCCCAGCCTCAGGCTGGCTTCCTGAGCTCTCCTGACGTCCCCGTTTCTGCTGGATGTCACACCAGCTACAGCTGACCGCTCATCTCAAAACTCCAGGCCCAGTGTGGATATGGGAAGAGATGTCAATCACGGCGCATGCCCACTCAGAGGGCAGGACTCCCCTCAGGCCTCCCTAGACAGGCGTGGACAGAAGGCGCAGCACGAAGCTGGTCGCAGCTGGCCTGACCAGATGTTCTTGGGCGCTGCGCGGCACAAGGGAGGGCGACACGAGGTGAGGGGGCAGGAGGGGGGCACGGGGGGGGGGCGGCACGAGGTGAGGGGAGGGCAGCACGAGGTGAGGGCAGCACGAGGTGTGGGGCAGCCACGGCAGAGCCAGGGCCACGTCCGCAGTACGGCAGCAAAGAAGCCTCCAGGGCTCCTGAGGCCCCAGGCTGCTCTAGACCCTGCCAGGCCCACCACCACCCCTGACGACACAGACCTGAGCTCCCAAGCCCCTTTCACAGGCATCTCTCTACCACACAGAAAAGCAGGTCAGACTGGGAGCCTGCTGCAGGGCAACTTTCCACCCAAGTAACTCAGGCCTCTTGTCCTGAGGCAATGCTCACCAAACTGCTTCACAACGTGACCTGCCACAGGGAGAGACGGTGGCAGGCTGCTAAGGTTTCTGCTCACCTTTTTCCCAATTAGAAACTTGTTCCTTATTCAATGAGGCTAAGTTGACCAACAGTCTAGCCTTCAGTCCTTCAGATCTTCAGTTCTTCCTTCATAATGCACCTGACATCTGTCTCCTCCAGATCCCCGAATCATTTACTGATGACAGCCCCCTCCAGCTCTGTTTCCCACTGGCTGTTCCGGCACTGTTCTGAACACAGGATTCTCCTGCTCTAAGACCACAACATGGTCCTCCAGGGCTTACCGGAGAATGTGACCTGGGGCCTGCATTCAAGACTCTCATCTTTGACCCTACACTCCCACACCCACGTTAAACGTCGGTCTCCTACTCAGACGCCCGCCTTGCCCGGATAAGCACAACCTTCCCCTCCTGTGCCGCTGCCATTCATTCCTCCTCCCTGAAACACCCTCACGCTGCGAATCTGCTGGAATCCTTTCCGTCCTTGCTCACGGGATTTCTCCACCATGAAATGCCCTGACTTCTCTGCTGGTAAGTGATAACTCCTGCCCACAATCCACCCTCAGATCTGCTTATTCTTTTTCTGTAAGTCTTTCACATGTCCCCACTCTCGTCCCTTCCACCAGAAGGGGCTATGGTATAGACTTTTCTGTCCTCTGTGGCCTTTAACACAGTCCTTTGTACATGGTATCTAATACAAGAAATACATGTTGACCAAATGAACAAATATACTAGCGCTAAGGGACTTTTTCCTGAACTATAAAAGCAGACTAACATGTCAGAATATCTCCAAATTCTCCAGTGCTGTTTAGAGTGTGGTTAACACTCACAGCATGTCGGCTCTCTCACAGGAGGTGTCCTTTCACCACCTGGAGTTGTAACTGCTGCTTACAGGAACAGCCATGAGTCTCCTGGTTTCCAGCCAAGGGCGATGTTGCTGCACACCCTTGCCCTGCCTCCACCCACACGCCTGGGGTGCCTGGAGACAGTTCCGGCTGTCACGGCCAGGGGTGGGGAGCTCCTGGCACCTAGTAGTGCCCAGGAGAGCCTCCCTCTCCCAACAAACAATTATTCAACCCAAAACATCAACAATACCGAGGACAAGAAACCCCAGAAATCGTTAAAGCAGGCAGCACAGGACACCATTTGTAACACAGTAGAGTCAGGGAAAATAGTCCCATCCAAACAGCTTAGGTGTTAAAGAGATAAACTATGACCTTATCAAATATTCACATGAGAAAGTATCCACCCCCAAATTAAGCTAGTATTACACAATTAAACCTTAATTTAGTTATTTATTACTTGGTTTTCTTGTATTTTTTTAAAATGAAAAATAAAGGGGGTAACACAATCCATTGACATATTTAATCCAAAAAGATACCCACCTTCAAAACATCCCAATATGCCACGTTATTATTGGTATCTTTGGTTAATATATGTCTCTTATCATTAAGAATGTGGCACTGAATAATACTAGCTCCCCCTAAGGGAAAAAAGAACACAGTTAGCAAAAGAATCTACATTTAAATTGATCGTGTGGCAACAACTGTTAACTGGCAGGAAACAGGAACATAATCATACTAACAGAATACGCTTACATAATCACATATAAGGCAATTTAAGGCCAATTGATTACTTATGCCCATTTATAAAAATCAGAGAACTGCCTGGTTTTAATAATAGATTATGGATTAAAGGACAACTCACTTCAAAGGGCTACCAGTGTGTGTGAAAACTGCTGAAGGCAGTTTTACCCACTGGGAAAAGTCCAAATGATGGCAGGAAATCTGTGAATTAGTCCCATCTCTTTTTCAGAACTCTTGCTTTTCATCTTTCTTCTCTTTTATGCCTCCTAAGTGAATATTCTATTCTAAAGATACCAGCATGGATGTCTATGAACTACAGATGAATCCCAAACGTTTGCAATTAAGCATATCCTGTTTTTGCCACTCCCAGTTGCAGTTTGTAGAATTCTAGGACCCGGTCTGAAGACATCATCAAATTCTATAAATTCTACAAAGTGGCTATTGGCTTCATCATGACCGTGATAATTCTGATGTCAAAAAGATAAATTTGGGGAAGCCCACTTTTAAAAGTCACTAAATAGTATTTTTGAAATAATTATTTTGTTAAAAACAAAACCAACTCAATATATTATCAGTCTTCTGTTGACATCAGAATTACATTTACAAGAAGGTCATCTTCTTTATTTTATTGATTAATACCAATAAAAGGTATGATACATTGCAATTTCCTTACCTTTAATAACCTGGTCGGGCTGTGTACAAAGGGGTGTTACAGGATTTGTACAGTCATTGTCGTAATCTCCAGAGGCTCTAAAATTATGAATTCCCTTCAAAGTCTAAAGGAATAAAATTTGTTATTGAATAATTTTATACTCTATGACTTTGCCAATCTGTTTAAGGTGGCAAGAAAAATAAAGCTAAAGAACAAACAAGTAAACCCCAACATCAATCAAAAAATACGTAGTCCCAAAAAGTGCAACTGTCTACCATCATTTAAAAAGAATAAATATTATGAAGGGAAAAAATTCAAAACTTTGGAGAGAAAACTGGCACAAGCACACCACTCTTCCTGGTTGTTATGCTGATCTCAAATTGGTCCCCTGAAATTTAGGACAGATACATAACAATTTTACAAGTGCAGAGAAAGACTCCCTGACCTGCACAGAAATAGGAATAAATGCAAATACATTCTCCTTCGTTATCCACAAACAGCCCGGTCAGAAAAAAGTTTAAATCTTCTTTACGATTTAAGAATTAGTGGTACTTTTGATGACTTCTCCCTGCCTGTACTCTATTTCTATCCCTGTTCTTCATGCCATGAAAAAAAAGGAAGTAAACTTGAAAGTACAATTTTCTGTTTTCTTTTATATTTAAAAAAAATTAGAAAGACGTTGGCACTTGGGCCTCCTGTCTCCAAACGCAGCCTCCTGAGGTCAGGAGCTGTACTGATGTTTACTGATTTATTGGGCAACGGAGCCTAGTCCAAGCACAACATACGTGCATCTTGGCTCCTAACAAAGAAGCGAGAGACATCCTTTCAATTGTCCAACTGCTGCCTTAATCCCAGGATAGTCCTCAGGATCACCCCGCACATGGGGGGCCACAGGGGCTCTCAGGTTTTTGCCACTGGCCCAGGTGGGCTGAGCACTCGCTACTGGTGTCTAGCAGGTATGTGAAGACAGACCACATGCCGTGTACACCTCGGCCAGGTGGACAGTGGCTCACTTACCCACTTATTCACAGTGGACTTAGTTGTTGCCACCCAGACTGCAGGAGGGGGATCAGCTGATCTATCAAGTTCCATCTGGAAACAAAGCACAACTATGTTACTTTGTGGGATACCAGCTCCTCTGAACGGCAGGACTAGCCACGTATTATCAAATATCAACTCCTTCATCACTATCTGCCGTGTGCCTTTGCCTGCTGACTCCACCAGGGCGTGTTAAAACCAGGGATGCACAGATGACTGAGTGGAGTATTTTTACTAAAGAAATTTGCAGCCCTGTGAGAGCGTAACAGGGACTTCTTACCAAAATCAACAACTCAAAGTTTTACATGTGGTTACTTTAAGGAACATAAATGAGTACAGCTGAAAGGATGAAGACTTCTCCTAATTGTTTGGTTTTGCTAGTCTGGTTTTTATGTGCTTTAATAACTGAGGAATACATTTCTCTTTTTCTTTGACACAGCATACACACACACGTGCCAAGTATATATGAGACAATGGACTCACTCTACATGAGGAAATTTCAGGTTTCTGTAGGAGAGACAAGTCTGGATTTCCAGCTAAAGGGAATCCTGAGATCCCATGGGACAGTCCCACTTGGGCCTGTGGTGTCTGCGTCTCCACCCCCCGGTGTCTCCATCAGCCTGCTCCCGGCTGCAGGGTCTCCAGCTCCACCTCGTGCTCCTGAGGGCACACCCCTGTGGGGAACAGCCTGTCTGCGCTTTCGGCCAGAGGCACCCTCTCCATCGCCTACCTGGACTCCACTTCTTTCTCATCCCTTCCTCCTAGAGCAAAGCCTGGGCTCTCAGGTGTCACCTAGTTCCACAGGTGATGGGTGGTGCAGATTTCCTTGCTGTTTTCAGCCGCTTCTGAGAAAAGGGCTGGTGCTACCTTTCTTCACACTTCCTTCTAAACGTGGAAGTCTCGCTGATGCTTGAAGGGGCAGTTCCTCGATTTTCACTGAACTGAGCACTGTACCACATGTCCCCTGGCCGTTCTGAATCTAGGCTCTACCCTCAGCAGGTGCAGAACTCCTAGGACCCGCGGCCCACACCGCAGAGCCTGGCTTCCGGGACTGCTTGCCCTCTTCCTCCCCACAGATCCCCCCCCCCCATTCCCCACATTTGCCCTGAGGCATGGATCAGGAAAGCTGGGAACCTAACAGAAGAGCCCTGTGTCCCTGACGACCCCAAAAACCTCAATTTCTTATTACAGGTGATTTTCAAAAATGTTTTGAAAAAACATAAAAGCGACCCCTGAGCCTGGCCAGCACAGACTCTTCCGTCCAGAGGCTCCCGCTCACGTGAGGCGTCGTTCTCACAGCCCACAGGGGATCCCTGCTTCAGTTCAGATCCTGCCGTCTGACTACGGAGTGCAACAGTCTTACAAAACTGCTACAGACAACGTACCTTGAGAACAGGCGCTTTTTCCTCACAGATCAGCACCCTGACGTCCGGGTTCCTCAGGTCCGTACAGTAAATCTTCCGGTCCCTTCCTCCAGAATACACGTGCGTGAAGGCATCGCTGACCTGCAGAGCCCACACGCCTTCGTCGTGGACTCGGTACGTCGCTATGCACCGCTGCTGGCCGAGGGACCAGAGGCGAATTGTCCCGTCTGAACTGCCGGAAAGGCACTGGGAACAAAGAGCATCAGGGTGAGGGGCGCCGAAGCCCACTGCTGGGGTGTGCACGTGACGGCGACTCCAGTCAGGCATACCCTCTGGCACCCGGACCGCCGCCCCGACCCCTCTGACCACCTGGACTGCCGCCCCCCGACCCCTCTGACCGCCTGGACTGCCGCCCCAACCACTCTGACCACCCGGACTGCTGTCCCCGACCCCTCTGACCGCCCGGAATGCCGCCCCCCCCGACCCCTCTGACCACCCAGACTGCTGCCCCCAACCCCTCTGACCGCCCGGACTGCCGCCCCAACCACTCTGACCACCCGGACCGCTGCCCCCGACCCCTCTGACCACCCGGACCGCTGCCCCAACCACTCTGACCACCCGGACTGCTGCCCCCGACCCCTCTGACCGCCCGGAATGCCGCCCCCTGACCGCCCGGACTGCTGTCCCGACCCCTCTGACCGCCTGGACTGCTGCCCCTGACCCCTCTGACCGCCTGGACTGCTGCCCCCGACCTCACTGACCTGGACCACAGCCCCCGACCCCTCTGACCGCCGCCCCCAACCCCTCTGACCACTGCCCCCAACCCCTCTGACCGCCCGGACTGCAGCCCCCTGACCCCTCTGACTGCCTGGACTGCAGCCCCTGACCCCTCTGACCACCTGGACCGCCGCCCTAACCCCCTCTGACTGCCTGGACTGCTGCCCCCCAACTCCTCTGACCGCCTGGACTGCCGCACCCTGACCCCTCTGACTACCCAGACCACCTCCCAGACCCTTCTGACCGCCTGGACTGCTGCCCCCGACCCCTCTGACCGCCTGGTCTGTCCCCTCTCTTAAAGGCTTGTACAAGCTGAGACCAGGGGCTAAAGGGCCCAAAGGCCACAGTATCTCCTCACGTCCTACCTGGCTACCTGCTGATTAATGATAAAAATCCTACAGGCAAATCATGCTCAGATTATCTACGAAGGGAAATGGAGTCTGAAAGTAGCTGGAACAGCCTGTACCAGGCCTGTGGTCCCTGCAGCACCAGCATCACCTGGGACCTTGCCAACAATACGACTTCTCAGGTCTCACTCCAGCAGCCTGTGTTTGGACAGGCTCCCAGCTGACTGATGCACACCAAGTCTGACGGGCACTGCCCGGGCCCAAAAGCCTCCCGACCCTGGGCCACCCTTCCGCCCTGCGCCCCCCGCGCCGGGTCCCTGGGGGCCTGCCGGCTGTCTTGGCATCTACTTGTCAGAGTGAGAACAAAGAGTATCTCATGCTCACCTACCACTTACAGCCTGTGGCCTGGCCACTGGCCACATGAGCCTCAGGGTCAGCAATAATTAATATAAAACGTGGATCCTCAGCATTCAGAGTTAACACTAGCAATTCTGACAGTTTCTCAAGGCTCAGAAGAGCCAACTACATAAAGAATTTAAGGCTGGGCCCACAAATTAGGCTGAAAGAAATGGCTGAATCGGCCACGTCCCATCTGCTCTCAGCAAGCCTGGTGCTCTTTACTAGCTACTGTGGTGACTTGCAGGAGAGGATAAAAACTATTTCTCTGAGGGGGAAAAAAAGGCCCAAGAAGGAAGCAACTGCTGGTGCTGGAGTATGAAATTAAGGTGGGAAAGAGTGTCAAAGGAGAGCTAGGAGTTGGGGCCTGCGGGGCTGAGGACGCGGGGCCTGGTGGCTCCCAGGGCCTGCAGCGCCTGGGCAGTGGAGTCCGATGCTCCGGAGACTCCCCTGCAAGCTCCGAGAGCATCATAGCCTTCATCACCAACAACAACCTGTTCACAAGGTGACCAAGAGACCAACCAACAGAGCACTGTCAGGACTAATGTCACAAGCAGACCTTTAGCAAGTTGTGTGGGACAGATGTGGCAGTCTGACGGGACAGGGGCCAAGGAGGGCACAAAACACGAAACTTCAGGAAAAGATGCTGCTCTGGGGTCAAGGCTATAGCGAGCTTCCATCCCTTAGACCCTGGGCCATGCATTCAGGGGGAAGGGCTTTGGGAGGCTCGGCAGCTGGCAGTCAGTGCACAACTAAAGGGACTGGAAAGGACAGTGAAGATAACGAGCGCGCAGTCTTCAAAACCCGGGCAACCGGCAACGGGAAGGGAGCAGTCCCACGCCAGACCTGCGCGGAGCTGCGGGCAGCAGGGGGAGCAGAGTGGCATCAACCCTAACAAGAGCACAGGACGGTCTCCAAGGGAGGCAGGATGCCAGACTGCTGAGAGCAAGCCCCCGCAGAGCGCAGTCACTTCTGAAGGACAATTTTGGCTAAATCCTTTATAGTATTTGGTAGTATGGTTGAACAATGTTCCATTTTGTAGGAATTCTAGCGACTGATATTTTGTAGGGGCTTGAGGAGTCATCAGAACATTCCCCATGGCTCTGCCCCCTCCCAGGGGATAAACGCAACGTCTTCCCCACTGTAAGGTGGCTTCTGGACTAGACAGAATGTCCCACATGGTTCTTCTAAATCAGACTGAGGGCTCAGGGTCCGCAGCCCTGATCGGGTGCTCTGTGTGTCCTTGTGACTGGAGAGGAGAGGCGCCAGTAACTTGGAGCTAAGCTGCCACTCTCCAAAAGGAGTGTTTCTGGGATGGTCACTCATATACAGCTACAACTGCTGAGAGAGTAGTCAAATGGGAAAGGTAAGTCAGGGGCAAGGAGCAGCCTGGTGCTGAGACCCCTGGACCTGTAAGTTTGGTTCAGCAGGACTTATATTACCAGAAAAATCCCGTGAGTGACACTTGAGGACACGGCTGATTCAAATTAAGATAGTAGGCTGTCCCAGCTCCTCCAGCAATTGCCTGAGTACAATGGATGAAAAGACAGGCGGCTCTGCCCAGTAATCTCCAGGACCAAATCAAAACAACTTGCAGTGGTGACGGAACTCTTCACAGGCAGGATTCCTTGGGCGGAACCTCAAATAGTAAGATCTGCTAAATGAGGATCTTCCTCTACAACAAAGGAAGTGAGGCAACAGGCTGACATCCGTGGATTCACTGGCCTAGGACCTTACTAAAGCCCTTGACTTACAACACCCTGGAGACCTAACATTACAAGCTTGGGCAATTCTGCAGGATGCAATATATACTCTGGTCCAGTAACCAATGCCTGAACACTGTCTCTCTCATAACACAAGAGTTTAAGATCAGCAAGTAGATTTCTTTTCTCCTCTCTTCCTTTTCCTAAATGAACATTGATTATAGTTATTTCATTCATCAGCTCACTAATGTAAATAAGCTGTGTTGATGGTGATTAAATTTACATTTAGTTTACAGGAGCCAATAAGGAAAACGGATTGTGTCAAAACTAGGACAGGACGGGTATCTGCGTAATTATGCAATCCAAGACAGATAGACAGCTTATAAAGTACTGCCATGTCACTGTCTGTGTTTACAGTAAGTGCAGCTGTCTTTAGGAAAGCGCATTTGTAGCTGTAGATATGGCCTTTAAATGGCCTTAGGTAGAAGCACATTCACAACTGTACATATAGAAAACCAGGCAAACAGTGGAGTAGATATGCCAAGCTTTAGAACATCTTCCAGGCACACAGCCCCTTCTGGAAATCTCTTGCACACAGCCTCTCTGTAAGGGCAGACCCACGAAGACCAGGTGATCTCATCCAATCCTGGACAAAGCTAACTGAACCACCTCGAGTCCAAAACAACGAGTAACTGACTACACTGGGCTTCTGCAGCAGTTTGATGTGGTTATGAATTCCAAAAATAGATACTGGATTATGTTTGTAACCTGGTCTGTACCTGGGCATGATTGAGTTATGATTAGGGCATTGAGTCCCTACCCCTTGGTGGGTGGGGACTCACAGATAAAAGGCCTGGCAAAGGACAGAGTTGAGGGTTTCTGATGGAGTTTTGTTTGTTTGTTTTTCTTTTTAAAGATTTGTTTTATTTATTTCTCTCCCCTCCCCCCCGACCCCTGCAGTTTGTTCTCTGTGTCCGTTCACTGTGTGTTCTTCTGTGTCTGCTTGCATTATTGTCAGGTGGCACGGGAACCTGTCTCTTTTTTGTTGTGTCATCTTGCTGCATTAGCACTCCATGTGTGTGGCGCCACTCCTGGGCAGGCTGCGCTTTTTTTGTGTGGGGTGACTCTCCTTGCGGGGCGCACTCCTTGCACATGGGGCTCCCCTATGTGGGGGACACCCCTGCGTGGCACAGCACTCCTTGAACACATCAGCACTGTGCGTGGGCCAGCTGACCACATGGGCAAGGAGGCCCTGGGTTGGAACCCTGGACCTCCTATATGGTAGGCGGATGCTCTATCAGTTGAGCCACATCCGCTTCCCTGATGTTGGAGTTTTGATGTTGGAGGCTGATGCTGAAGTCTTAAGCTGGAGCACTGGGAAGTAAGCTCACAGAGGAAGGAGAAGCAAGCCCCGGGAAAAAAGGACTTGAGCCAGTAAAAGAACACAGAGGAATAGAGATGGCTCCTTAGACATGGCAGAAACCCCAGGGAGGGACAGAGCCACTTATTTGATAGTCTCCAGCTGACCTTGTGGAGAAAACAGAGAAGCTGAGCCCAGAGGAACCCAGGAAACCTGAACCCTCACAGACACCAGCAGCCACCTTACTCCAACACGTGGAAATAGACTTTGGTGAGGGAAGTAACTTATGCTTTATGGCCTGGTATCTGTAAGCTCCTACCCTAAATAAACACCCTTCATAAAAACCAACCAGTTTCTGGTATTTACATCAGACTCCTTCGGCTGACTAACACAGCTTCTTAGACTCATATGAAATGGAGGCTACGATGGTGATGTAAGACATCTCCTGGAAAAGTCTCCCCTCAGGATCAACATGTAAGAGGACAAATCCCACATGATCAGAACTCTGCAGGATGATAACAGACTGGAGAAGGGCGCTATACAAATACTGAATTGAAGAAAAAGAAAAATAATCTCTGGGGTCAGGTAGGAGATCTTTGTCCTGGACTTGCAATCCAGACCCCACATGCCCTCCCTTAGTCCCACAAAGCTTGGGAATCACACGGAGAAGCACGGCCCAGGTCCCTCTTCCCATGAATGAAGACGCAGGAGTGAGTCAGAACCGCATGCATATCCAGGCACAGGGACCCAAGCCCGCAGAACCCAAGGGACACACAAGCCTCTGAGGACTGCTGCATGTGAAAGAGCCCCCCAGGGTGGGGGAACAGAGTGAAGAGACCGCAGCAGGGCAGCGGGCAAGAGGTGCACACGCAGCACAGTCTCTGTTCATTGAACCACGTAAAAGCAAAACTGACCTTTCTGAATTGACCCGCTTTGTGTAATGACACATCTGCGTCCCTGGGGTGGGATATGCTAATGGGGAAGAAACTGGAAGCAGAAAGGCCTGAGGTGGTGGGGGAGAAAGAGGGAGAGGGACTGAGTAGGTGTAAGACAGAGAGGTCCGGAACTGAAAAGTATAAGGAAAACATTCAGTGAGGGAGAGAATTTAAACAAATCATAGGAGCTGGGGAGAAATTCTGCACAAAAACACACAGAACAGATCAAGATTCCCAGAGAAGAAACAGAGGAAAGGAAGTGTTCTCCTGGAAGTGAAACAACTGCCCAAAAAGTAAATCCTAAAACCTGTACCACATATCAAGGGCAAGAAACAGATGAAGAAGAGGTGAAAAAATCTGAACAGTTAAACAAGGGCTACTCTAAAGGTTCAGAAAAATCTGGACGAAGTATCAAAGAAGAGCCTTAACATAAAGCCAATCAACAATAAAACCCTAGACAAGAGGGAGAAACTGACCTTCAGTTAACACATCAAAATAATCAGATGCCCAGACTGCAGCTAAAAATTACAAGCCATATTTAGAAACAGGAAGATTTCACTCAGTCAATGGAACAAATTAAAACTTCAGAGGAGACACAGAATTTGGAACAATTAAACAAGTTCAAACAAATCTCATTAATTCAAGGAGATAAAGGAAAACATGGATATTAACGCTGAAAGATATTAGGAAGACAATGTGAGCATAAAGAAGCATTTGGAAATTTTTTTCAGGAGGTTCTGGGGATTGAACCCAGGACCTCATACATGGGAGGCAGGGACGCAACCACTTGAACTACATCTGCTCCCTGAAAGTTTAAAAAAAAGAAATTATGGGGATGTAAAGGATTATAATAGAGATTAAAAATGCATACTTGAGGCATATAATAACAGATTTGGAAAGGCAGAAAAAAGAATCAGGAAGCTGGAAGACAGGACAATCACAACTATACAAACAGGAAAACAGAGGAAATAGAAAAAAATTGAGCAGTGTCTCAGAGATTTCAGTGACAGCAGGAAGCATACAAATACATGCATCACATGGGGGTCACAGAAGGAAAAGAGAAAAGGAAAAGGACAGAAGAAACTCTGAGGAAATAATGGCTGAAAATTTTTCAACTCTCAAGAGCTCCTCCATAAGACCAAGAGCAAATTTCTCATCAGAAACCATGGAGGTGAGAAGGCAGTGGCATGATATACTTAAAATACTGAAAAAGAGAAATAGGCAGCCCAAAATTCTTTACCCAGCAAACCCTCCATCAAAAATGAGGGAGAGGGAAGTGGATGTGGCTCAAGTAATGATGCCTCCGCCTACCATATGGGAGGACCTGGGGCCTCCTGGTGAAAAGAAGAGAAAGCGTGCCTGTGCAGTGAGTCAGTGCCCATGTGGCAAGCCGAGCGCCCACGTGGGTGCCCACATGGCGAGCCAAGGGCCCATGTGGTGAGCCAGTGCCTGCATGGGTGCCCATGTGGTGAGCCAGTGCCTGCATGGGTGCTCATGTGGTGAGCCAGTGCCTGCATGGGTGCTCATGTGGTGAGGCAGTGCCTGCATGGGTGCCCATGTGGTGAGCCAGTGCCTGCATGGGTGCCCATGTGGTGAGCCAGTGCCTGCATGGGTGCCCATGTGGTGAGCCAGTGCCTGCATGGGTGCCCATGTGGTGAGCCAGTGCCTGCATGGGTGCCCATGTGGTGAGCCAGTGCCTGCATGGGTGCTCATGTGGTGAGCCAGTGCCTGCATGGGTGCCCATGTGGTGAGCCAGTGCCTGCATGGGTGCCCATGTGGTGAGCCAGTGCCTGCATGGGTGCCCATGTGGTGAGCCAGTGCCTGCATGGGTGCTCATGTGGTGAGCCAGTGCCTGCATGGGTGCTCATGTGGTGAGCCAGTGCCTGCATGGGTGCCCATGTGGTGAGCCAGTGCCTGCGCAAGTGAGTCATGCACCAAGATGATGATGCAACAAAAGAGATGAAGGGGAGTGTCAAGGTGAAGTGCAGCAGAGATCAGGAACTGAGGTGGCACAATTGACAGGGAACCTCTCTCCAACCTCTCTCCACATCAAAGGTCCCCAGGATCAAATCATGGTGAATCCTAGAGGAGAAAAAATGAGAAGAGAAGACAAAAAGAGAAACAGATACAGAAGACCACACAGTGAATGGACACAGACAGCAAAAACAGCAGGGAGGGGGAAGGGAAGAAGAAAAAATGAGGGAGAGTTTAAAATATTCACAGATCAAAAAAACAGCAAGTTCTCCAACAAAAGACCTTCTCTACAAGAATTACTAAAGGGTGTTCTATCCGTTGAAAGGAAAAGACAAGAGGAAGTGGCTTGGAGTAGTGTGAAGAAATGAAGATCTGCAATAAAGGTAACTGTGACAGTTTTAGTCTTTTGTGGACTCCAGAAAATTATGTTCTTAAATCAGTCCATTACTGTGGGTGGGTCTCAGGCCTCTTGATGGACAGAGGCTGCAGAAACAGAAAAGAAATGCCCAGAAGTTGAGGCAAGTCCCAGGAGCCAGAAGTTGCAATCACTGGAACCCATGGAAGAGGCTGGCAGATGCCACCACTGTGCCCTGGCATGTGCCTGATGGCCCAGAGCTTCAGCTCAGGGAAAGCACCTTCTGCTGGTTCCTGATCTGAACACTTTCAGAGACTCAGACTCCAAGCTTTTAAACTAATAAATCCCCATTGTAAAAGCCAATGCATTTCTGTATATTGCTTTTGCAGTCTTTAGCAATCTAAAACAGTAACTAAAAGGGTAAATGTAAAACCCAATAGTACTTTATACTCAATATACAATTCTACTCTTTAATTCCTGTAAGCGTCATAATACAATTGAACAAGACAAAGGCATATTTCCTGATAATGGACATGCAAATATGAAGGAGGAACAAAAACAAAATAAAGATGGGAAACAAGGAATATGGGAGCAGAGGACATATATGCTATTGAAGGGAAGTTGAAATCTTTTGGATTAATGTCTTACAGATGTAGATTGTGTAATATAAATTCTGGGGTAACCACAAAGAAAGTATTTAAAATATATACATAAACGAAAATGAGAAAGTGATCAGTCAGATACATCGCAAAAGATCAGCTATATAGAGGGGACATCTGGGAAGATAGACTCTGCTCCTCGAGAAATATAACTAGAGGACAGGCTGACATGGTGAGAAAAATATCTTCCAGGGTTCAGGGTTTAGGATACCAGGCGAAGGCTGGACACTGCCCAGAGGAGAGAGGGAGAAAGGAAGGAAATTGTGACTACAGACCTGGGAGCTGAAACCAGCAGCTACTGCTGCCAGCGCCCTCCTCCACACTAAAGACGCTGTAGAACTCTCAGGCCTCTGGGCCTGCGACTGTAGACACAGGGGGCTCCAGGGACCCACCACCCCAGGAAAGGAGAGACAGAGGGACACTGCCTAAGCTGACTCAGTCTCTGACCCACAATTTGGTCTGCTGTGTCCCAGGCCCGGTGGACCACACCCTGGTTTGCCCTGGGAGCGGGCGAAGGACTAGAGAAATGTGACCCTCACAACCTCCCTCTCTTCTGGCTGGGACTGACTTTTGGGGACACCCAGGAAAGGGGAAAGAGGGACACAGTCAGCTTCTGACTCACAAATCTGGTCTGCAGTGTCCCAGGAGTCCTTCCAGGCCCGGTGGGTTAGGGTTACCATTGTTTGCCTTGGGAGCAGCAAGGGGCTAAAGATACAGGATCCTCCCAATCTCCTCCTCTACTAACTTGGACTGAGTGTAGAGGACTCAGAGGGGAGTGGAAATATTTCCTAGCCAGGAAAAGGGAGGAGGCTGCCGAGAAGGCTGGAGAACTGTCTCAGAGCAAGTTTGAATTACAAAGCTCCTAGCCTCCAGATAGGAAGCGCTATCACACTGATCCAGTCTGTGTTGCAAAAAATACACTCCCATTGAACTGAGAGCTGCCAAAGAGCATCATGTGCTGGCCAACCAAGGAAGTGCACGTGAAAAAATTAAAAACTAAAAATAAGTAGAAGAGGCTTTTCCTGGCCTCTATAGCCTCCTTCCCCAAAGCCCTAGGAAGCTGGTCTGTAACCAGTTACTGAGTCCAGTGTCCACTGTTGAGCAACCAGCAGGGACAATCCTAGAAGTCGAGATCGAGCAAAGAATCAATAAGCAGTTGTAACACACAGCCTCCAGCCACTATATCCCTACAAAAGAGAAAGAAATTGAGCATCAGAGTAAACTACATCCAAATCAGATGCTTAGCTATTAGTAAAACATCACAAGCCATACTAAGAAAATAGAAGACATGGCCCAAGAAAAGGAAAATATCAAAGCCCCAAAAGAGGGAAGCGGATGTGGCTCAACTGATAGAGCGTCCACCTACCATATAGGAGGCCCAGGGTTCAAACCCATGGGCTCCTGGCCTATGTGATGAGCTGGCCCACACACAGTGCTGCCATATGCAAGGAATGCTGTGCCATGCATCCCCTGTGTAGGGGAGCAAGGAGTGTGTCCTGGAAGGAGAGCTGTCCCACGTGAAAAAAGCACAGCCTGCCCAGGAGTGGTGCCGCACACAGAGAGCTGACGCCGCACACACAGAGAGCTGACACAACAGGATGACGCAACAGAAAGAGACACAGATTCCTAGTGCCGCCGAGACTGCAAGAGCACACAGAACACAGCAAATGGACACAAGACAGCAGACAATGGGGGGAGGGGGGAGAGAAAGAAAGAAATCTTAAAAAAAAAGAGATAGACTTTGAGAGAACTAATCGGCAAGAAGTGCACAAATTTCTAAAATCAAATTAATGAGTTGAAAGACAATATGGATAAAGAGATAAACGACATCAAGAAGACATTGAGGGAAGCGGACATGACTCAACTGATAAAGTGTCCATGTATCATATAGGAGGTCCAGGGTTCAAACCCAGGGCCTCCTGGCCCGTGTTGTGAGCTGGCTCATGCACAGTCCTGCTGCATGCGAGGAGTGCCGTGCCATGTAGGGGTGTCCCCCACGCAGGGTGCCTCACATGCAAGGAGTGCACCCCACAAGGAGAGCCGCCCCGTGTGAAAAAAGCACAGGCTGCCCAGGAGTGGTGCCACATACACGGAGAGCTGACGCAGCAAGATGAAGCAACAAAAGGAGACACAGATTCCTGGTGCTGTGGAGAATGCAAGCAGACACAGAAGAACACTCAGCAAATGGACATAGAGAGCAGACAACGGGGGGGAGGGGAAAGAAATAAATAATAAAATAAATCTTAAAAAGAAAAAAGAAAAAAGAAGATATTGAATGAGTGCAAAGAAGAATTTGAAATCCTAAGCAGAAAAGTAACAGAGCTCACTCATGGGGATTAAAGACACCACAGGTGAGATAAAAAACACATTAGACCCTCACATGTACGGTCAAGTGAGTTTTGACTAGCCTGTCAAACCCACACAGCTCGGGCAGAACAGTCCATTCAATAAATGATGCTGAAAGAATTGGATATCCATAGCTCTAAGAAGGAAAGAGGACCCCTATCTCACGCCTTATCCAAAAATTAACTCAAAATGGATTAAAAAACTAAAAATAAAAGAACCATACAACTTGTAGAAGAAATTACTGGAAAATATCTTCAAGACCTGGTGATAGGGGGTGGATTCTTAAGGGAGATAAGAGGAGGACTGAGTGGACTATTGATGTTTAATATATGTAAGAACTGTTAATTAGCTTGACTGTAAAAATGTGGAAATGTATAGAGTGGATAGAAACACACAGTGAGTAACAGCTTAGTTTATAAATGGGGATGTGGCTGAAAATGGTAGTCTATTTATGTAAATGCCAACTGACAGAATGCTAGAGAATAATCTAGGAACTTGATAGCACAGTAAACCAAGAGATGGATGAGAATTGTTGATGGTACAGATGCAAGAGTGTCCTTTGTTAGCTACAGCAAAAGTATATCACTACTGCAGGGTGTTGGGAAGACACTGAGGCAGTATGGAAAATGTGAGCCAAATGTATACTATGGACATGGTAACAATCAGGTATTATTTTATCTATAGCAAATGACACACCACATTGTAGTGTGTTGATGGAGGGGTGTTGTTTAGGAATTTTGCACATGTGCATGATTGTTTTATAAGTTTACAACTTCTGTCATAAAAAATATATTTAAAAAATAATAATAGGGTGGGGTGGGGGAAAACACACCAAATATAAGATAAGGACTATGATTAGTAATAAGATTTTGACAATATTCTTCCATAATGTGTAACAAATATGACAGTGCAAGATGTTGGTGGAAGGCTGATGTATGGGACCCCCGTATGATGTTATGCATGTTTGTTTTGTAAGTTCACACCTTTTACTATACACTTGTTTATGCATGTTCATAGATAAATGATACAAAGATAATAACAACAGGATTGGTTTGGGGGAAAATACTTTGTTTAGTAGTAATATTTTGACAATGCTCTTTAACCATTAGTTAAAAAGATTTACAATAATGCAAGTTATTGGTGGTAGGGGGAGTTACGAGAGTCTTGTATGATGTTATATATGTTTTTTTGTAAGTTCAAAACTATTTTTATACACTTATTGTTTATGTATGTTTATGTATGACTGATATACTTCAATAAATTTAAAAAAAATACATTAGAGGGAAGCAGAGGTGGCTCAAGCGACTGAACTCCCATCTGCCATACAGGAGGTCTAGGATTCGATTCCTGGGGCCTCCTAGTGAAGGTGACCTGGCCCAAGCAAAGAGCTGGCCCACATGGAGTGCTGGCTCATGCAGGAGTGCTGGCCCACATGTAGAGCTGGTGCAACAAGATGATGCAACAAAAAGAGACACAAAGGAGAGACAATAAGAGATGCAGCAAACCATGTAGCTGAGGTGGCTTAAGAGACTAAGCACCCCTCTCCCACTCTGGAAAGTCCCAGAATTGATTCCCAGTGCCCCCTAAAAAGAAGACAAGCAGACACAGAAGAACACACAGTGAACGGAGATAGAGAGTAGAGAGCGAGAGCAAAAACAACAGGGGTGGAGGGGGAGAAATAAATAAATCTTAAAAAAAACCCCAACACATTAGAACCTGTATTTGATATTATTGATGGAATTCCCAAAAGAAGTACTAGATTGTGTTTTTAAACTGGTCTTTTCCTCTGGGCATATTAGATTATATTGCATTCAGGGGTTTACTTGATTAAGTAATCAGTAGGGCATTGAGTTCCCACCCTTGGTGGGTGGGGACTCACAGATAAAAGGCATGGCAAAGGACAGAGTTTAGGGCTTTCAATGTTGGAGTTTTGATGCTAAAGCTGGAGGCCCAGGGAGAGAGAGACAGAGTCGTTCACCTGATAGTCTACAGCTGACCTTGTGGAGAAAACAGAGGAGCTGAGTCCAGAGGAACCCGGGAAGCATGAACCCTCACAGATGTCAGCAGCCATCTTGTTCAAACACATGAAAATAGACTTTGATGTGGGAAGTAACTTATGCTTAACGGCCTGTGATCTGTAAGCTCCTACTCCAAATAAACACCCTTTATAAAAACCAACCAATTTCTGGTATTTTGCATCAGCACCCCTTTGGCTAATACAGAGGCATACAAGAGCAGACTCGAAATGATAGAAGAAAGAATAAGTGATACCAAAAATAAAACAGCTGAAATTGAAAGGAGAAAAAAATGGAAATAATTGAGCAGGGGCTCAGAGAGTTGAATGACAATACAAAATGCAGCAACATATGTGTCATGGGAGTTCCAGAAGGAGAAGAGAAGGGAAAAGGGGCAGAAAGAATATTTGAGGAAATAATTGCTGAAAATTTCTCAACTCTCACAAACAAAATGAACTTACATGCCCAAGAAGTGTACCATACCCCAATCAGAAAAAATTCGAATTGTCCTACTCTAAGACACATACTATTCAGAATGTCAAATGTCAAAGATAAAGAGAAAATTCTCAGAGCAGCAAGGGAGACGCAAACCATCGTGTACAAGGGATGTCTAGTAAAACTTAATGCTGATTTCTTTTCAGAAACCATGGAGGTGAGAAGACAATGCTATGATACAATTAGGATACTGAAAGAGAAAAACTGCCAGCTGAGAGTTCTTTATACAGTAAAAATGTCCATCAAATATGAAGGTGAGTATAAAATATTCACAAGCAAACAGAAACTAAAAGAGTTGGCAAAAAAGAATCCATGTTTGCAGAAAATATTAAAGGAAGCCTTAGAACCTTAAAGAAAAAGACAGGAGAGGCTTGGAGGAGAGTATAGTTCAAAGAATAGGGAAAGGAGAACCAAAAGAGTAAAAAGACAGACAAAATATGATATGACATATGAAAACCAAAGAATAAAATGGTAGAAGTAAATAGTGCACTTACAGTAATATCACTGAATGTGAATGAATTAAACTGCCCAATCAAAAGATACAGGCTGGGAAGCGGACTTGGCCCAGTGGTTAGGATGCCCGTCTACCAGATGGGAGGTCCACGGTTCAAACCCTGGGCCTCCTTGACCCGTGTGGAGCTGGCCCATGCGCAGTGCTGATGCGCGCAAGGGGTGCCCTGCCATGCAGGGGTGTCCCCCGTGTAGGGGAGCCCCATGTGCAAGGAGTGTGCCCCGTAAGGAGAGCTGCCCAGCACAAAATAAAGTTCAGCCTGCCGAGGAATGGCGCCACACACACGCAGAGCTGACGCAACAAAAGGAAACACAGATTCCCGTGCCACTGACAACAGAAGTGGACAAAGAACACGTAGCAAATAGACACAGAGAACAGACAAATGGGGCAGGGGGGAGAAGGGGAGAGAAATAAATAAATCTTAAAAAAAAAAAAAAGGAAAAAGATACAGGCTGACAGAATGAATAAAAAAATGTAAAGCCATCCATATGCTGTTTACAAGAAACTCACCTTAGACCCAGGGATACAAATCGGCTGAAAGTGAAAGGGTGGAAAGACACTCCACGTGAATAGTGACCAGAAAAGAGCAGGGATAGCTATAGCAATATCGGACCAAACAGATTTTAAATGCAAAATAGTTATAAAATATACAGAAGGCCATTATATATTAATAAAAGGGACAATCCACCAGGAAGATATAACAGTCATAAATATCTATGCACCTAACCAGGGTGCCCCAAAATACATGAGACAAACTCTGGGAAAACTGAAGGGAGAAATAACCACCTCTACAATAATTGTTAGAGACTCCAACACCTCACTCACATCATTAGATAGAACTAGACAGAAAATCAACAAGGAAACAGGGAAATTGAAGAATATGATTAACGAGTTAGACCTAACAGACATATACAGAACAATGCATCCAAATTCAGCAGGTTCTACATTCTTCTCAAGCGTCCATGGATCTTTCTCCAGGAGAGACCACATATTAAGGCACAATGCAGCTCTCAATAAATATGAAAAGACAGAAATTATACAAAGCACCTTCTCAGATCATAACTGGAAATCAATAACAGACAGGAAAAAGTAAATTCGCAAATGTGTGGAGGCTGAACAACACACTCCTAAATAATCAGTGGGTCAAAGAAGAAATTGCAACTGAAATCAGTAAATATATTGAGACAAATGAAAATGAGAACACAACCTATCAAAACTTACAGGATAGGCGGCAGACTTGGCCCAGTGGTTAGGGCGTCCATCTACCACATGGGAGGTCCGCAGTTCAAACCCCGGGCCTCCTTGACCCGTGCGGAGCTGGCCCATGCGCAGTACTTATGCGTGCAAGGAGTGCCGTGCCACGCAGGAGGGTCCCCCGCCTAGGGGAGCCCCATGTGCAAGGAATGCACCCCATAAGGAGAGCCGCCAAGTGTGAAACAAAGTGCAGCCTGCCCAGGAATGGTGCCGCACACACGGAGAGCTGATGCAGCAAGATGACGCAACAAAAGGAGACACAGATTCCCGTGCCACTGACAACAACAGAAGCAGACAAAGAAGACGCAGCAAATAGACACAGAGCAGACAACGGGGGGGGGGGGGGACGACGACGGCCAAATAAATAAATAAATCTTTAAAAAAAAATTACAGGATACAGCAAAGGCAGTCTTGAGAGGGAAATTTATAGCCCTAAATGCCTATATTAAAAAAGAAAAAAAAGAGTTAAACAAAGGTTGAACTGAACAACTAGAGAAACTAGAAAAAAGAACAGCAAACCAAATCCCAAGCAAGCAGAATGAAAGAAATAATAAACATTAGAGCAGAAATAAATGAAATTGAGAACCAAAAAATAGAGAAAATCAACAAAACTAAAAGCTGTTTCTGGGAAGCGGATCTGGCTCAACTGATAAGAGCATTCGCCTACTATATGGAGGGTCCAGGGTTCGATACCCAGGGCCTCCTGACCCATGTGGCTAGCTGGCCCACACGCAGTGCTGCCATGTGTAAGGAGTGCTGTGCCATGCATGGGTGCCCCCATGTAGGGGTGCCCCATGTGCAAGGAGTACACCCTGCAAGGAGAGCTGCCCCACATGAAAGAAAGCACAGCCCACCCAGAAGTGGCGCTGCACACACAGAGAGCTGACACAGCAAGATGACACAACAAAAAAAAAGAGATGCAGTTTCCTGGTGCCGTGGATAATGGAAGCGGACGCAGAAGAACACACAGTGAATGGACACAGAGAGCAGACAACGGGGGAGGGGGGGAAGGAGAGAGAAATAAATCTTAAAAAAAAAAAAAAGCTGGCTCTTTGAGAAGATCCAATAAAATTGACAAATCCGGGAAGCAGATTTGGTTCAACGGACAGAGCATGCGCCTACCACATGGGAGGTCCAGGGTTCAAACCCAGGGCCTCCTGACCCGTGTGATGAGCTGGCCCATGCGCAGTGCTGATGTGTGCAGAGTGCTGTGCCACACAGGGGTGTCCCCCACGTAGGGGAGCTCCACGCACAAGGAGTGCACGCCATAAGGAGAGTCATCCAGTGTGAAAAAGAGTGCAGCCTGCCCAGGAATGGCACCGCCCACGCTTCCCGTGTGGCTGACGATAACAGAAGCCGACAAAGAAACAAGACGCAGCAAATAGACACAGAGAACAGACAACTGCGGGGGGGGGGGGGGGGGGGGGGGCGGATTAAATAAATAAATTTAAAAATCTTTAAAAAAAAAAAAAATCTCCCAGCAAAGAAAAGCCCAGGACCAGATGGTTTCACAGGTGAATTCTACCACACATTTCAAAAAGAATTAACACCAATTCTGTTTAAACTCTTAGAAAGAATTGAAGGAGAGGGAAAATTACCCAACACATTTTACAAAGCCAAAATCACCCTAAAACCAAAGCCAGATAAAGATATAAAAAAAGAAAATTACAGACCAGTCTTTCTAATGAACATAGATGAAAAAATTCTCAACACAATGGGATTTACTCCTGGTATGCAAGGCTGGTTCAACGTAAAACAATCAAGTTTAATACATCACATCAACAAACTGAAGGAAAAAAACCACATGATCATCTCGACTTACACAGAAAAGGCATTCGACAAAATTCAGCATCCTTTTTTGATAAAAACACCTTCAAAAGATAGAAATGAGGGAAATTCCTCAATATGATAAAAGGCATATATGAAAACCCACAGCCAACATCATACTCAATGGGGAAAGGTTGAAAGCTTTCCCTCTAACGCTGGGAACAAGACAAGGACGCCCACAGTCACCACTGTGATTTAATATTTACTAGCAGTTCTAGCTAGGGCAATTAGACGAAAACAAAACAAAACAAAACGAATTAAAGGCATCCAAATAGGAAAACAGGAAGTTAAAGTCTCGCTGTTTGGGATGACATAATCCTATACTCAGAAAATTCTGAAGTATTCATGACAAAGCTACTTGAGCTAACAGACGAGTTCAGCTAAGTGGCAGGATACAAGATCAACACACAAAAATCAGTAATGTACACTAGTACTGAATGATCTGAGAAAATCAGTGGAAAAAATACACTTTCAATAGCAAGAAAAAGACTCAAATACCTAAGAATTACTTTAACCAAAAATGTACAGGACATATATGCACAAAACTACAAAATAAAGCGAAGAGATAGTTAAAAAGACTTAAACAAATGTAGACATTTCATGTTCATGGACTGGAAGAATATCGTGAGGATGTCAATCTTACCCAAACTGACTTAAAAATTCATTGCCAGCTGGACCCTGAGCCTCAACAGAGTTGCAACTCCTACTCTCCGGTTTGTTGCACTTACCCAGGTCAGCTAACAAGGAGATGAAGATGGTCAACCACCACACCAGGGAACTGAGAGTGCCTACAACTGCAAACAGGAGAATTGCATCCATCACCCATGTGGGATCTAAGTCCCCTCTCAGTTTAGAGGTGGAGGGGACATCACCATCCCAGGGTGCACAAGATGGAGGAATAAAATATGGATTAGAGTGGACTTACTGGTATTCTACTATAGAACTGTTGTGACTAGTAATGGAAGAAACTGTAGAACTGACCTGGAGAAAGTGGCCACTGTAGTTGCTGAGGGCAGGCAGAGGGAAGAAGAGATGTGATGTGGGGCATTTTCGGGACTTGGGGTTATCCTAAATGATAGTGCAGGGACAGATGCTGGACATTATATACTTTACCATAACCCACTAAATGTACTGGGGGAGAATGTATACTACAATGTAAACTATAATCCATGCAGTGTAGCAGTGCTCCGAAGTGTATTCACTAAATGCAATGAATGTGCCACAATGATGAAAGAAGTTGTTGGTGTGGGAGGAGTTGAAGGGGTGGGGTGTGGGGTATATGGGAACCTCTTATATTTTTTAATATATCATTTTTTTGTGATCTATGTGTCTTCTGAAAAACAATAATAAATAAAAGAAAAAAAATTCAGTGTAATACCAATCAAAATCCCAACCGCTTACTTTACATAATTAGAAAAGGAAATTACCAAATTCATTTGGAAGGGAAAGTACACCAAAATAGCCAAAAGCATTCTTAAAAAAAAAAGAGCAACATGGGAGGAATTTCACTGCCTGACCTTGAAACATATTACCAAGCTACAGTGGTCAAAACGCCACAGTACTGGCATAAAGACAGACACATCAATCAGTGGAATAGAATTGAGAATCTAGAAATAAACCCTCACCTGTATGGTCAACTGGTTTTTGACAAACCTATCACGGTAATGTTAACAGGTCAAAACAGTCTCTTCAACAAATGATGCTGGGACAACTGGATATCTGTAACCAAAAGAATGAAAGAGGGTCTCTATTCTCACTCCCTATAAAAGAATCAATTCAAAATGGATCAAAGACCTAAGTATAAAACCTAGTTCCATAAAACTACTAGAAGAAAATGTATGGAAAATCTTTAAGACCTTGTAGTAGGTGGTGGTTTCTTGGGCCTTACACCCAAAGCATGTACCATAAAAGAAAAAAATAGATAAATGGGACAGCCTCAAAATTAAACACTTTTGTACCTCACAGGACTGTGTCAAAAGGGTAAAAAGGCAGTCAACTCAATGGGAGAAAATATCTGGAAATCATATATCCGATAAGGGTCTACTATCCAGGATAAATAAAGAGATGTTACAACTCAACAATAAAAAGACAAGTGACCCAATTAAAAAATGGGCAAAAGACTTGAATAGACATTTGTCAAAAGAAGAAATACAAATGGCAAAAAAACACATGAAGAAATGTTCAACATCACTGATGATTAGGGAAATACAAAGAAAAACTACAATGAGGTATTATTTCACGCCTATCAGAATGGCCAGTATTAAAAAGAAACAGACAACTTCAAGTGTTGGAGAGGATGTGGAGAGATAGGAACTTATTTACTATTGGTAGGAATGTAGAATGGTACAGCCAATGTGGAGGACTGTTTGGCAGTTTCTAAAGAAGTTGAATTTAGATTTGTCACATGACCCTGCAATACCACTACTGGGTATCTACCCAGAAGAACTGAGAGCAGTGACACAAACAGACATCTACACACCAATGTTCATAGTGGAATTATTCATAATTGCCAAAAACTGGAAACAACCCAGGTATCCATCAACAGATGAACAGATAAATAATCTACGGTGTAGTCACTCGATGGAATATTATGCATCAGTAAGATGAAATGAAGTCGCAAAGCATATGAAAACATGGATGAACCTGCAGGACATTATGTTGAACTTAGCAAGTCAGACACCAAGGACTAATACTGTATGATTGATTCCGTTACTATGAACCAAATATATTGTGTAACATACTGTATGATTAAAAAAATTTTTTATATGTATCTAGTATATCTAAACAAGAAATGCATGTTTCTATTCAACTCTTTCCTTTTTAGTTTTTATTATTTTCAATTATTAAATGTACAAAAAGTTAAAAAAAATTTAAAAAAACTATACAGAAAAGGAGGTTGCATTAAAGAAAAAGAGGGACAAAAAATAATAAAGATGTTGAAAGAACTGATAAAAAGAAAAAATGCTAAAAAAAAAACAACAAAAGAAAGCAAAATGAAACAAAACTAGAAGACATGAAAAAAAAGAGGACAAAATGGCTAAAGTATTTACTTTACAGTAATAACACTGAATATTAATGGATTAAACTCCCCAATCAAAAGACAAAGATTGGCGAATGGATTTAAAAAGCATGCTCTAACCATATGTTGTTTACAAGAGTTCACTTTAGACCCAAGGACACAAAGAGGTTGAAAGTGAAAGGATGGGAAAAGATATTCCCTGCAAATAGTAACCAAAATAGAGCTGAGGTAACTATACTAATACCAGACAAAATAGGCTTAAAGTTGGAAGATTTTGAAGAGACAAAGGAGGACATTTTATGTTAATAAGAGTCAATCTACCAAGAAACAATATAACTGACTCATGATACCTCAAAATACATAAGGCCAACAATGCAAATCTGAAGGAAGAAGACACTTCAAAAGAAAACAGCTAAATACTTAAATACACTACTCTCATCAACAGACAGAACATCTAGACAGAAGATCAATAATTAAACAGAGAGCTTATATAATACGGCAAATGAATGAAACCTAACAGACACATACAGAACACTGTATCCCAAAACTTCTCAAGTGCATATGGATTGTTTTCTAGGACAGACCACATGTTGGGGTCACAAAACAAGTCTCAATAAATTAAAAAGACTGAAATTATACAAAGCATCT
The DNA here is from genome assembly GCF_030445035.2 of Dasypus novemcinctus. NCBI lineage: Eukaryota > Metazoa > Chordata > Mammalia > Cingulata > Dasypodidae > Dasypus > Dasypus novemcinctus. The sequence goes on along the minus strand of NC_080698.1, from coordinate 797,157 downwards.
TCTCAGACCAGAATGAAATGAAGGTGGAAATCAGTAACAGGCAGAAAACCGGAAAATCCACAAAAACATAGAATTTAAACAATACATTCTTATGGGTCAGAGAAATTTCAAGGGAAATCAGAAAATATCTTACGACAAATGAAAATGAAAACACAACATATCAAAACTTATTGGACACAGCAAAGGCAGTCCTGAGAGGGAAATTTATAACCCTAAACTCTTACATTACAAGAGAAGAAAGAGCTAATATCAAAGACTTAGCTGTATACTTGGAGGAACTAGAAAAAGACTAGCAAACTAAAACCAAAGCAAGCAAAAGGAAAGATTAGAGCAGAAATAAATGAGAATACAAGAAACAATAAAATTGACAAACCTTTAGTTAGACTGACAAAGGAAAAAAAAAGAGGATGCAAATAAATAAAATCAGAAATTACTACTGATCCCACAGAAATAAAAAGGATCATACTATGAAAAACAGTATGCCAACCAATTAGACAACCTGCATGAAATGGTCAAATCCCTAGAAACACACAAAAAACTCTAAAAGAAATAGAAGATCTCAAAGGACAAGAGGTTGAACTAGTCATCAAAAACCTCCCAACAAAGAAAAGCTGAGGACCAGATGGCTTCACAGGTGAACTCTACCAAGCATTGCAAGAAGTAACACAATCCTGCTCAGACTTCCAAAAGAGTTGAACAGGAACACAATCCCAACTCATTCTATGAAGCCAACATCAGCCTAATACCAAAGACAGACAAGGATACTACAAGCAAGGTAAGTACTAACCACACCAATTTCTCATTAATATAGATGCAAAATTCCTCAAAAAATACTTGAAAATTGAATCCAACAGCATATTAAAAGAAATAAACACCATGATCAAGTGGGTTTTATCCCAGATATGCAAGAGTGGTTCAACATAAGGAAATAAATTAATATAATGCATCACATTACAAGAAATGAAGGTAAGCATACCGCCTGATCATTTCAATTGATGCAGGAAAGGCATTTGACAAAATCAGCATCCTTTCTTGATAAAAACACTTAGAAAACTAGGAATGGAAGGAAACTTCTGCAACATGAGAAAGGGCATATATGAAAAGCCAGCTAAGCTCATACTCAGTGGTAAAAGACTAAAAGCTTTCCTGCTAAGATCCGGTGGTTATTCAGCAGTGTGCTAGATGTTCTGGGCAGAGCAGTTAGGCAAGAAAAAGAAATAAAAGGCATCCAAATTGGAAAAAGAGAAGTAAAACTTTCACTATTTGCAGGTGACAAGATCCTATATATAGAAAGTCTCCTATATAAAGTCCTGAAAAATCCACAACAAAGCTATTAGAGCTAAAGAACGAATTCAGCAAAGTAAAGTGGTGGGATACAACATCAACACACAAAAATCAAGTGTTTTTATACGCTAGCAATGAGCAATCTGAGGAGGAAATCAAGAAAAAAAACTTCCACTTACAATAGCAACTAAAAGAATCAAATATCTAATGATACATTTAAACAAGGATGTAAAGAACTTATGGACAGAAAACTACAAAACATTGCTAAATGAAACAAAAGTCCTAAATAAATGGAAAGACATTCCATGCTCATGAAAGACTACATATATTGCGATGGTGTTGTTTATACCCAAAATGATTTACAGATTCAAAGCAATTCCAGTCAAAATTCCAACAGCCTACTTTGCAGAAATGGAAAAGTCAATTATCATATTTAGTTGAAGGTTAAGGGGCCCTGAACAGCCAAAACCATCTTGATAAAGAACAACAAGTCGGAGGACTCATACTTACTGATTTAGAGATTACAAAGTCACAGCGGTCAAAACAAAATGGCATAAGGATACACAAACCAATGGAATCAAATTACAAGGTCAGAAAGAGACCCTCATTCACATGTATGGCTGATTTTCTTGTCTTTTTTTAAAAAAAAAGATGAAGAGATCACACAAAACGTTACATTAAAAAACCTAAGCGGGGGAAACGGACTTTGGCCCAGTGGTTAGGGCGTCCGTCTACCATATGGGAGGTCCGCGGTTCAAACCCCGGGCCTCCTTGACCCGTGTGGAGCTGGCCATGTGCAGTGCTGATGCGCGCAAGGAGTGCCATGCCACGCAAGGGTGTCCCCCGCGTGGGGGAGCCCCACGCGCAAGGAGTGCGCCCGTGAGGAGAGCCGCCCAGCGTGAAAAGAAAGAGCAGCCTGCCCAGGAATGGTGCCGCCCACACTTCCCGTGCCGCTGACGACAACAGAAGCAGACAAAGAAACAAGACGCAGCAAATAGACACCAAGAACAGACAACCAGGGGAGGGGGGAGGGAATTAAATAAATAAATCTTTAAAAAAAAAAACAAAAACAAACGTAAGCGGTTCCCATATAGCCCCCTCCCCCCACCACACACATCAATATCCCCTTTCATCAGTAAGGCACATTCACTGCGGTTGATGAATACACTGCCACACCACATGGACCATAGTTCACATTGTAGTTCACACTCTCCCCGAGTCCATCCAGTGGGTTATGGCAGGATATACAATGTCCTCCATCTGTCCCTCCAATATCGTTCAGGACAACTCCAAGTCTTGAAAATGCCCCATATTACACCTCTTCCTTCCTCCCTCTCCCTGCCCTCAGCAACTCCCGTGGCCACAGTCTGCACATCAATGATAGCTGATTTTTTTTTTTTAAGATTTTATTTATTCCCCCCTTACCCCCATTCTCCCTGTTGTCTGCTCTCTGTGTTCATTTGCTATGTGTTCTTCTGTGTCTGCTTGTCTTCTCATTAGGTGGCTCCGGAAGTGATCCTGGGACCTTCAGGACTGGGAGAGAGGTGATTACTCTCTTATGCCACCCCAATTCCCTGTTCTGCTACGTCTTTTTTTCTCTCTTCTGTGTCTCTTGTTGTGTCATCTTGCCGCACGAGCTCTCAGATTCAGCCAGCACTCCTGGGCAGGGTGGCTTTCCTGTGCTGGGCGGCATTCCCATGCAGGGGGGCACTCTTGTGTGGGATGGCATTCCAGTGTGGGCTGGAACTCCACGTGGGTCAGCTTGCCCGTAGCAGGAGGCCCTGGGCATTGAACCCTGGACTTCCTATATAGACGGGAGCCCAAATGGTTGAGCAACATCTGTTTCCCAGCTAACAAGACCTTTTGACAAGATTATCAAGTATACTCAATTGGGAAGAATAATCTCTTCAACAAATCATGCTGGGAGAACTGGATATCCATATGTAAAAGAATGAAGGAGGATGCCTATTTCATACCACACACAAAATTTTACTCAAAATGGATCAGAGACCTGATTATAAGAATCTGGACTATAAAACTCCTTGAAAAAAATACAGGGAAATATCTTCAGAATCTTGTGATAGGCAATGGTTTCTTCGACTTTATACCCAAAGCACAAGCAACAAAAGAAAAAATAAAGGAGATCTAATCAAAATAAAAAACTTTTGTGCATCAAAGGATTTTATCAAGAAAGTGAAAAGACAACGTACTCAATGGGAGAGAATATTTGGAAACCATATTTCTGAATGTGTATCTAGAATATATAAAAAAATCCTACAACTCAACAATAAAAAGACAAAAACCCAATTAAAAAATGAGCAAAAGACTTGTGTAGACATTTCTTCAAAGAAGAAATATAAAGGGAAACGGACTTTGGCCCAGTGGTTGGGGCGTCCGTCTACCATATGGGAGGTCTGCGGTTCAAACCCCGGGCCTCCTTGACCCGTGTGGAGCTGGCCATGCGCAGCGCTGATGTGTGCAAGGAGTGCTGTGCCACGCAAGGGTGTCCCCCGCGTGGGGGAGCCCCACGCGCAAGGAGTGCGCCCGTGAGGAAAGCCGCCCAGCGTGAAAGAGAGGGAGCAGCCTGCCCAGGAATGGCGCCGCCCACACTTCCCGAGCCGCTGCCGACAGCAGAAGCGGACAAAGAAACAAGACGCAGCGGATGGACACCAAGAACAGACAACCAGGGGAGGGGGGGGAAATTAAAATAAATAAATAAATCTTTAAAAAAAAAAAAAAGAAATATAAATGGCTAAAATGCACATGAAAAGATGCTCAACATCATTAGCTATTAGGGAAATGCAAATCAAAACCACAATGACATACCATTTCACACCCCCTAGAATGCCTACTCTTAAAAAGCAGAAAATTACAAATGTTGGGAGAGGTAATGGAGAAATGGGAGCAAGCACTGGGTGCTTGTGAGAATGTACACCGGTGCAGCTGCTGTGGAAGACAGTTTTGCAGTTCCCCAGAATTATCGCTCTACTAGGTAAAAACCCTCAAGGAATCGGAAGCAGGGACTGATGTTTGTAACAGCATTTTCACAATTGCCAAAAGACGAAAACAACTCGATGGTTCAGCAACCAAAGACTGGATAAACTAAATGTGGTATTTACATACAATGGAATATCTTTCATCAGGTAAAAGGAGTGAAGTTCTGGTTTATGTGGCAATGTGGAAGAATCTTGAAGACATTATGCTGAGTGAAATAAGTGAGACACAAAAGGACAAATATTATAATGACCTCACTGATATGAAATAAGAATAAACAAACTCATAGAATCTAAAATATAAGTTACCAGGGATGGGTTGGAGGTAGAGAAAGGAGAGCTAATGCTTAATTAGTACAAAATTTCTATTTAGCTTGGCAGTAAATTTTGGAAATGGATGGTGGCTATGGTAACACAATACTGTGAGTGTAATTATACTGAATTATTATATGTGAAGTGATCAAAAGGGGGAGTTTTAGGTCATAAATGTTACTAGAATAAAAATTTTTACATATTATATTCCAATTTTTTATTATGTGCCAATCGTGTTCTTTTGAGCCTTTTCTTCTATTCTCAGATCCCATCATCATGTATTGCATTTAATCATCATTATCCTTTTAGTTTCTATTTTTAAAAAATATTGTGAAAACAAATTACATAACATAAATCTTCCCATCTCAGCTCCTCCCAAGTATACCCTTCAGTGGAATCAATCACATTCATAGTGGTGCTGTACACTCACCACCATCCACTATTAGAACTTTTCCTTCACCCCATACAGAAAACCTTACACTCAGTTTGCACTAATTCTGCATTCCCTCCCCTCACGCCCTGTAACTTTTCCTCAACTTTCTGTCTTCACGAGTTTGCATATTCTCTGGTATTTTCTTTTCTTTGTGGTTACTATGGGGTTTAAAATTAACATTCTAAATCTTTAACAGTATTGCCTGCTTTGATCACCTAAGTGCTTTAAAGTGAATATGGTGAAAGATTTTTTCCTATCAAATGATAATCCTTCATTGGTTCATTTTCTGTGATAAAGAAGCTTTGAAAGTAATATTTATACAAAAAACAATATATTAAATATATAATACTCTTTAGAAACATAGACTATAAAGTTGGAAGGGAACTTGGAAATCATCCAGTCTACCAATCCTGTTTTATAGATTATAGATAGAGAGGTTGAAGTCCAGAGAAATTTACTCACTTGCTTCCTTTTCCAAAATTCTGACCCCCATTTTACCAATTATTTTCAGTCATTTTCTAATAGAGAATATTTGTGCAATTGCTTTCACTCTTTATAAAACAAACATAATTTAATTAAAATATTTTTCCCCCAATAATAAGGAAACTTGAGAATAGTACTGCATAGCTGTTATACTTCAAGAAGGCAAGAATGACAGCTGCTCACCCTGCATTTCCAGGAGCACCTGGCACCTGGGACTACACTAACACAAGGTGTTATGAGGTGGAACGTGGGGACTGCCTACCCTAATGTAAACTACTGGCCACAAGTAATAGGACAACTTTAACATTCCTTCATCAGTTCTAACAAAGATACCACACTGATTGCAAGGAGTTAACAACAGGGAATATATATACGGGAATGCTGTCTTCTTTACATGATTTTTCTGTACACCTACAACTACTCTCATTTACAAAATTGAAAAGAAAAAATGCGGATGCAAAGGAACTCAGAAACACTAGAAAATGTCCTGGATTACAGACAAGAACATATTCATGACCTCTAAACCATTCTCTGGCAATGTTTTATGATTCCCACTTTGCAGATCTGTACACTGAGGACTAGCCAAGTGAAATCCTCCCTGCAAGGCCATGGCACATTTACCACGATCTTCCACATCTCCCTTCACAGGCCTCCTCAAGCTGGCTTCTGCAAAACCATTTCCTTCTGTTGGCTAGTTCTTCAAGTCTTCCTCTCACCTCTGGCGACAGACAAAGGTTTTTTTCTGACGCCACGTGCAGGTGCCTCCATGGAATTTCTGAGATGCCATCTCCACAAGTGTTTCTCACCTCACCTTCTCTCTCATCTCCCTTTCATAATCCCTTCACAATCAATTCCAACCAGCCCTGGACTTATCTATCACTGCCCTCTGAAAAAAAAAATGAAATGGTGCTCAGTTTTTCTTGTTTCTAAAGCATCTATACTGATGGTAAATTATTTTTCTACTGTCGCCAAAGAAAGAAAAATAAAATTGTGATTCACAATCCACAAATTGTGTAGCTGACACAAAACTATTAGATGTTCACATATTACCAAAATGTATTTCTTTGAAATGCTGGCTCTAAACATGTTAGGAAACTAAAGTTAAAGATTATATTCACATAGTCAACTCACAAGATCTGCCCTGAGGTCAGACCCACTGTGAAGAAATTTTCACTGACTACAAGGCAGAAAGCAGTCAATACCAAATCTTCCTTTTGCTTTACACATGGTAATATTTTATTAATAAATTGTTTTAGCATGTAACCATCATAATTGCATAGACTCATCTACATTAGAAATATTGAGGGAATTCCCCATTCTGCGTTTATTTAAAAGTGATGCAAATAAGATATAATTTTAAAATGCGGATTATATGTACAATTGAGTACTTTAAAGATTTAAGAAATAGACCACGATTTATAATATATGTGGCTTTGGTTCAAATCAACCTATGTTAAAAGATATAAAGGGGGGAGATTTGTGCTATCTGGAATTTCTGACAAGGCCACTGGGGACGTGCCCAACAAAACTGCATACCTGTGTGCCATCTCTGTTCAACAGCAGTGCTTTGACATTATCTGTGTGCCCTTTGAGCTTCATTAACTTCGCACATGTTCTTGGGTCCCACACCCTTAAAACCTGGGGAGTTTTAACAGAACATTACATCAACTGAGTGCAAATGCATTCCAATTTAAGTAATAGATGGCTTTTTTAGTCAAATGACGACCACTAAATTCTGAGAGGCAAGGTATAAAGCTGCGGCCTCTCCAAGTAGAAGGAAGCCTCTCATGTCAAGAAATGCGCTTTAAGTCCACACCCCACCACACGCACAGCAGCTAAGATCTTATTTGTACAAAACCTTTCTTTTGGCATTCATCAGGCAAAACTGTTGTCTATAAATTTAATAACTGCTCAGATTAAATTTTTGTGGTTTTCTAGTGTTCAAACAGAAAATCAACTTTAAGGACCCCCTTACCTTCTCGGTGGATCCTGATACAATGATTGTTCCCAGTTGATTCATTGCCAAGCTATAAATGGAATCTTTGTTCCCACTTAGAGAAGAAGCTATTAAAGATAAATGGAACTAAATGTTAACAAAATCACTGGCTGTTGCAAAGTCAGTCAGCAAAACTTGCAAGTTTAATCACTCAATTTAAATATCTTATCTTCATGCTTGCTCTAAGGAAAAGAAATTTACTTATTATGTAGATAATTCTGAGCAATGATATTATTTACATCTTTTCTGGACTTGAGTATACAAAGGAAGCGTTCAATAAATATCTGAATTGACTTGCACTGCCATTTAAAAACTATCCACATAAGTAACATAGTTTTATACATGCACCAATAAATTTGGAAAGAGTCCAATCTCACCAGTATTCAGTGAAAGACAAATCAAAACGAAAATACCATTTTCATTTTCCAAAACAAAAAACAAGGAAATACTTAATTCTGAAAAAAGTACGATAAAATGGCACTCTCATACATTACTTGTGAGAGGATAAATTGGTACAACCCGTTGGGGAGAAAACCAGGCAATGTGTAGCAAGGATGACAATGTCTTCTGATTCAGAACTCAACTGAAAAGTTGCACATAAAATTGTCAAGATAGTATGACCTTAATTTTACAATAAATAATAAACACTCAGAGAAATTATGAGTGGAGGTGTTACTACATGCTAAGTGCCTAGAAAAGTGCCTGCTTACAGTAAGTGCTCAATAAATGTTAGCCATTATTAGTATTATTTTATAATTGCAAAAAACTTGTGTGAAATCCTCTCAATTCTAAGAAAGACATTCTATAGCAGAATCTGTAACCAGGAAGCCTGGTCTCTGACCTTGTAACAATCCCTGGCTTTGTTTTGTTATTTTTTTCTTTTTTGCTTTGTTCTTTCCTGTTAGTATATCTTTTGAGGCCTTACATCTGGAGAGTTAGAGCTGGATGTCATGTCACAACAGCCCCCACTTGAGACTAGCTGTTCAAGCAATGAGATAGCACAGAGTGAAAACTCAGGGAGAAGAACAAGGGAAGAAGAGTGTTAGTCTTTCAACTACTTCCTGGCAAACAGGGCAGAACAAAATTTAAGAAATTAAAGTACCAGTCTCCCAACTTGCATACTAGGTCGGACTGGCAGGACTGCTCCAACGATGTCAATGTGCATACTCCAGTCATGACAAATTGGACCTGTGACATAGGCATCTGGGTGGCGTGGGCCCATGTCCTGGGCACAGACCTTCCAAGCAGGGTCTGGACAGAATGTGCTCTCCCAAGTCCCTCTGCACCTGACCTAGAGGATTCTAGGCAGGCGGGCCAGGCATGAGGCCAGGTGTCAAGTCCAGACTCATACGAGTCTGATCGGGGAGACGGAGATTTCCTAACTGACAAGGCAGCCGTGCTGTTAAGCAGCTGTGACGCCTCTATACTGCTTCTAGCAGCACCCTAGTCTCTGTGGACTCTTCTCAAAGTGGCTGGATTGTCTAGGGCTGCTCAGAAAGGTCCCTCTACATTGGCACTGAGAACCTTTTCTTTCTTTCCTCTTGGCCATTAACTCATAAGGCTCTTAATTCGAATTTTCCATTTTTGTAACTCAGAGGCTGTTAATATACAGTAACACTTCTAAAAGTAAAAAACCGCCTACTTTGTCAGGTAATCACCACCTCCATCAACAATATCTGCTGAGTATGAGGCTGTGGGAGATACAAAGTAGTGATAAGACAGACTCCTCTGTCCTGAAGGAGTTTATGTGTCAGCACAGGAGCTAAGGCATGCACAGGTACAGAACAGCCAGGTCACACCTGGAGACGCTACCAATTCAGACTGCAGTGAGGAACGTGCTCCTTGATATTCAACCATACTCTTGGAGCTAGAACACTGCAGGTAGAAGCATTCTCAAAACATGAACCACTGGCTTGATGCCAACCTATCAAAGATATTTTATACACCATTCTTTATTTATATCAACATGGATCGTTTTCGAAGAAAATCTTTTCAGACGCCTTACTTGTGACAGTGTTATTTGATGCAGTCAACGCTGTTAGAGTATTCACATCCCAAAGAAATATTTGTCTGTCCAATCCAGCAGATGCCACCAGTTCTTTATCCTTGGCATATGCCAAGGCTTTTACGTAATCCTGTAACAGAACAGACATACAATGATGTACTCTGTAGATCAATAAGAAAATGAGGCAAAGTACTGAGATTATCAGTATTATACTGGAAACACAGAGCTGTGTAGTTGTTTTACCTTATGTGTCCTTAATGTTGACATGCAAAATCCCTTATGTGCATTCCATACTTTCACTGTCGTGTCAGAAGAAGCAGATATTACTAGAAGAGGCAAAGAATTAACAAACCCCTTAGTGTGATTTATGACCAATTCAAAGCTTTATCTTAAAACCATGTAAATATTTCAAACTAATATTCATACCCTACACATATGTACTTGAATATTCAGAATATTCTTAACTTCATTTCAAACATCTATTCATGTTCATATATACACATCACAAAGCTCTTTCTAGAACCTATTATATTTTGCCTCAAATTTTATTTTGCACACATAGAAGGGGTAAAAAGAGAAAGAAATGAGTGAAGTGTTGTAGAGGAAAGCATGCCATGGACCTGCTCTGTTTGCCCCCGAGCTCGCTCCAGGAGGTGGAGATGACCACCTGTAGAGGCCACACCCAGACTCCGGGGCACAACCCTGGCTCCCCTGGCCTGCAGCTCCTGCTGGGACCCTTCTCCATTCTTGCTCTTAAAGGGCCCCGATGTGGTTTCCCTCCCAGATGTGCCCAAATGGAAGAGGTCTGCTCTGGAAGTATCCATCCGAGCCAACCACTGTGCAGCGAGCTCTGGAGGGAGGCCCTGAGCACCCAGGAAGACCCCCCTAGAGTCTGGTCTCAAAGCACGTGATGCTCTACAAGTGACTTCCAAACAGGCACGAAAAAAAAGGGGAAACGCTTTTTGTCCAGGTCAGACCAGGAGCTCCTAAGACGCAAAGTTCCAGTCGATGGGACAAGAAATGATTTCCCATTCATCTGAATGTATTTTCTGTGGGAATTTGCAGGTAACTATAGACACCCAGCGTCCCAGCGTAGGGCTGGCTCTGGAGCTCACTTCCCTGTGATGTGAGCTGCATGCTCTGCTTTCCCAGCCCTGTGCAGAGGTGTGGGGAGCCGCCCGGAGCTACGTGCATTTGCGGTCTCCAGCAACATGGAGGTTTTCATAAGTACGCCTACTCCACCCCTGTGCTTCCGCCTTCTTCTTCCCCTTTCCCCAGTTTCCCGGGCAAAAATTGTCGCACCTGCGCAACAAGATGTTGAAGCCATGACCGGCATTGAAGACTCACAACCTATAGCAAGTGGTGTAACAGCATTTTATTGCCTTGTATGGAGGAGCCGCTTCATCAGCCTACCACCCCCTGCTAATACCCTCCCCTTAGTATATATTCTGATGCTCTACCCTCAATAAACGGAGACTTGATCAGAATCCTGTCTTGTCTCCGTTTCTCTTGTTGTGGAATTTAAGAGAAGTTCAATTATTTGAGTATAGAGAGGCCAGGACTCAGGAATGATTTTGAGAAGGAAAAATGGTTTATTGACGGCCGGCCGGACTCGGGAGCTTTCATTTTGAATCCCGAGCCCCGAACAAGATTTTCAAACGTCTTTTATACAGAGAGGAAAGGCCAAATGGTCCCTTTGTTTCAGTTCTCAATAGGCTTCAATTAGCACATATCTCTTCCACATCTTAGGTAAGCTTTTAGCATGGACTCCAGACATTCTAGATAAGCCTTTAGCGTATTTGGTTTTTGCATTTCCCCTAAATACTTAAAGTTTATAGCCCTTGCATTGTTAAACATTTCCTGGGACTGGAGCAGCTATCACTGTCCTTAAGGGCAGGACTGCAGCCTCTTACCGTTCCACACCCACAAGTCAAACAACTTAGTTATCTCTGAAGAGACACAGAGCCTTCCACCCATAGCCCACATCACTCTCGCCTCTTGTCCCCAATTCCCACTCCCTCTTTCAGGTGCCGGTTCGTTTGACCTGCGGGCCGGGTCAATTGGCGCCCGAGCACAGGGACCTGAAAACGAGGGATCCAGTGAGGAACGCCGACAGACAGTCCGGCCGGACCAAGTGTAACGTCCAGAAATCAAAAAGGAGAATCAGAGAGTAATAATAGGACGCCGCGAGGGAACCTGCCTCGGTAAGTGATCGGCGAAGCCTCGGTAAGTGATCGGCGAATATGGGACAAGCAATGAATGAGCACGAACGTTTTATTAAGAGCCTCGGAGAGGCGTTAAAGGCGAGAGGAATAAAGGTTAAATTTAAGGAGCTAATAGAATTCTTTAGATTTTTGAGAGAAGTCTGTCCGTGGCTTCCTCAGGAAGGGACCATAAATGAAAGGTGGTGGAATAGAGTTGGGGACGCTCTCTAAACCCCCTCCCCGGCAAAAAGCCCTGCTAAATACCCCCCCATTCAGACTCGGTGTCTATTAAAATAGATAGTGATGATGAGAGTGCCCCTTCCCCTTGCAAAAATAATATCTCTAAGGGAAGAGCTGGCCCTAATCAGAGGAGAAGAGTTATTAGTAATCCAAACCCTAATGCCCCGTGTACGGATTCCGATAACTCCAACCCTGAGGCTGAAGAACGCTCTGTTGGTTTCCGCCCACCCCCATATGCACCCCCACTAGCCTAGACCCCAATGCAGATCTAAAGTTATGGCTCTCTCTTTTAAAAGAGAGAAAGGATCTACAATCTCAATGCACAACTCTGCAGCGTCAGCTCAACTTAACCCCTCCTCTAAAAAATCCCCTAACTGCCGACTTCCGCAAACCACCCCTTTTTTCATTCCCTGTTATCGAGAGGCCTGGGAGCCCTAATGAGGCTGGTGAGGGGAGTGAGGTTGCTGCTGAACCTGAGCCTGAGCGCATCTATAACGCTTTCCCTTTCAAAACCTTGAAGGAGCTTAAGTCCGCGGTCACCACCTATGGCCCTACTGCTCCATACACCCTCTCTCTGTTAGAACACATTGCTGATGGGTGGCTCACCCCCCATGACTGGCACACCCTTGCCCGCTCCGCTCTCAGTGTAGGAGATTATCTCGTCTGGAAGTCAGAATATTGTGAGTTTTGCAAGGAAACCGCACAGCGGAATCTCAGAACTGAGAATGGGTGGACCGAGGACATGCTTCTCGGTGCAGGAGATTTTAAGCAGAACTCAAATCAGTTGTATTATGATGCCGGACTTTTTGTACAAGTCCGTGCTGCAGCCCTTAAGGCCTGGAAAAGACTGCCTACCAAGGGACAATCTCTTTCCTCCTTAACTTCTATCCATCAGGGCCCCGAGGAACCATTCTCCGACTTTGTAGGTAGACTTTGCACCGCTGCTGAGAGAAGGTTTGGTGACTCAAATACTGATGCTGACTATGTAAAACAACTTGCCTTTGAAAATGCTAATGCAGCCTGCCCAGCGGCTATCCGGCCCTATAGAAAAAGGGAAAATCTCTCTGGCTACATTAAGCTTTGCTCAGACATAGGCCCCACAAAGCAGCAGGGCCTGGCTATAGCTGCCGCCATAAGGGAGGCCACCTCCAAACAGGCCCAAGCCTTCGCCGCGGCCTTGAGAGAAGTGCTTCCATCCCCGGTGCCCCATGCACCTAGGGCCTGTTTCTCTTGGGGCAACCCTGGCCATCTAGCCAGAGATTGTCGTCGTCGCCCCCCTGCTAGCCAAAAGCCACCCCCCTTTCCCAACTCCTGCCCCCGTTGCCACAGGGGCAGACACTGGGCTAATGAATGCAAATCAAGAACCGATTCTTCAGGTGCCCACTCCCTCCTTATCAGGGAAACGGGAGGAAGGGCCAGCCCCAGGCCCCGACAAACAATCAGACTTATGGGGCAATCAACTTTGTTCCAGCCAGCTGCAATCCATTTCTGACCTCTGTAGAGCCACCTCAGGGAGCGCAGGATTGGACCTCCGTACCTCCTCCCACACAGCACTAACACTGCCTATGGGAATTCAAGCCCTGCCTACAGCGTGTTTGGCCCACTACCAAAAGGCACTTTTGGCCTCATCATTGGGCGAGGCAGCTCCCTTATTAGTGGCCTCCACATTTCCCCCGGAGTTGTGGATAGTGATTTCATAGGAGAAATAAAAATTATGGCTTCTGCTCCAAAAGGCATTATTTCCTTCCCTGCTGGACAGTGGGTCGCTCAACTACTAATACTCCCCCTAAAACCCACCAACAACACTGCCATTGATAGTGACCGCAGGGATAGAGCATTCGGCTCCTCTGATGCATACTGGGTACACCCCATCACCACCCACAAACCTACTATGTCTCTTTGGCTTGACGGTAAACAGTTCAAAGGCCTAATAGATACAGGGGCAGACGTTACCATCTTAAAGGCTGACTGGCCATCCACCTGGCCCCTCTCTCCCTCCTTAACCAACTTACAAGGCATTGGGCAAACCCGAAACCCCGAAAGAAGTTCCAAGCTCTTGACTTGGAAAGACAGGGAGGGAACTCAAGGAACTATACAGCCCTATGTCCTCCAAGGGCTCCCTGTCAATCTGTGGGGACGAGACTTACTTGCCCAATGGGACTCTGTATGGGTAGCCCCAACGATACAGTCACAGCTCAAATGCTTTCCCAGGGATTTAAGCCAGGAAAAGGCTTAGGAAAGCTTGAGACAGGCATTACTCAACCCATACTGGCCACAGGACACACCCACAAAAAAGGCCTGGGAAATTTAGCCTAGGGGTCGTTGATCTTCCAGTACCCCATGCAGACCAAATCACCTGGCTTTCAGATGAACCTGTATGGGTCGATCAATGGCCTTTATCCTCAGACAAGCTACAGGCTGCCCAGCGGTTAGTGCAGGAACAGCTAGCGGCAGGACATATTACAGAAAGTGACTCTCCCGAATACTCCTATTTTTGTCATTAAAAGAAATCTGGAAAATGGCGATTATTGCAAGACTTAAGAGCAGTAAACAAAACAATGATACCTATGGGAGCCTTGCAGCCTGGTCTTCCAACCCCTGTAGCCATCCCCTTTGGATATTATAAAATTATCATAGATCTAAAAGATTGTTTCTTTACTATCCCATTACACCCGGTGGATCAAAAACGCTTTGCATTTAGCCTCCCCTCTGTGAATTTCAAAGAACCTATGAGGAGATATCACTGGAAGGTTTTGCCCCAAGGCATGACAAACAGCCCTACCTTATGTCAAAAATTTGTGGCTACCGCCATAAGAGAAGTAAGAGCAATGTGGAAAGACCTTTATGTTATTCACTACATGGATGACATTTTAATGGCTGGTAAAAAGGAACAAGATGTCCTAACATGTTACCGTGATATGAAAACAGCCTTAAAGGCACACGGGCTTCAAATTGCCCCTGATAAAGTACAATTACAAGACCCTTAAACCTACCTGGGGTTTCATATGGCAGGAAATAATATAACCCCCAAGGCCAAGATATAGTCAAAAGAGCGCATCTGTCTCTAAAACTAAAAAACGTCATAGAAAAAATAAAAAAGGGGGAGTGGTACCCCGTCAAAGGATCCCCCAAAAATCTATTATCCCACTCTCTCTTTATTCTAAATTTTTTAAACTTAGATCAAAAAGGACATTCTGCGGCTGACCGCTTCTGGCACCCTAATACCAGCACAAACCATGCCACCGTCCTATGGAAAGACCCAATGGATAATACCTGGCATGGACCCGATCCCATCCTAATATGGGGCAGAGGATCAGTTTGTGTCTATTCCAAAGAACTAGATGCAGCCAGGTGGCTGCCGGAACGACTGGTAAAACAAATAGATAATGACAACCTATCCAGGGTAGAGAACTCTCCCTGAGATGAACTCTGCTTTCTTGCAGGAGAGCAACCAATGCTAAAACCCATGCGGCTGTACAGCCCCCCTGGAATCCTTCTGTGACGCCGGCACTCCGAGACTTTAGTACAACCTAAGAGAGTATTGGCCAACGCCGCACACCACATCCGCCAGCGCCAGCTGCTTGCGACTGAAGAGCCCATCCTTGCTACAGCTCCCTCATGTTTCTCTCTCCCCCTCTTGCTTTCACCTCCCCAAACCTCCATTATGAAACCGCAGTAAGAGAACGCAGTGCGTACCGCACCTCCCTCTGGCCTCCACACATTATAACCAAAATAGGAGCACCCTGACTGCTGGCAGTGGTTCTCAAATACATATGAACCCTGTCAGGTTCTGAGGTGATGAACTGGATAGCCAATGACAGGCAACTGGGCGTGATTGATTCCAAGGCAGAGCCACCTGAGACAGAGACACAGCCTTTCGCCGCTGTCACATTCTCCATGACGGGTAAGGCAATCCGCCTAACCGTTTGCACGCCCCGACCTAAGACAGGCACAGTTCCCCCCGAACTCAGGGTGCTTCATAAAATATAGTAAAGAAGGGGGACCTGTGGGGAGCCGCCCGGAGCTACGTGCATTTGCGGTCTCCAGCAACATGGAGGTTTTCATAAGGACGCCTACTCCACCCTTGTGCTTCCGCCTTCTTCTTCCCCTTTCCCCAGTTTCCCGGGCAAAAAGTGTCGTGCCTGCGCAACAAGATGTTGAAGCCATGACCGGCATTGAAGACTCGCAACCTAGAGCAAGTGGTGTAACAGCATTTTATTGCCTTATATGGAAGAGCCGCTTCATCAGCCTACCACCCCCTGCTAATACCCTCCCCTTAGTATATATTCTGATGCTCTACCCTCAATAAACGGAGACTTGATCAGAATCCTGTCTTGTCTCCGTTTCTCTCGCCTCTTGTCCCCCAATTCCCACTCCCTCTTTCAGGTGCCGGTTCATTTGACCGCGGGCCAGGTCACAGAGGGAGCGGATCTTCAGGATGAGCCACTGCAATATGAGTGGAGCAGGAAAGCTGAAGAGTTTCTTCCAGCAGAATGTTGCTCTCACTGCACCGTGAAGGGAGGGCTGAGAACAGGCTCCAACACGGACCCTGACAGACCTCACTGCAGCTGAGCTGCTGGGCTCCCTGCCCCGTGGGGTGGAGCATGCCTGGACCCCTCAACAGGCTCAGTGCACAGCCTGGCTCCACCTGGCCCCCTCCTCTCTATCTTTGTCCTGAGGATCTGGGCACACCGCCTTAGGAATGCAGTCCTTGGAAACGGCCACCACCTCTGCTAGTAAGCACCGGTTATGTGAAAAACAGAAGCAACAGAGGGATGCAGTGTGAACCCTAACACTGGACCTCCACGGGAAACTCCAAAGGGAGCTGTGCTGGCTTTGAAGACATCCACAGAGAAACTTGCCCTCAGCGGTTCACAGGACGATTCCTTGAAACAAACACTGCAGGGCAGAGAAGCTGAAGAAGCCTCAGCGCAGGAGGCCCCATCCCTCCACGACTCTCCAGCAGTGCCTCCTGCACTCGAGTGGGTGGGCGGTGCCCTGCTGCTTACTTGGCCTCCACCACCTGTTCATAGAGGAGGGGTGTGTTACAGCAGGAAGGGGGTGGTGGGCAGGCCGGGCTTCCCGGGGACAAACCAGAATGGACCTGGAAGGCCATCGCCACGGGGCTCCCAGCAGGACTCTTTCCCAGAGGACCGTGCAATATGGCGGTCCTGGCTGCTAGGCTGCCGCAGTGGGTTTGGGGGCTGCCTGCTATAGGCCATGCTGAGCAGTGGGGGCACAGGCACCTGCAGATGAAGCAGCCTGTCTGGCACGGAAGATCACGCCCGTCCGGGAGCCAGAAACATGGGAGGCCCGACTGAGAGGGCCGGGCAGCACCTGAGCTGCAGCAGTGCCTGCAGGGGCTGCCTCCGTGGTGCACTGGGTAGCCCTTGGAAGCACCAGCACTGCGGGCGGGCAGCTCGCAGCTTGTGGCTCCTTGGTGCCCTCTCTAGTTCAGCTGGCTTGGGGGTCCTGAGTGCAGGTTGGCTGTGTGCCCCCACGCGGTAGTCAGGCACAGCAAGTGCCACCCCAGCCGGCAAGGCAGGGGGTGCAGTGACAGGTCCAAGCCAGGAAGCACTGCTCAAACATATTAATATATTTTTTAAATAGGCAGGTAAATTTTTTAAAAATGTTACAACTGAAGTTTCTAATGATATAACTGAGAATAATTTCTTAATGCATCTGGCAAAAATCAAGAAATGGATCTTACCAAAATTGGGAGTAAAGAGAAACATTATTAAGGCTAAAAGAAAAATGTGTCATGTGTGTCTATTATGTGTTTAGAAGTCAGAAGAGGAGTTCCCTTGGGCCAGGGGGTAATGACAGGAAAAGGGGCAGAGGGGACTTCTGGGAGCATCCTGTTTCTTGATTTGGGTCCTGTTACGTAGGAACCCTGTTAGGCAGGGAGCCTCAGTAGATGTGAAAATCTACTGAGTGGTACTCAAGATGTGTGCTTTACTCCACATATCTTACGTTTCAACTGAAAAGTTACATAGAAAGTAAAAAACTTTCAAATTGAATTAAAAACTTGGAGAAGTCCAGCAATACAAAGAATTACTTACATGTTTTCCCATTACAACACAGTACAATGTCGTTTACCCAGTCAGTGTGGTGTTCCATAGATGCTATGTACGGATCTTGCTGAGATTAAAAAGGAAAACCACAAGAGAGGCATTAGTTACAGCAGGAGATGAAACACATTACAAAGCACAGATGTGTTTGTCTTCTTCAATTAACATGACATACCACTGTAAGGACCACTGACTTCGGGGTGGAATTTCACCAACAGGAGATGTTTCCAATTCATAGAGGAAGATGGAATTTTTTCCCAAAATGGTTTTACTATAATGAAAGTCTAGGTTTCCAGGACAAAGGTCTCGTGGTGGTGAAGGCAACAAGCTCTGGGCTAGGCACTGTGGGTGACACAAAGGAGTTTGCAGCAAGGCCAGCATGTACACGCATCTGCAGGGGACCGGGACCAGGGGTGGCGCAGGCCCACAGCAAGTGTGTCCCCTGAGTGTCCCGAGGAGCCTGGCCCAGCTGCTTTTAGCTCCCGGCTGCTGCGTCTACCTCTGAACTAATCGTTTTCCTCATGGCACCCACAGTCCTTCAGGGAAGAACTGGAAGGCGGGGGCAGAAGGAGGGTGCCATCTGTATCACCTGTCAATTCAGTAACCCGAGAGTTTTTCTACCCTCTCACCTGCCTTAATTACCAGGAGAGGTCTTTTGAAGAAGAGTACTGCATTACATCCTAATACCCAAGACGGGCAACCTCAAGACACTTCATGGGCAAAGAGAGTGGCTCTCCCTAAGCCTGTTTGAAAAATGAGGCTATTCAATCTTAGCATTAAATGAAGAATGGAATAAAGTTGTTTGAGGTCAAGACAGGAAGCTTTCCAGATAATTCCAGGTTAGTTTTTGTTAGGAGTTTCTTTAATTTGTTTGAAATATTCTGAATTCCCAGGAAGGTGATACGCTAATTCAAAAGTATCAAAAAGCACTTTGAAGCCTAACATAAATGGCTTTCTTAATTTCCATGCCTTTGACATTAGGCTACCACTGTTTCAATTAGTTAAATAATTCAAAACCTCCTAGACCAAAATTCATTTAAAGAAATGTTATCCAACACTTATGTAAAGTAGTGGTTCTCCTCATGGACTAAATGGCAGACTTATAAAGCTTGCTAAAAATCCAGAGAAAGAAAAACACAAAGAAATCCAAGGTCTACAGCATGGTTTTGGTTCTAATCCCATCACTTACCAGCCAAATTAACCACGGGTCTCTCTGAGTGTGCTTCCCCATATGAAAATGGATCCTAGCAGTTGTCTTGAATGATTATTGTGAGATTCAAAATCATAATGGATATGAATGTGCTAACAGTGCTTGGCACATAGTAAGAGCTTGATAAATGCTCAGTTTCCTTCTAGCCATCTTTTTCCCCTATGTCAAACACAACACAGGCATTCTAAAAAATACTGAAAGGATTCCTTTCCATTTGAGTGGGGATTTAGCTTTACATATATTTAAATCATGTCCCTTGTTAAAAAGATCAGACTTTAATGTTCTTGAAGAAGGGAAATTAATGTCTTCATATTTTTACACCAACTTTGTATTTTCTAGTAAGGCCCGACAGGTTTTGTGGGAACCCTAAATCACTTTTAAATGAAGAAATCAAATAAACATAAAAGCATATTTAACCTTTTTATTTTTAGTAGTTCTGGAAAGGGTTGCCAAGAGGCTTTTTTGGAACATATTTAAAGCAGAAAAGCGAACTGATGAGAGTAATCCCCCTCAAGGACAAATTTCTGTTCCCTGCAGCTGAGCGCTTGCTCACAAGCCCAGTTTACACAGCCCTCGCCTTGGCAAAAGTACTTCTGAAACTCTCCTGGGCTGGTTTTCTCAGAGGCTTATGAAATTCCAGTTGTAATGTATTTACAGAGTAGACCAAATAACTCTGCTCAGAGAGATTAAACATGAAGCTGTGAAAGGCGTCATATGAGGCAGTGAAAGCCATTAGTCTGAATTTACTCTGAGTATAGATTTAAAAAGGAAACTCAGCTTCTGCCTTACCTTGTGCTGATTTACACTCCATATTCTTATGATGGAGTCTCGCCCGGCTGTGAAGAGTCTATTGAGTGCTGGATCTAGCTGCAGGGCATTGACTCCATTCCGATTGTACTTCTCCACTTCATCTCGAATAACATAGGACACCTGACAAAATACGTCAACATCTGCTTTTCATGAAGTTATGAATCATGCAATAATAAAATGTAGTCTACTAGTGGCCAATCTGAAATTCAAAATCCTGTGTATTCTGAAAGAAAACTTATTTTTCAATCCAAAATATTTTAATTTTTATTTTACTCTATAAAGACTGAAGGGCTGAGTAGAAGAAATGAGTGAAGTTGGATGCTGAACTACTGCATATGCCTCCAAACTGGACTCTCTCCCCCATTCCTGTTTGTCTTTAATCCATTCTTTACCAAAGTAGCTAGAATAATCTTTTTAAAATGTAAACTGGAGCACAAAACCCTGGCTGTTTCCTGCTCGAGGCATGACTTGGCCTCAAGGACCTCGTCCACTCCCGACCGTGCATGGAGCTCTGCTCGAGCTGCCCCAGCCCTGCACACGCTGGGCCTCCCGACCGTGGCACGCGATGACCCCTCTGCTTGGCAGCTCTCCCCTCCCCTCGGTCTGGCTAACTCCTACTGCCTTTTTCAGGTTTCTGTTCAAGCGATGCTGCTCTTTTGAGGCTTTCCCTGAGCCACCAAGCAAAATGTAGGTTTTTGGGTTTTTTCAAAGGTTTATTTTTTATTTATTTCTCTCCTCTTCCTGCCCATTGTCTGCTCTGTGTCCACTTGCTGTGTATTTTTCTGCGTCCACTTCAAAATGCAGTTTTGAGTTCCTACAACACACTAAGCTTTTCCTTCAGGAGCACTTTCCCCTACTTAGTATCTATTGGTGGCCTCCGTCTGCGCCATCCGAAAACCCAAGAGAAGCAACCAAAAGCAACTACAAAGCAAAGAAGTCAACACACTGGCTGACAGCCACAAGCAAAACTTTGCTAATTTAAAGAAATAACCAGTTAAAAATATAATGGGAAACTAATTTACAATAGTAACAAGAATACTTAGAAATATAAACAGAAAATGTTTTAATACCCAGAACATTTTTTCAAATCAAGATAATTGAGAGGATATCCTTTATAGATCTTAAAAAGTATTTTAAAAAAATACCAGAATTGTCATAACTCTTCCTACATTTTAAACCAAAATGAATTTTCATACAGGTTAAAATTGGAAATTTAATAATGTAATTATAAAAACTTTTAATTAAAAAGATGAATATTCAAATAGTCTCTAGATGGAGTCTCTTCTCACATGACAAGATAGCAATCTTTACAAAGGAAAAAGGGAAAGATGGATCTGATCCAACACAATTCTAATCCTTTTTTCATATACACAGAGGTTCAAAGTAGCAGCATTACCCATAGTAGCCAAAAAGTGGGAAAAACGCCATTGTCCATCCACTGATGACTGGTAAACAAAATGTGATACATCCATACCATGGAACAATATCTGGCCACAAAAAGGAATGAAATACGTACATGTTACAGCTCAGTGGGTGAACCTTGAAAACATTTTTCTAAGTGAAAGAAGCTAGACACAAAAGGCCACACATTTTATGATTCCATTTATATGAAATCTTCAAAATAGGCAAATCCAGAGAGACAGAAAAGAGATTACTGGTTACTAGAGGCTCAGAGGAGAGGGAACGGGGAATGACTAATGGGCATGGGTGTTCTTTTTGAAGGGATGAAAATGTTCTAGAATTAGGTGGCCAAGGAACAACTTTGCAAATATACTAAAAACCAATGAATTGTACATTTTAAAAGGTTCAACTTTATAATATGTGAATTTTATCTCAATAATCTGTTACTTTAAAAAGTCTATGTCAAAAATAAGAGCAACCCCTCGCCCCTGGTACCTCAAAAAAAAAAAAAAAAGGAAACTCCAACAGAAAGAGGAACAAAGAGCATGAGGTTTGTTTTTAAAGAAATGATTGCCATTAAGCCCCAAAATAATCAGACATAAACATTAATAGATCTTTTTACCTATCCTACAGGAGATTTCTTAATAATAAAACTTTCCTTTTTTTCTTCTTCTGAAGGTAAGTAAATAATCTCATACATCACTGGAAAAGTGTACATTGTTACCTTTCTGGGAGACAATTTTGCAAATATCTATCAAAAGTTCTAAAATACACATGCCTTTTGAAATTCTACTTCTAGAAATTTAAAAAGAGCCAGTGATGGGAAGTGGATTTGGCTCAACTGATGGGACTGTCTGCCTACCACATGGGAGGTCCAGGGCCTGTGTGGTAAGCTGGGCAATGCTGTGCCATGCAGGAGTGTCCCCCATGTAAGGGAGCCCCAGGCGCAAGGAGTGCGCCCCGCAAGGAGAGCCGCCCCGCGCAAAAAAGTGCAGCCTGCCCAGGAGTGGCTGCCGCACACACCAAGAGCTGATACAGCAAGATGACGCAACGAAGAGACGCAGGTTCCCAGTGCTGCTGACAAGAATGTAAGCGGACACAGAAGAACACACAGCAAATGGACAGAGAGAGCAGACAATGGGGGGGAGAGAGGGGAGAGAAATAAATAAAAAATAAATCTAAAAAAAAAAAAAAAGAGCCAGTGTTGGACATGCAAATAGCTACAAGGATGAAAACTTAAGCCAGTGTTTTGGGTGTAAGTAACTGAAATATACTCAAACCAGCCTAAGTTTTAAGAAAGGAGGAGACTTTAACACAAGTATCCGAGGATTTCTAACAGAGCTGGAGAGCCAGAAACAGTCATCAGTTATCATTTAAAAAGTCATGACTGTGCTTAAACCTTCCCACGGCTTTTCACTGCATTGAAGGGAAGCCCAAACTTCCTTTAGTTCTACCCTGCATCTCCACACCCACTTGGCACTAACTCTCCCCAGCACCTTTCATGGCAGTCACAGAGGAACTCCTTTCAAGTTCTTTTCCCTCCCAGGGCTGAGCCCTCCCTCTAGCAGTCCAAAGCTCCCGCAGGAAGCCTCTTTCCCCAGTTTTCTATCTCATGTGGCTCAACTCTCAAACCTTCAGGTCTTAGCAAAAATTCACCTCTTCTGAAAGGCCTTCCCTTATTACTGAACTCCCCCTCCCCCACTCTTACCCTATCACCTACCCTACTTATTCTTTCCACAGTTTTTACGAGAATACTAACATGATTGTCAGGGTCCCCATTCAAGGTAGAAAGTAATTCTGAGCAAAGCAAGTTTGGGCCAACCTCTTCAAGGTTATCCACTACAGATGCGTGATTTAAAATGGCAAAAAATTATCCTGTTTGGATAAATTGTGGCACACACATCTGAATTAAAACTATATAATAATGACTGTTTTTATGCCGGTTATGTAGATCTAGACTGACATGGAGAGAAGGCCATGATTAAATATAGATATAGCTCTAGGTACAGGTACAGATTTTTTAAGGAGGTACTGGGGACTGAACGCAGGGCCTTTTAAATGGGAAGCAGGCATTCAACAGCTGAGCTACTTCTGCTCCTCTCATGATATATTTTTAAATGAAATATGCAAGGTCCAATACGGCAGTGTACAACTGCTACTGCAAAACGTAATTTCAAAATATTAAATACATAATATATTCAAAAATACATAGAAAAAAAGATAAAAAATAAATACACACGTCTGGAAGGATATATATACACAAAACTAACAGCAGTTATTCCCGAGTGATGGGATCATGGTGACTTTTATTCTCATGCCTTTTTTATGCGGCCTGAATGTTTCACAATGGGCAATATACTACTTAACTTTTTGAATTTTTAGTTTAATTTTTATCCAAATAATTCTTGCCTGTATATAGAAAATCATTTAGGGGAAGCAGATGTGGCTCAACTGATAAGAGCATCTGCCTACCATATGGAGGGTCCAGGGTTCGATCCCCAGGGCCTCCTGATCCATGTGGTGAGCTGGCCCACACACAGTGCTGCCACACCCAAGGAGTGCCATGGCCTGCAGGGGTGTCCCCCGTGCAGGGGTGCCCCACATGCAAGGAGAGCCGCTCCATGTGAAAAAAGTGCAGCGCACCCAGGAGGGGGCCACACACACGGAGAACTGACGCAGCAAGATGACGCAACAAAAAGAGATACAGAATCCCGGTGCCGCTGACAAGAATGCAGGTGAACACAGAAGAGCACACAGAGGACGGACAGAGAGCAGACAACACAGGGGGAAAGGGAGAGAAATGAATAAAATAAATCTTAAAAAAAAAAAATAATTTAGTACTGAAAGACTGTAATAAAAAATAAACTCCAGCCTTCCCCTCAGCATTCTGTCTTACTGCCTAGAGGTGATCCAGTTCAGCCTGGGGTTGTTTCTTCTGGATAGTTCCTTGCATTTCTCTAAACATTATGCCTATCCAACTTTTTGGTTCATCCATTATATACATTATCTATTTACTCGATGTTAGGATAGATGAGGATTGGTATTCTTCCTCAAAATCTCTTCCACCCACCCTTCCAATGTCGATAGATACAGCACTACTTTTGGTTGAATGAATAACCGCTGTTTATATTGTGACACTGTGATGCTCTCTACTGCCTAACCAAGTACAGTATTATTAATGCATTTCCTCTCTCAGAGAGCTTTTCGTTTTTCCTGGAGTTTCTAACTCTCTTTCTTCAATATTTTCCTCTACTTTAACTTCAATATTCTTCTGTTGCTGGAACATATTAGATACTAGCAAGAAATCCCCACACCCCCCGGTCCTGCTTTTTTCCCCAGAAAGCTTCCCCTCAGAGCCCTCCACCCTCTCACTCCAGCCTACTGGTGGAGCTGACACCTCTGGTGTCTCCCTTTACTGCTTTCTTGGATTAGAGACATTGCTTCTTGAATTCCAATGCGTCGGCCTTTCTTTGTTCACCTGCCAGTGTTGCTGAGGTGTTTAAGACAGTAACGTAAGAAAAGGTACATGGAAGGTAATTATAATAGTCTATATCCTTCCTTACCCATAATCACATAATACAATCCCCGCCAAGAGATATCACCATTAATATCCTCAGACTTTGAAAATACATTATTAGTATTATATTTTGTGTGATTTATGTATCTTTAAAAAAAGAAAAAAACACACAAAAAATATTACATTATAAAATACTATTAAAATACATTATTTTCTTTGTAGAAATGGAACCATGCTATACTGATCTGCTTTTTTTTTTTTTTTTTTTAAACATTTCTGGACACCTTTCCTTTCTTTGTCCCCCTCCCCTCCCCTACTGTTTTTGCTGTCTGTGTCCATTTGCTGTGTGATCTTCTGCATCTATTTCTTTTTGTCTTCTCTTCTCATCTTTCTCCTCTAGGATTCACCAGGATTCAATCCTGGGGATCTCTGATGTGGAGAGAGGTTCCCTGTCAACTGTGCCACCTCAGTTCCTGGTCTCTGCTGCGCTTCACCTTAACTCTCCCCTTCATCTCTCTTTTGTTGCTTCATCACCTTGCCGCCGGACTCACTTGCGTGGGCACTGGCTCACCATGTGGGCACTTGGCTCACTGTATAGGCACACTTTCTCTTCTTTTTCACCAGGAGGCCCTAGGGATTGAAACTGGGTCCTCCCGTATGGTGGGCAGAGGCCCAATCACTTGAGCTACATCCACTTCCCCCTCCTTTCCTTTTTAAAACTCCTGTATAGTTCTTAAGCCACCTTCTTTTAAAAGACGCCAATTACTTTCAAAGAGACAAAAAAAAAAAAAATCTGAAACTAGCTCTACTGCAGCTAAATAAAATTATATCAAACCAAAAACAACCTATTCTAGCACTTCCTTGATCTTTTCACCTTTCCTTTTTTAATATATACAGATCCCATTTATATTTTTAACACTGCAAATTAACCCACCATATGGATATACTATAACATAACACGGATAAGCCAGATGCCAATTTCCTACTCATGGACATTTAGATTTGCTCAATCTTTCACAATGACAACATTCCTAAAATAAACACCTCTTCCAAAATGAAAAAGACAAATGGATATATATTTCTGTGGAATAAATTTTTACAAGAGGAATTTCTAGGTCAAAGAGAACGTACATTTAAAATTTTGACAAAGAGCAAATCACACAACAGTGTATACCATGGCTCCACTTATCATAAAACAAAACAATGGAAGTCAGGTACATATGCATAGTGGTTCCCAACTAAGGTCAATTTGCTTCCCCTCCCAACTCCCCCAGGGAACATCTGAAAATGTCTGGAGACATTTTTGGTCGTCACAACTAAGAAGATTTCTGGTGTGTTAAGGCCAGGGATGATGGTAAACATCCTATGATGGCAGGTGAGCCCCTCCCCCACCAACAAAGACTTATCCAACAAAAAATGTCAACAGCGCCCAGGTTGAGAAACACTGGTCTAGGATGATTTACCACTTTGCCCACAGGAGCTTTCTTTGAAGTATGGAGGACAACTATCACTCATACTTTTTGTATTACTTGTAGTTTTTCTGCAATGAACACATACTAGTTTTAAAAGACTTCCATAAACAAACAAAAGCTCTTCCTCAAGACAAGATGAAATCAATCTCTGTGGCTTAACACCATGGTTCCATACCTTGGAGATAAGTTCTAAACTTAGATAACAAGGCTCCCTAAATATTCTCTACTGAAGGCTAACCTTACTTTTTCAAACGCTCTTCATAGAAAATAGTCTCAAGTCACTTTACCAATCTGGTTGCTGTATCAAGAACAAGAGGCAAAATTCATTCTGAACTGGAAACTCTTGTTTTGTACTCGGACCAGTGAACTATCACCTCCCTCAGTCTACATATGCTGGCTCACATTCAGCTTACTACAACAAATTGTGTCTGCACACATACTCAGTTAATTCGCCTTTTCCCCATGGTGCACTTTTACAATTATCTTTTCAGTCTAAATGCAAGAAACTGAGAGAGCAGATTATCCACACTCTAGTGTCTAGAATATCATAATCTACCAGACTGTCAAGTCCTCAAGGTTCTCCATGTGCTTCCTAAATACTTAATTATTGTGATCCGCTGTTAAGTCAGTTACATATTATTTCAGGCGCTCCAGTTACAATACAATTAGTTAGGTTACAATTTTGAGTTATACTCTACTCAAGAGACATCCTCATCGCCTGTTTTGGATTCTGGAGTTACTTAAATACTATAAGTGATGCACCTAAAAATCACCTACCAGGGTAAACTATTTTAAATTTTTATTAGTTCCACTCAACAAACATATAATGAGTGCTCAGGATACTGTACTGATCAAAGAGATAAAAAACAAAAAACCCAAAGCTGTGAACTGCCCTGGAAGACTACATGTCCTACAACTTTTTCTGAGATTATTTTACTTAAGGAACCGTTTGTCTTGACTGTCAATTAAACAACTCACTGATTTCAACCTGCAGAATTACATATAACGCTGAGTTTTTGTTAAGAAAGCCTGGTGCTTTACTTACTCCTATACCCCCTAGATCCCGTAATGGGGTTTTTACTCCCTGCGTCGCTTAAAATATTAGATTGCAACTTTTAAAGGTACACAAACGTGAATTCACGAAAGCATAAAGCACAGAAAGAAGAGTTAGATAATTATCCTAGGATAATAAACTATAGAAACAGAAAGGAAAGATTCCAGGAGGCACACTGAAAATGAAGAAATGGTAAAAAAATAAAAATTTTAAAAAAGAAGAAACGGCGACCAAATTAAATTCCAAAACGAGTTAACTTTCCCAGTAACACCAGCACACGTCCACGTCCTTCCCTCCTCCCCGGGTGGCAAGCTCCCACAGGCCACGCCGGGAGAGGGTGGCTCCCACGTGCGGACTCCTCCTCGAAGCCCGCGGGGCCTCGGCGCGCCGCCACGCCCCCGCCCAGGCCCTCGCACTCCGCCGCCCGCGCTCGGGCGAGAGTTCAGCGGCCTCTGCTCCGACGAGGCTCGGGCTGAACGCGTCGGGGAAGCGCGGGGGGAGGCAGGCGGCTGGGCGGGGAACGCGCCCATCCCGACGCCGCACACCCAATCCTACCGGAGCGGACGACCGGCAACCCGGGCACCGAACGCCACAGCGGAGGGTCCCGAGACGGCCCGGACGGCCAAGCCGGCCGCCTCCCGCCCCTTCCTCACGCCGGTAGAGCCGCGGCCCCACCCCTCGCCGCCGCCGCGCCTCGTTCCTCTCGCCCCAGGCCGCTGCCCCCACCGGCCGCGGCCCACGGCGTCTGCTCGCAGGCGGTGGCCCCGGGGCTGCCAGCGGAGGCCGCGAGGCCCAGGACCCGGCCCCCGCACCTGCACTTTCCTCCGCCCTGCCGTGTTCTGCCGGTGATGCGCCGCCATCTTGCATGTTGACACTCCTACGTCACTTCCCGACGCGGCTCGGTCGGGCGGAAGTCCCGCCCCCTCGCCTCTGGCCCAGAGCAGGTGGTGAGGGCGGTGGTGGTGGCTGCCTGCGGCCGTTCCTCCGCATCCGTGCGTCCTGTGGTGGGCTAGGTGCATTACAGAACGAATTCGCCGTGCGGGGCCGAGGCTGGCGGCGGCAGAGGCACCTCTCGGGCCGGGAATGCTGCGAGCAGGCCCTCAGGGGCCTGAGCCCTGCCCGGCGCCTCCCGCAGGCTGCCCTCTGCAGAGACCCCAGTAGCGAGAGGGGAGGCGGAAGGGACTAGTAAGACCGGACCTGGGCCCCGCAAACCTTCCTAGGCAGCCGAAGGGACCGGCTGATTTGCCATGAAGTACTTAAAAATGCGGACAGTTGTAAACTGGCCTTGAAGGGGGAGACAAGTTTTTGCAAAGGAGGCACAAAGTAGCCATTTAAATAAAGGTGGTGCTGGGCCCTGAGCCTCAGCAGAGATGCAACTCCCACCCTCTGGTTTGCTGGACTTACACGGGTTAGCTTCGCTTACAGGTGAAGGTGGTCAGTCACCACACCAGGGAGCTGGGAGTGCCTACAGCTGCAAGCAGGAGAATTGCATCCATCATCCGTGGAATCTAAGGCCCCTCTCAATATAGAAGTAGAGTGGACATCACTATCCTGGGGCCCACACAATGGAGGAATAAAATATGGATTAGAGTGGACTTACTGATATTATGCTATAAAACTTTTGTGACTACTAATAGAAGAAATTATATCATTGATGGGGACAAAGTGACCACAGCAGTTGCTGAGGGCAACTTCCCACTCCTTAGTGGGAAGAAGAGATGTGATGAGGGGGCATTTTTTTGGGACATTGGAGTTGACCTAAATGATGTTGCAGGGTCAGATGCTGGACATTATATATCCTACCATCTCCCACTGAATGTACCGGGGGAGAGTGTGAACTACAGGGTAAAGTACTATCCACGTGGTGCAGCAGTGCTCCAAAACGTGTTCACAGAGTGTGAGGAATGTACCGCAATGATGGGGGAGGTTGTGGGAGGAGTGGGGTGGGGGGATGGGGGTTTAGGGGAACTTATGTTTTTTAATAATGTAACCTATTTTGTGATGTGTGTATCTTCAAAAAAATACAATTTACAAAAATGATGGTGGGGTGTGGGTTATATGGGAACTTCTTATGTTTTTTTAAATGTAACATTCTATGTGATATATTAACTTTAATAAAAGTTTAAAAATAAATAAAGGCTATGGAAAACTGGTACGGGAAGGTGAAGAGGACCCACCCAGTTAAAACTGTTCCCAGAGACAACTTTCGTGCTTCCAAACCCTGATGATGGGGCTCACTCTGGTATCCAGTTTAAAGCATCTCAAACTAGGACAATTAGACCCTTTTGGATGGGAATTTTGCTTGAGGAGGTCTTCCTGACACTGATTATAAGAGCTGAAAACAGGCAGGCTCATTCCTGTATAGTCCTGTAGAACTGTACAGTCTCATATGGTGTCTGCAAGCTACTTGTGGGGGTTGAGTACTTGAAATATGGCTAGTGCAAATTGAGATGTGCTATAAATATAAAATACCCATTGTATTTCAAAGACAGTTTATTTAAAAAGTGTAAAAAAAATCGTATATTATCTACCTGTTAAAATGATATTTTTTAATATATTGTGTTAAAATACATTGTTAAAATTACATGTTTTTATTTTCCCAATGTGGATACTATAATATTTAAAATAACATGCAGTTTACATATTTCTATTGGATAGTGCTAATAAACAATGCTTAGGGAAAGCTCTTGACAAATGGCTTTTTGTTTGTTTATTTTTATAAACAGTAAGGAAATGTGAATTAGAACAGTAGAACCTGTGATGGCAGAAGCTGGCAAAACACAGTGTTAATTTTTTTTTTTAAGATTTCTTTCTCTCCTCTTCCCCGCCTCCTCCCTCCCCCAATTGTCTGCTCTCTTTGTCCATTCACTGTATGTTCTTCTGTGTCTGTTTACATTCTTGTCATATGGCAACTGGAAACTTTTTGTTGTGTCATTTTGCCATGTTAGCTCTCTGTGTGTGCAACACTACTACTGGCGGGCTGGGTTTTTTTTTTTGTGTGCAGGGTGACTCTCCTTGCAGGGTGCACTTCTTGCATGTGGGGCACCCCTATGCAGGGGACACCCCTATGTGGCATGGCACTCCTTGTGTGCAGCAACACTGACCGTGGGCCAGCTCACCACATGGGTCAAGAGGCCCTGGGTTTGAACCCTGGAGCTTCCTTATAGTAGGTGGATGCTCTATCAGTTGAGCCACAACTGCTTTCCTGGCAGTGTTAATTTGTAGGTAAAATTTCTGGGCTGCATTTTGTTAACAGACTCATTTATTTAGTTATTCACTCATTCAACAACATGCTTTATGTATTTATTTATTTATTTTTAACACCTATTAAGTGCCCTGCACAGTATCAGTTGCCAGGGATCCAGGGAATGAGGGTTGAGGCTTGGAGTACAGAAAGCAAAAGGACCATGCAGAGGCTACACTCAGCAGGATCTTTCAGACTGATGCAAAGCTGGGGGATTTGAGCAAGAGAGAACATGATTTTTTAGAAAAATTATTCAGTAAATAGTTATTGAGCAGTCAAGATGTCCCAGGCATTGTGCAGGTGTACTGCTCTGTACAATATGCTGGTACCTGCCAGAAATGGATTGTTGTGTTGTAGCCCTGCTCAGAGATGGCCCTGGAAAATGTTGTAGTTGTAAAATCCTTTTAATAGGTGTAATTTCCAGCAGTACGTCTTTTTTTTTTTTTTTTTTTTAAGATTTATTTATTTATTTAATTCCCCCCCTCCCCTGGTTGTCTGTTCTTGGTGTCTATTTGCTGCGTCTTGTTTCTTTGTCCGCTTCTGTTGTCATCAGCGGCACGGGAAGTGTGGGCGGCGCCATTGCTGGGCAGGCTGCACTTTCTTTTCACGCTGGGCGGCTTTCCTCACGGGCGCACTCCTTGCGCGTGGGGCTCCCCCACGCGGGGGACACCCTTGCGTGGCACGGCACTCCTTGCGCGCATCAGCACTGCGCATGGCCAGCTCCACACGGGTCAAGGAGGCCCGGGGTTTGAACCGCGGACCTCCCATATGGTAGACGGACGCCCTAACCACTGGGCCAAAGTCCGTTTCCCCAGCAGTACGTCTTGATGTCCACTTTGCCTAGAAGGAGAGATGGCCTTCATGGTCTATTCAAGTCAGAGACTAATTGTTTGGCCAATTGGTCAAGTTCATGGAAGGAGCTAGAACTAGGTGACAAGTAAGACTCAGGAAGGAGTATGTGATGGGATTCTCAGAATGAATCTTAGGAATCATACCGATGAAATGAACCACTCTATGGATGAATCTCAGCCTCCTTCCACAGGGTAAGTGCTTGCTTAGTGGAACCGTGAGCAAAATGGTGATTAACTTAGTTTGCCAGGGCTGCTATGGCGCATGCCATACAGTGGTTGGATTAAGCAACTGGAATCTATTTTCTCAGGGCTTTAGAGCCTAGAGGTACAAAATCAAGGTCTCAACAGAAATTGCCTGCCTTTATGTCTATAGCATCTTAGTGCTGGCTTGCCATAATCTCGGTGTCCCTCAGCTCGCATCTTTGCCCCAGTCATATAGAATTCTGTCTCCTTGGTCTCCTCTTGTGGATTTTTCTGACTTCTGATTTTTATTTCCATGTCCAATTTCCAATTTCCTCTGTTTATAATGACTTTGGTCATATTGGATTAAGGCTGGCCTTTGTTCAGTTTGGCCGTTGTTTAACTAATACTAGCATCTTCAAAGATCCTATTTACAAGTGGGTTCACACCCACAAGTTCTTGGACTAAGACTTCAGCAGGTCCTTTGTGGGGGACATGATTTAGTTGCCAATAGTAATGGTGACAGGATTGGAACCCACGCGTGGGAACACCGTTCCACGGCTGCATGTTCACGTCGCCCTCAGCAGTGACCATTCCCGAAGTGCTGGTCTACCCCATAAGCCAGGAGGGTGAGCCAGCCACCTGGGGGCAGGTTGATGTCACTAGCCCTGCCCCCGTCACTGAGAGGTTAGTTATTTGTGCTTTTTAAAATTCTCAGGGGGGCAGGTGTAGCTCAATGGAGCACCTGCTTCCCAGGTACGAGGTCATAGGTTCTATCCCTGGTACCTCCTTTAAAGAAAATAAACCAAAACAAAACACTTATTCTAGAGTTAGATTTGTTTTCCCTGCCGGCTTTGCTTCTGCACTGTCATCTAGGGACTTTTGTACAGTCATAGTATCTGACACAAGAAACTCACTCTACGCTGAAAGAAACAGCCCATGGGATTCATTTTTCTGATTACGTATTCTGCCATCAAGAAGCACTTGGTCTTACTGAAGCTGTAGTGAAGAATTTGTTATGGAACCTTCTAGGTGAGAGCTGTCCTTAAGGATGCAGGATATGCTCTGAACTAGTGTCTAACATTTGGTACTCTTTCCCCCACTCCTGTTATCCATAGCTGTCTAACCACCCCCCAAAACATAGTGGTTTTAAAGAACTATAACCTGTAATTTGGCTAGGGCTTTATTCAGGGCTTGGAGAGGACAATTCAACTCTACTCTCCACTTGATGTCATCCGGGTGGTTCAAATATTGGGGCTGATCATCTGAAGGTTCACTCTCATGCCTGGCGATTGATGCTGCTGTTGGCTGGGGCATTAGCTGAAGCTGTGGCCAGAACATCTACTCAGAGCCTTTCCCTGAGCTGCCTGATTCCTCACTGCATGGTAACTGGGTTCCAAGGGTGAGTATCCTGACAGAGAGAGTCAGGGAGAGGCTGTAATGCCTTTTCTAAACCAACCATGGAGGTCATGCAATGTCACTTCAAACCACTTTTAGTTCATTAGAAATTAGTCCCTAAGGTTGACTCTATCCAAGGGAGGGGAATTTAGACTCCTCCCCTTTTTATGGTAGAATTGTCAAAGAGTTTATGGCTATCTTTTAGAACCACCTCACTTCCATATAGGCAAAATTAAGGGATTTAGGAACTAACGGATATTAGGTGTAATGACCCACAGAACTTTTTGCTTCCATTCTCTTGGACTCTGGGCTTTGCTGGTTCAGAGGTTTGTTACCAATGAGAAGACGTTTTCCAATAGAGGTTAACAGTGATTCCATTGACTTAGAACCTGCAATTACCATCTGACCATTTTGCATGTCTCATGCCCCTGAGTTAAAAAAAAGAAAGAAGGTTGTATGTTGGCTGGAATGATTAATCCTGATCATCAAGCAGAAATAGGGTTGCTGGTGTACCTCTAAACAGTAGGTCCACCAAACACTTAATCCCTGCAGATGAAGGTGCTGGTTGAAGATAAACCTAATACTGAAAGGCTGGTAAAGGAAGGAAGTCATAGATGGCAGTGAAGGTCTCAAGATCAGGCAGGATTGACAAGTGTCTTC
Organism: Dasypus novemcinctus; assembly: GCF_030445035.2. Taxonomy (NCBI): domain Eukaryota; kingdom Metazoa; phylum Chordata; class Mammalia; order Cingulata; family Dasypodidae; genus Dasypus; species Dasypus novemcinctus. Next base: position 763,339 of record NC_080698.1, on the reverse strand, counting down.
TTGTATTTCCTTTTTTGATGTGTCATGTACCCTTTTGTGTGTTTTAACTAACATTTTCTTTATCCTTTTCTTCACTATTAGATTAGCATGTGTTATTGTTGGCAAACTTCATCATTTAGTTCATAAATTGTAGAATGTGGATACAAGATCAGAGCAGAACTACAGGAGGAGTGGATGTCGTCAACTAGAGGGTTGACTTGGAGATGGATGAGGTAAGTGATGAAGCACTGGGCTGACTTCCTGGAGGTTGGCAGGTGAGTGCCTCTTTGATAGCATAAAGGATAGTTGCAAAGTTTAAGTGGCAGTTTATCTTTTGAAGTATAAGCATTTGCCCAACAAATTATTATAATCGTGGTGGGCAGCCAGAAGGATGACTCTGCCGGCCATTTTTGTGGTTTTACTTTCTGTTGTCCATCATTTAAGTCCTTGTTTTATGTTTGGAAAACTCCCCCTGCTTGTGTTTTATTGGTGGGTGAGCCCTGCTTCCACTGTTGAAAGCGAGGACAGTTACTTTTTCTAGCCTCCTTGCAGCTAGAGTGAGTGTATTTAACCACAGCTGGATTGATCAGGTGACATCTTAGCTGCAGCCTCATGGAGAGACTCTGAGCCAAACTATCCAGCTGAATTCCTAAAATCCCTCACGTGGAGTGGCTAAGCTGTAGGATATCGTGCTATGCAGTCATAGATAACAAATACACTCCCCTTTGCCCACGGAAAGGGGAAATGTCGCAGCGCCTTCACAGCCTTCACAAGGGTGTTTTCACCACCATCCTCCTCAAATTCCCGTTGAACTCTTGGCCTTCTCTTTCGTGCTGCCCGGAGGTTCACCCTGGCAGGATTCCTTTAACCATCCCTTAGCATTTCCTGCCTGGGAAGTTGGCATGTGAGAAGCCTTGACACCTATTACGTTGTTCCTCGGTTTTGAGCTCTCTGCCCGAGCTCCTAGACAACATGAAAAGTTTAACATACACTGGGGAAAAAATTCTGTGCGCATATGACATAAAAATGCAGTAAATAGAAAAAGTAAATAAGAGTTCTAGAAGACTTCCACTTCTCAGTAAACAAGTTTCTTCTTGTTAAAACGTGTTCTGGAGGTAGGTCCTTCTCTCTGCCAGTTGCTTGAACAAGTTAATTAGCTTCTCTCATCTTTAGTTTCTTTATCTGTAAAGCGAGGGGAAGAGAATCCCATTTTACCTATGGTATATGGTTCTTAAGAGGTTAAATGGGGAAACGGACTTTGGCCCAGTGGTTAGGGCGTCCGTCTACCATATGGGAGGTCCGCGGTTCAAACCCCGGGCCTCCTTGACCCGTGTGGAGCTGGCCATGCGCAGTGCTGATGCGCGCAAGGAGAGCCGTGCCACGCAAGGGTGTCCCCTGCGTGGGGGAGCCCCACGCACAAGGAGTGCGCCCATGATGAATGAAAGCCGCCCAGCGTGAAAAGAAAAAGCAGCCTGCCCAGGAATGGCGCCGCCCACACTTCCCGTGCCGCTGACGACAACAGAAGTGGACAAAGAAACAAGCCGCAGCAAATAGACACCAAGAACAGACAACCAGGGGAGGGGGGGAAATTAAATAAATAAATAAATCTTAAAAAAAAAAAAAGAGGTTAAATGATGTAATCTTAGCACAGTACCTGGTATATAGAAAATACTGGATATGTTTAAGATATTATTTTTAATATTCTCCTTGCTCAGGAAACATTGCTGAAGTGTTATAATTTCCTAGCATAGATTGTCCCATAAGTTTTGTGTAATTTAGGCTCTTTTTCTCTTCATAGTTTTCAGATGAGCTTTCCTGGCTTGGGATTTCCTATTTGTTGCTCTTTCCTCCTCTGTTCACAAGCAAAAGGCTTGGAAATGAAAAGGCTCCTGCACGGATGATCCCGGTACCGGGGTCCAGGAGCTTCTGCTTCCAGCACCACCTTCGCTGAAGCAATGGAGATCACCAGGGCTCTCTTTGCACCTCCCCTGATGGACCATCTGGCCCACCACAGGGACGGGAGTGTTTTCAGTGCTTTGATTGCTTGTTTGCTTTTATGTTTGTTTGTCTAAAAGCATGAAATCATATACAGCCTTGGTTTGCAGCCACTGCTCTCTGCTAATGATTAATGCATTAATTTGGATATTTTAAAGATGAATTTTTAAAAGAATAGCATTTTAAGCATTATGTGGGTAATGCAGAAGTGCAAAACAAACTTTCTAATGCAAGCCTGTTGTGGATATCAACCCCATTAATGGAGAAATTAAGAAACTGCATGATTTTCTTGTAACTCTTTAATGCTCTTATGCTAAGGGATAAGGGCATTATGATATACAAATACGCTACAAGACCATTATTAAATAACAGTACAAAAATAAAGCATATAGAGTTTCCAAATGTTTGCGATGTTTATGTCCAAGTTGTGTGCTATTTTGTCTTGTCAGGGTCCTCAGTTTTAAATAGTCTTAAAATTCTCTTTCCCAGTGGTAAGAAGTCATGGTGCTGAATGACTCATCATTCACCAGTTCACCTATTTCTGAACACACTGAGACACTGGGGGAAAATAGCTGCTTGTCTCCTGTTTTTCTCACACGCTGAGGATTAGAAGCATCAGCTGCTGAACGTGCCTGTGTTGCGTCCCAAACGCCCGCCGCCCGGCGTCTCCACTGGGGGGCAGCAGAGCGCCGCCCGCCGCCCGGCGCCTCCACTGGGGGGCAGCAGAGCGCCGCAGGGCCCCGGGCGCCTCCACTGGGGGGCAGCAGAGCGCCGCCCGCCGCCCGGCGTCTCCACTGGGGGCAGCAGAGCGCCGCCCGCCGCCCGCCGTCTCCACTGGGGGGCAGCAGAGCGCCGCCCGCCGCCCGGCGTCTCCACTGGGGGGCAGCAGAGCGCCGCCCGCCGCCCGCCGTCTCCACTGGGGGCAGCAGAGCGCCCCCCGCCGTCTCCACTGGGGGCAGCAGAGCGCCACCCGCCGCCCGGCGTCTCCACTGGGGGGCAGCAGAGCGCCGCAGGGCCCCGGGCGCCTCCACTGGGGGCAGCAGAGCGCCGCCCGCCGTCTCCACTGGGGGCAGCAGAGCGCCGCCCGCTGCCCGGCGTCTCCACTGGGGGCAGCAGAGCGCCGCCGGCCGCCCAGCGTCTCCACTGGGGGCAGCAGAGCGCCGCAGGGCCCCGGGCGCCTCCACTGGGGGCAGCAGAGCGCCGCCCGCCGCCCGGCGTCTCCACTGGGGGCAGCAGAGCGCCGCCCGCCGCCCGGCGTCTCCACTGGGGGCAGCAGAGCGCCGCCCGCCGCCCGGCGTCTCCACTGGGGGGCAGCAGAGCGCCGCCCGCCGCCCGGCGTCTCCACTGGGGGGCAGCAGAGCGCCGCCCGCCGTCTCCACTGGGGGCAGCAGAGCGCCGCCCGCCGTCTCCACTGGGGGCAGCAGAGCGCCGCCCGCCGCCCGGCGTCTCCACTGGGGGGCAGCAGAGCGCCGCAGGGCCCCGGGCGCCTCCACTGGGGGGCAGCAGAGCGCCGCAGGGCCCCGGGCGTCTCCACTGGGGGCAGCAGAGCGCCGCAGGGCCCCGGGCGCCTCCACTGGGGGCAGCAGAGCGCCGCCCGCCGCCCGGCGTCTCCACTGGGGGCAGCAGAGCGCCGCAGGGCCCCGGGCGCCTCCACTGGGGGCAGCAGAGCGCCGCCCGCCGCCCGGCGCCTCCACTGGGGGCAGCAGAGCGCCGCCCGGCGTCTCCACTGGGGGCAGCAGAGCGCCGCCTGCCGCCCGGCGTCTCCACTGGGGGCAGCAGAGCGCCGCCGGCCGCCCGGCGTCTCCACTGGGGGCAGCAGAGCGCCGCAGGGCCCCGGGCGCCTCCACTGGGGGCAGCAGAGCGCCGCAGGGCCCCGGGCGCCTCCACTGGAGGCAGCAGAGCGCCGCCCGCCGTCTCCACTGGGGGCAGCAGAGCGCCGCCCGCCGCCCGGCGTCTCCACTGGGGGCAGCAGAGCGCCGCTGGCCGCCCGGCGTCTCCACTGGGGGCAGCAGAGCGCCGCAGGGCCCCGGGCGCCTCCACTGGGGGCAGCAGAGCGCCGCAGGGCCCCGGGCGCCTCCACTGGGGGCAGCAGAGCGCCGCCCGCCGTCTCCACTGGGGGCAGCAGAGCGCCGCCCGCCGCCCGGCGTCTCCACTGGGGGCAGCAGAGCGCTGCAGGGCCCCGGGCGCCTCCACTGGGGGCAGCAGAGCGCCGCCCGGCGTCTCCACTGGGGGGCAGCAGAGCGCCGCCCGCCGCCCGCCGTCTCCACTGGGGGCAGCAGAGCGCCGCCCGCCGTCTCCACTGGGGGCAGCAGAGCGCCGCCCGCCGCCCGGCGTCTCCACTGGGGGGCAGCAGAGCGCCGCCGGCCGCCCGGCGTCTCCACTGGGGGCAGCAGAGCGCCGCAGGGCCCCGGGCGCCTCCACTGGGGGCAGCAGAGCGCCGCCCGCCGCCCGGCGTCTCCACTGGGGGGCAGCAGAGCGCCGCCCGCCGCCCGGCGTCTCCACTGGGGGGCAGCAGAGCGCCGCAGGGCCCCGGGCGCCTCCACTGGGGGCAGCAGAGCGCCGCAGGGCCCCGGGCGCCTCCACTGGGGGCAGCAGAGCGCCGCCCGCCGCCCGGCGTCTCCACTGGGGGGCAGCAGAGCGCCGCCCGCCGCCCGGCGCCTCCACTGGGGGCAGCAGAGCGCCGCCCGCCGCCCGGCGTCTCCACTGGGGGGCAGCACAGCGCCGCCCGCCGCCCGGCGTCTCCACTGGGGGCAGCAGAGCGCCGCAGGGCCCCGGGCGCCTCCACTGGGGGCAGCAGAGCGCCGCCCGCCGCCCGGCGTCTCCACTGGGGGGCAGCACAGCGCCGCCCGCCGCCCGGCGTCTCCACTGGGGGCAGCAGAGCGCCGCAGGGCCCCGGGCGTCTCCACTGGGGGCAGCAGAGCGCCGCCCGCCGCCCGGCGTCTCCACTGGGGGGCAGCAGAGCGCCGCCCGCCGCCCGGCGTCTCCACTGGGGGGCAGCAGAGCGCCGCAGGGCCCCGGGCGCCTCCACTGGGGGCAGCAGAGCGCCGCAGGGCCCCGGGCGCCTCCACTGGGGGCAGCAGAGCGCCGCCCGCCGCCCGGCGTCTCCACTGGGGGCAGCAGAGCGCCGCCCGCCGCCCGGCGTCTCCACTGGGGGCAGCAGAGCGCCGCCCGCCGCCCGGGCGCCTCCACTGGGGGCAGCAGAGCACCGCAGGGCCCCGGGCGCCTCCACTGGGGGCAGCAGAGCGCCGCCCGGCGTCTCCACTGGGGGGCAGCAGAGCGCCGCCCGCCGCCCGGCGTCTCCACTGGGGGCAGCAGAGCGCCGCCCGCCGCCCGGCGCCTCCACTGGGGGGCAGCAGAGCGCCGCCCGCCGCCCGGCGTGTCCACTGGGGGCAGCAGAGCGCCGCCCGCCGCCCGGCGTCTCCACTGGGGGCAGCAGAGCGCCGCCCGCCGCCCGGCGTCTCCACTGGGGGGCAGCAGAGCGCCGCCCGCCGCCCGGCGTGTCCACTGGGGGCAGCAGAGCGCCGCCCGCCGCCCGGCGTCTCCACTGGGGTGCAGCAGAGCGCCGCCCGCCGCCCGGCGTCTCCACTGGGGGGCAGCAGAGCGCCGCAGGGCCCCGGGCGCCTCCACTGGGGGCAGCAGAGCGCCGCCCGGCGTCTCCACTGGGGGGCAGCAGAGCGCCGCCCGCCGCCCGGCGTGTCCACTGGGGGCAGCAGAGCGCCGCCCGCCGCCCGGCGCCTCCACTGGGGGGCAGCAGAGCGCCGCCCGCCGCCCGGCGTCTCCACTGGGGGCAGCAGAGCGCCGCCCGGCGTCTCCACTGGGGGCAGCAGAGCGCCGCCCGCCGCCCGGCGTGTCCACTGGGGGGCAGCAGAGCGCCGCCCGCCGCCCGGCGCCTCCCGCCTTCAGCCCGGGCCTAGCCTCGCTCCCCGGGAACGTCGCGTCCGCGGCCCCTTCCGTCAGGGTCGGGGCGAGACAGTCGGCGCGCGGAGAAGAGCGGCTGCAGGCGAGGGTTACTGAGCAAGTCCACCGGGAAGGGGACTGAAGGGAGACCCCAGCCCACTCTCAGGCGGTGGTGGATCCACGCGGCGTCCACGGGGACACGCGTCGTCGGGGGGCGCTGGGGCTCGGGGGACCCGCGGGCTACAGGGCTGGGGGCGTGGGCTGGGGGCAGGATCTCGGGGTGCGGGAGGGGCGTGGGGTGGGGGTGGGGCGGCTCCTGTCCTGAGGACGGGCCGGGTCTGCGCTCGTGGGCCCGGGCCGCGGCTGTTCCACCTCGGGCCGCGGCTGTTCCACCTCGGGCCGCGGCTCCTTCCGAGCGAGCAGCTGGTCGCCCCTCCTCAGCCGGCGGGTTTAAGGCTAAACTTGCTGCTTCTGCAGGCTGTGGCTGTTATGGGGGTAGGCATGGGGCCTGGTCCCGTCGCCTTTCAGGAAACCTTTCTTCTACCATAAAATACCATAGTTAATCGTGAAATAAAATAAAGCAACGTCTATGCATTTATAGACATTTACTTGAGTAAAATAAAAATGATGTAAAAACTGGGTCATAAATACACTTTTTTTTGGTGATGGGCTATTTGTGCAGTTACCGAACTACCTGAGGCATCCTAAAAATACTAGCCCGAGGTCCACAGTGGGTGTGAATCTTGCTGCACAAACTCTGGTGGGTAAAGATGTCACATTAGATTATTGAAACTAAATTAAATATAATTTTGCGCTCCCGGCCAGGGAAGACAGTGGGAGACGCAGCCTTGGCCGTCGTTGGGACTCTCCCGCTCACCCTGATCCACCGTCAGGTCACTTGGAGGTCCCAGGGGCTGAGCCTCAGGCCACAGAGGTTGGGGCCGAGATGCCCAGGGCCTCAGCCACGGCCCTTGGGTGTGGCCGCTGTTGGTTTCCTCCCGGGCTGGGATTCTTTGCGGGGTTCCGGGTGCCTAGGGCCCTGCCTCCCTCCGTGCTCCAGCCTCGCCAGCTCCGTCCCCAGTGAGGGAGCTTTCAACAGAGCTCACAGCTTTTCATTCCCCGCAGCCTCTCCTCCGGCTTCCAAGGCTCCTCTTCTGCCCTCCAGAGAAAATGGATTTGTCCCTCCCCACTGGGATTCAGAACTTAACCTTGTCGATGACCTTGGGCTTTCACTAAAGGCAAGACCTGAGCTCTTTCAGCAGCTGTTCTTCAGGACCAGCAATACAAACCACTCCTGAGACCAGCAGGCGCGTCCCCCAGCAGAGGAAGGTGGGGAAGGAAGGAACAAAACACGTTCTGATGTCTCAACAAATTACCCTTTTCCTGACGCTGGATCTGTTTTCTTATAGAAACCACAGGCATTTTTCATGCCTCCGAGCACCTTAAACTGCATTCAAACCTAGGGTTGTCAGCCTGGAAATCTTTCTTTGCTAATTTGTTGTACATGAATGCCTGGAGAAGCCTTTGAATGGTAAGTGCCGTGGGGGGGTAGTTTCCATGGTGACTCTTCAATGCACCCTTTTTCTTGCACTTTAATCAGACCTTCATTGCATAGCTGCTGGGACTGGAGGCTGGAGGCGGGGTGTGAGGGCGACCCTTCCAAATGCAGCCTCTCCTGAGCGGCTCAGCTGCCCTGTGCTGACCTTGAACCACCTGAGCAAGTGGCCCCTGCCTCAATGTGGGAAAGTGTATTTGCAACACCTATGACAAAGTTTTGATTTCCTTAAGATACAAAGAGCACTTGCAAGTTAATAAGAAAAATACCAAAATCTCAATAGCAATCTATGGTCAAAGGGCACAAAGAGGCAGCTCGCAGAAAAAGAAAACAAGTGACTTAAACGTTCATGACTTAGTCATGAACAATGAAAGCCACATATTTAAATAAGACACCATTATTTACATCTATCATATTGGAAAAGATCCAGCAGTTTGATAATGTATTGTGTTCAGAGGATGTAGAAAAGCCAGCATATACTCTTCGTGGGAGTATAAATTGTTTTAATGTCTTTGGAGGATGACCAAGAAGTCCACTTCTAGAAATTCATCTTTTTGTAAGTACATTTACATTTGCCTGAAAAGCTGAGGTAGAAGGGCATTAATTGACGCATTTCTTACCATAAGCATGGCTGTTTCCAATAGAAAGGCCCACCCGACCCCATGCTACAAAGGAGAAACATTTCCCTCAGTAAGAAGGTGGTTTATTGTAACTGCACAAGCAGGGAACTGGGGAAATCTTCCCCCAAACCAGTTCAAAGTGAGAATGGCAGTGAGGGATTTTACAGGGGGAAGAAGGGTTGAGGATCAGATGATGGCTGAGCGATGCGCTCCTGCCACGGGGGTGATGACGGCCTCCTGCGTTGTATCCTATATGCAAAACAGCCTTTATTCCAGAGAAGTTACAGATCCCCTGGGCTGTAGGGTGCTCCCGGCCCCATTCTGTGGTTTCGCTGCGACGTTATCTTATTCCCAACTTTCCTGGGAGTAGAACAGGGAAGGTCTGACTGCTGTCCTTCTAGGGACTGGGAATAAAGAGTAAACTACTAAGATTAGGTTAATAGGAAACCAGTCAACTAGATCTGGGCAAGGTATTTGAATGTTTCAGAAATTTCAGAAAAGAAATTTTTAATGAGCACGTTTCCCAGCTCCCAAGGCACCCCCCCGCCCCCCCCCCCCCTTGTGATAAGACTCTTCTTATTCCTAAGAAAGAACGTTTTGTAAGCATTACTCATTTGAGGGAAATGGACGTAGGTCTCCTCTTTGGTAGTTACTCCCTGCTGAGCATGGGCAAAGAAAGTACACTGTGGTAGAGGACGCTCTAGGCATAAACACACAAGACAGTGCAGGCAGACGGGATGAGGCAGGACTGAAAGGGCCACTCTCCGTCTCGTTGAGTCAGCCTGCTTTAGGGAAGGAGAAGACGAATGTGGGGACTGGCGGAAAATCTCGGCTAAGGAACGTGGCCACCAGAAAGCAGCTGGAAGAAACCACAAGAATTTTCCTTGATCGGCATCAAGGAAAAGCCCCAGATATTCTCAAGGGGCCTTATCAGTGGGTAACCCCCTGGGAATTTACGGGTGGAGTAATCAATCAAGACAGCAAACATGGAACCCCTCCCCCGATCAGCGAGTGGGAGGAATAATTAATGTTTTAAAAAGCAAACACAGGAGTTAAGTTGTCCTTTTTTCCCCTTTTCTGCCTGAACCAACCTGTAAGAATACCTGGGAACTGTAATCTGTTATTTTCTCCCATTTCTATTCTCTTGTTTCCTTAATAAACTGTTGGCCAAACTAAATCGGGGTGTTCTTAAATTCATTTATGTAACATAACCAAGAACCTAGAGGAAATCTGGCAACTTTGTAGGCGATTTCATCAACCACTCAGAAAATGAAGTTTTCCAAGATTTTTAACATGTTCAATACCTCTTTGCATATGATCCAGTATAGAGGAGATATTATATTCATCAGGTACAGTACTTCATACTAATCAATGCACAAGATTTTCTCTGAGTGGTGATTCATATATCTAAACTCCAGGTTTGCAATACCATACATGTTGTCCCTCCATGGAAGCAGGCAGTAATGCCAATTGTACTTATTTAGGTTCTACCCACATTACTCTGGCAATTATTGCTCTGCCTAGCAGATTTTTCACACAGCCAACAAACTGCAGCACCTTTGACGGAAGGCTCCAGCGCTCCACTGGCCTGGTGCTCAGCGCCTTCTCACTCTGGGACAGAGCCGGCCATTGGAGGCAATGTAACAGGCGAGCCCTTGCCAGCAACGTGTATCCGTCCACTTGAGGAGCATGGCCAGAAGGTGTGGCAGCACCTTTATGGCTTTAGGGATCATAGTGACCAATCTAACCAATAACTCAAATGGAGAGACACGATGCGTGGCACTGGGTCTGGTTTAAATGCACAAGAGAGTCTAACAAGACTGAAGTCCATCCCCTCAGTGTGTGTGTGGCCATAGGGCTGCTGCTTTATCACTTATTTATTTATTTATCCCCCCACCTCCTTGTTTTGTGCTCACTGTCTGCTCTCTGCATGTTCTTCTGTGTCTGCTTGTCTTCTCTTTAGGCAGCACCAGGAACCAATCCTGGGACCTTCCGGATTGGGAGAGAAGCACTCAATCTCTTGCACCACCTCAGCTCCCTGGTCTGCTCCATCTCTTACTGTCTCTCCTCTGTGTCTCTTTCTGTTACGTCATCTTGCGGTGCCAGCTCTCCACGTAGGCCGGCATTCTGCATGGGCCAGCACTCCTGAACAGGCCAGCCTTCTGCGTGGGCCAGCACTCCTTGTGGGCCAGCTCTCTGCTCAGGCCAGCTTACCTTTCACTAGGAGGCCCTGGGAATAGAATCCTGGACCTCCCATATGGTAGATGGGAGCCCAATGGCTTGAGTCACATCTGTTTCCCTTCTTTACTCCTTTTAGAGCTGCTTAACTTTAATTCTGGGTTCCAAGTATGATACAGGTACTTAAAAAAATTCTAGGGAGCTATTAGGTTATACCCAAGGAGCAAAGCATCTCAGGATTTAGAAATAACAATAGAGATCAGAACTCAGGAATAAATATGACTGCTGCAAGAGCTTACAATCTAGGCCCTAATTTCCTTAAATAAAGCTATTTCTAGAGATTATTAATTACAACTTACAGTAAAAGTTTTGTTTCATTTTACTTTTACTCTTAACAAGATTATGTTAATCAATAGGCAAAACATAAACTTTTGCCTTGCTTTTCCTTTAAAGTCCCTTTTGGTTTACAACATGGTGATGCATACTCTTCTAGAGAAGCATCACAGCAAAACAGTGTAACTGATAAGAGATTTTGATTGTTTCTTAACATTGCATCTTTCTAAGAATAATTAAAACTATAACCAACAATATTATCCTGTAGATCACTATTAGGATAAAATAGTGAAAAGTTTAAAAGTCTTTAAGAAATTTTTTTTAATATAATCCCCAAATAAGTAAATTATACATTTAAATTCTTCTTCATGTTTTTCTCTTTTAGAAAGACACTGTTTAACACAAAGAAACTTCAGCAATACTGGAAGAAATTGTAAAGTTATGAAAACTTAAGATTCCCAATGGAATCAAGATTATTTTCTTGCTATCACCACCTTAGTGTTTTATACCTTTATTGGAACATTAATATCCCCACCTTAAGAATATATTACTTTTAACTGGGGGACATACGAGGTCCAGGGTTCAATCCCTGGTCCCAGTATCTTAAAAAAAAAAAAGTATATTCTTCTTTTAACTGTGTGGGTGATTCCTTACAACTTCAGAGTGGTAAATGTAATATGGATTTTTACATGAATGAAGTGTATATATTTCAGCACCTTACTTTTTACACTTTGTAATTAAAGACATCCTTAAGGGTTTTATTAGAATATTAAAGGTGTCAGGTCTGAACATTATATCTAAACAGGTCTCTATTTCTCACAGTAACAAATAAGTACAAAGACTTAACTTCCAAAATAGCAGAGGCTCTGTGTTTTTGTTTTTGTTTTTTTTTTTTAAAAAGATTTATTTATTTATTTAATTCCCCCCCCCCCTCCCCTGGTTGTCTGTTCTTGGTGTCTATTTGCTGCGTCTTGTTTCTTTGTCCGCTTCTGTTGTCGTCAGCGGCACGGGAAGTGTGGGCGGCCCCATTCCTGGGCAGGCTGCTCTTTCTTTTCATGCTGGGCAGCTTTCCTCACGGGCGCACTCCTTGCGCGTGGGGCTCCCCCACGCGGGGGACACCCCTGCGTGGCAGGGCACTCCTTGCGCGCATCAGCACTGCGCATGGCCAGCTCCACACGGGTCAAGGAGGCCCGGGGTTTGAACCGCGGACCTCCCAGATGGTAGACGGACGCCCTAACCGCTGGGCCAAAGTCCGTTTCCCTGTGTTTTTGTTTTAAACCATTAAGGATATGATGATGTCATTCTGTTGGGCACAGTTTATTTTTCCTATATATATACATGGATTATCTCAAAAGGACTTTTATTTCCTTCCACTTAAAACAGAGCAGCCATTTACTAAAACTGTTTTAATTCAATAGAGAGAGAAAGTAAAAATTTAGTTTTGCATCAGTACACTATTCAATAAACAAATCTTATCATAGATCGTAACAGATTGAGGACAGGTTTTCCTGCTATAAAGTTATCTTTGGTTATCAATATCAACTACTAGATTTCTATTTAATAATGATTTCACAGACTCAGTCATTTACACTGTCATCTTTTAGTTTGGAAAATGCTTTTACATACTTCCCATAACCATTCATAACCATATAGACTAATTGCTTTATCTCAAGACAGCAATAAGCAAGATTCACTTCCACTAACCTTTCTATAATTTTTATATGCATTCAAGTCTTGTCCAACATATTTCCACCCTGATTTTATGAAAACCAGCCATCTTATCTTAGGACAAAACACCCTTCCTTACACATGCTTTCATAAAACTTCTACTTTGTTCATATACATTTGTTTTGTTTTAGATCCCTCATTCTGTTCTGTGAAAAACTAGTCATTTCAATTTTAGGCAAAACAATTATTTTTTGAAAGACATTTATAACAATTTCATTAACCCAAAATTTTTAATTTTCATCATCTTAAGCATTTAATAGACTTAATTCTACCTTATTTTATTAGTATCCATGTAAACCTAGGGAAATTATACGTAAGTAGAATAAAAACAAAATAATGATAGTTTATGTAAGAAATGCTTTTTTATTTTATTCTTTTCCTCCATAGGCTGAAGTTTTCATAATACTTTATAATTGAGAACAACCTAAAAGCATACTGACTATTTATCAGGCTCAATATTATAATTGTTTTATTTTAATCACACTTTAGAAAAACCTTTTCATAGCTTTCAAGAACTTTTTCTTTACTTATTGAAATTTGGATTGCTCTTATCTCAAAGTTCTTAAAATTTAATTGGGGAATTATGGGACAGACGATACAAAACAAGGTTTATTCTGTAATATACCCTCTGTCCCTATCATTTTAATTTCCAAGACTAGTACATAGAATTCTAAGCTAAACTCATACTGTTTAGAATTTGAGACAGGTTCAATTATTTGTGTATAGAAAGGTCAGGACTCAGAAATGATTTTGAGAAGGAAAAATGGTTTATTGACAGCCGACCAGACTCGGAAGCTTTCTGTCTCAAACCCAAGTCCGAAACAAGAATTCTGAGTTCCTTTTATACAGAGGAAGGGCTAAATTGTTCTTTGTTTCAGTGCTCAATAAGTTTGAATTAGCATATATATCTTCCACATCCTAGGTAAGCTTTTAGCATGGACTTCATACATTCTAGATAAGCTTTTAGCACATTTGGTTTGCATTTTCCCTGAATATTTAAAGTTTATAGAGTTTGCATTGATAAACTGTTTTCCTGGGACTGGAGTCGTTGCCATGGTTACCAAGGGCAGGCCTGCAGCCTCTCACCATCCCACACCCACACGTCGGGACAGACAGCTTAGGTTACCGTTATCTCCAAAGAGACAAAGAGCCTCCAGAGCCCACCTCAAAACCTCCCCTATCTTTCCACACCCAGCCCATCCCTTGTAGTTTCCTAAACCAGTTTTAATAAGTAGCTGGAATTCAGTTAAGGCCAGGAGAAGACCCTCGGGGCACGATAGGCTATGGAAAGATTACAGAAGAATTCAGAAAAAACTTCTTAGTTTCTTTCCTTTATATAGTTTCTTCAGTCAGCTTTTATATGACTTTTTGTCCTGTTTGGCTTTTCTAATTTGGGCTCCAAGAGTATTCTTTTAGCAATATAAGCACTTATTTTTAGCAACTAGAAAAGAGCCCTTTTAAGAATTTTCATTTGTTAATTTAATGTTGCCACCTGAAAGTATGAAAATATACACTGAACAAACAAACACAAAAAGAGTTAAGACACACCAACGGAAACATAAAACTCACTAATTTGACTCATAATTCTCACTCCTTTTTCATGGCTGTGTCTAAGCTCTCCATCATTTCACCTATCTGATTTTTATAGCTTTTAACAAGGCCTCTGGAATCAGCACAAGCTCATTCCTGGAAACACTTTTCTTAGTAATCAGCAGGCAGTTAGGAATACTTGAGCAGTATAAATGCATTTAAGCACTAATTTAGCAGTTCAGACAGACAGACATTTAATACATATATTCTGGATTACTCTTCAGGAGTCCACTTAGACTCTAAGTTCAGGAGTAAGCTATTGATTTAAAACTGAAAGTTCTTTTTAACACCTTGATGAAAATTCTTATAAAAATGAAATACATTGTCAAAATAATATCCCATTAAATGCCCAGTTCACACAGTTTTTCAATATATTTTCCATTCTGACAAATATGAATATACTGATAATGTTAATTTATGTAAATGTGTATACTTTAACAGTTCCCTTTGCCCTTTGAAGCACAGGTTTTTTATCAATTTGGCCTTTAAGAAAAGCTGAGGGATTTTTCTTTAAAGAACCGTATTCCAGCTATTTTCCTCCTTCTTAATCACTAGTTAGTTTATCTTAGGACAAAGTTATCTTCTTCTTCCTTAATAAAGAAAAACATTCTGCATACCTTAAATACTTGAGTTTCCAAACTGATTTTCATAGCTGTCTCTAAGCAAACTTCTTAAAATATACAATTACCATCAAGATTAAACAAATTTATCAGAGTAATGACTCAATTTGGTTATATGCTGTAGCAGTTTGATATTGTTTATGAATTCCAAAAGGAGGTATTGGATTATGTTTGTGAATTGGTCAGTCCCTCTGGGCATATTAGGTTATATTGGATTCAGAGGTCTCACTTTTACTTGATTAAATAATGATTAAGTCTTTGATTGGGCCACTTCAGTAGGACATTGAGTCCCCGCCCCTTGGTGGGTGGGGACTCGCAGAGAAGTCACACTGTGGAGAAGGGAGGTTAGAGTTTTGAGCTGGAGCCTGCCTGGGAAGTAAACACACAGAGGAACAGACACAGCAGAGGCCCTAGGAAGAGAGACGAGCTGTTCACCTGATAGTTTACAGCTGGCCTTGTGGAGTAGCAAAGCAGCTGAACACAGAAAGGCAAGCCCTGGGAAGAAAGTAATCCAGTAACCATCCTGCTCCAACATGTGGCAATAGACTTGGGTGAGGGAGGTGAGAAAGATAACTTGAGGTTTATGCCCATGCTTCTCCGCATTCCTACCTCCCTGCTATAGTGATGTACATCTGCTCTAGCTCACAGAAGGACATTCGTGCATTTGTACTATTAACCACAATTCTCATCCACCTCTGGGTTCACTGTGTTAGCCAGTCCCTAGATTATTCTCTAATTTTCTTTCAGTTGACATTTACATCCCTAGACTACCCTTTTCAGCCACAATCCCATTAATAAACCAGCTGCTACTCACCATAATGTTTTACCATCAACTCTATCCATTTCCACACATTTACAGTCAAGTTAATTAAAATTTCTATATACATTAAGCGCCAGTACTTCTTCACAACCCTCCTTTTATCTCTTAATAGACTATACCCTAGTTTTTTATCTCCATGAATTTATTCTTTGTATTTAGTTCATATTAGTGAGACCATGCCGTATTTGCCCTTTTGTGTCTGGTTTATTTCACTTAGCATAATGTCTTCAAGATTCATCTATGTTATCCTGTGTGTCCCAATTTCATTTCTTCTTACAGCAGAATAGTATTCCATCGTATGTATATACCACATTTTGTTAATCCGTTCATCAGTTGATGGACACTTGGGTTGTTTACATCTTTTGGCAATTGGTGAATAATGCCTCATCAGTGTGCAAATATCTGCTCACATCACAGTTTTCAGTGTGCAAAAGTCTGTTTGCATCACAGTTTTCAGTTCTTCTGGATATATTCCTGGTAGGATCATATTTCTATATTTCTATATATATATTTCTATATAAATATAGTTCTATATTTAGTTTCCCAAAGACCCACCAAACTGTCTGCCATAGAGGCTGCACTGTTTTATAATCCCACCCATAGTGAAGGAGTCTTCCTATTTTTCCATATCCTCTCCAGCACTTATTGTTTTCTGTTTTTTTAATAATGGCCATTCTACGTGGTATGAGATGATATCTCGTTGTTTTGATTTGCATTTCCCTAAACATTAGTGATATTAAACATTTTTTTCATGTGCTTTTTAGCCATTTGCATTTCCTGCTTGGAGAAATGTCTATTTAAGTATTTTGCCCATTTTAAAATTGGATTGCTTGCTCTTTTATTGTTGAATTGTATGATCTCTATATATAGAATG
Source organism: Dasypus novemcinctus (assembly GCF_030445035.2). NCBI lineage: Eukaryota > Metazoa > Chordata > Mammalia > Cingulata > Dasypodidae > Dasypus > Dasypus novemcinctus. The sequence continues at coordinate 747,150 of NC_080698.1, read as the reverse complement.
GAAATCAAACTCTTGCTGAATATGTGGTTTCCAGATGTTTTCTCCTATGCATCTTCTTGATGAAGTCTTTTGAATAACAAAAGTGTTTAAGTTTGAGGAGGTCCCATTTATCCATGTTTTCTTTCATTGCTCATGCTTTTGGTGTAAGGTTTAAGAATGCAACACCTACCACCAGGTCTGGAAGATGTTTTCCTACTTTTTCTTTTAGGAGCTTTATGGTGCTAACTTTTTGTATTTAGGTCTTTGGTTAATTTTTGTACAGGATGTGAGATAGGGGTCCTCTTTCTTTCTTTTGGCTATGGATATCCAGGTATCCCAGCACCATTTGTTGAATAGAGTGTTTTTACCCAGCTGGGTGGGTTTGACAGGCTTGTCAAAAATCACTTGACCAGGAAGCGGATGTGGCTCAAGTGATAAGGCCTCTGCCTACCATATGGGAGGACCCAGGTTCGAACCCTGGGGCCACCTGGTGAAAAGAAGAAGAGAAAGCATGCCTGCACCATGAGCCAGTGCCCGCATGGTGAGCCAAGTGCCCACACGGTGAGCCAAGTGCCTACATGGGAAGCTGAATGCCCATGTGGGTGCCTGTGTGGTGAGCTGAGTGCTCATGTGGTGAGCCAAGTGCCCATGTGAGTGCCTGCATGGTGAGCCAGTGCCCACGTGGTAAGCCGAGTGCCTGCACGAGTGCCTGCGTGGTGAGCTGAGTACCTGCATGGAGAGCCGAGTACCCGCGCAAGTGCCTGTATGGTGAGCCAGTGCCTGCATGGTGAGCCAAGTGCCCACACAGCAAGCCAAGTGCCCATGCAGTGAGCCAGTGCCCTCACAAGTGAGTCACACAGAAAGACGATGATGCAACAAAAGAGAGAAGGGGAGAGTCAAGGTGAAGAGCAGCAGAGATCAGGAACTGAGATGACACAATTGACAGGGAACCTCTGTCCACATCAGAGGTCCCCAGTATCAATCCTGGGGAATCCTAGAGGAGAAAGATGAGAAGAGAAGACAAAAAGAGAAATAGATACAGAAGATCACATAACGAATGAACACAGACAGCAAAAACAGCAGGGCAGGGGAGGGAAGAGGAGGAGGGGAAGGGAAAAAAATCACTTGACTCTAGATGTGAGGGTCTGTTTCTGAACCATCAATTCTGTTCTATTGGTCTATGTGTCTATCTTTATGCCAATACCGTGCTGTTTTTACCACTGTAGCTTGGTAATATGATTTAAAGTCAGAGAGTCTTCCAACTTTGATTTTCCTTTTTAAGATATTTCTGGCTATTTGCCTTTGCTATATCCCATAGGTTCTGATATGTTGTGTTCTCATTTCATTTTTCACAAGATATTTATTGATTTCTCTCACAATTTCTTCTTTGACCCACTGATTATTTAAGAGTGTGTTTAATCTCCAAATATTTGTGAATTCTCCCATTTTTGCCTCTTGTTTATTTCCAGCTTTATTCCATTATAAGAGAAAGTACTTTGTATAATTTCAATTTTGTTAAATTTATTGAGATCTGCCTTGTGACCCAACATATGATCAGTCCTGTAGAAAAATCCATGAGCACTTGAAAAGAATGTATATCCTGCTCTTTTGGGGTGCAATGTTGTGTATGTCTGTTAGGTTTAATCCATCTATCATATTATTCAAACTGTCTCTTTATTGATCCTCTGCCCAGATGTTCTATCCAAGATGAGAGTGGTGTATTGAAGTCTCCAACTATTATTGTAGAGATATCTATTATTCCCTTCAGTTTTGTGAATGTTTACCTCATCTATCTTGGGGCATCCCTGTTAGGTGCATATATATTTATGATTGTTATTTCTTCCTGGTTAATTGACCCTTTTATTAGTATATAATGTCCTTCTTGTCTCTAATAACTGTGCTTTTTTTTTTTTTAAAGATTTATTTATTTATTTATTTATTTAATTCCCTCCCCTCCCCCGGTTGTCTGTTCTCTGTGTCTATTTGCTGCGTCTCATTGTCTTGTTTCTTTGTCCACTTCTGTTGTCGTCAGCGGCACGTCAAGTGTGGGCGGCGCCATTCCTGGGCAGGCTGCACTTCCTTTCGCGCTGGGCGGCTTTCCTTACGGGGCGCACTCCTTGCATGTGCGGCTCTGCTACGTGGGGGACACCCCTGTGTGGCACAGCACTCCTTGCTCGCATCAGCACTGCGCATGGGCCAGCTCCACATGGGTCAAGGAGGCCCGGGGTTTGAACTGCGGACCTCCCATGTGGTAGACAGACGCCCTAACCACTGGGCCAAGTCCGTTTCCCATAACTGTGTTTTAAAGTCTATTTCATTCAATATAAATATAGCTACTCTAGCTTTTTTGTTGCTGTTGTTGTTTTTTACTGCATGTGTGGAATATCTTTTTCCAGCCTTTCTCTTTCAATCTATTGGTATTTTTGGATCTAAATTGAGTCTCTTGTAGATAGCATATAGATGGTTCCTATTTTCTTATCCCTTCTGCCAATCTGTGTCTTTTGATTGGGGAGTTTAATCCATTAACATTCAATGTTATTTCTGTAAAGGGAGCTCTTGTTTCCCCTATTTTGACCTTTGAGTTTTATCTGTCATATTTTATTTTCATCACTCTTTTTATACTTTTACATTTATCGACATAATCTTCATTTCTACACACTCTTCCAAGCCTCTCTCTCCTGTCTTTTCTTTTCAGTCAGTAGCACTCCCTTTAGTATTTCCTACAAAGCCGGTCTCTTGATTACAAACTCTCTCAATTTCTGTTTATCTGTGAATATTCTAAACTCACCCTCATTTTTGAAAGACAGTATTTGCCAGATGTAAGATTCTTGGCTGACAATCTTTATTTTGCAGTATCTTAAATATATCACACTCTTGTCTTCTTCCCTCCATGGTTTATTTATTTATTTATTTACTTACTTATTTACTTACTTATTTATTTATTTATTTATTTATTTATTTATTTATTTATTTATTTATTTCTCTCCTCCAATTCCCTCTCTTGTCTGCTCTCTGTGTCTATTTGCTTTGTGTTCTTCTGTGTCTGCTTGTATTCTCATTAGGTAACTCCAGGAACAAATCCTGGGACCTTCTGGAGTGGAAGACAGGTGATTACTCTTTTGCATCACCTCAACTCCCTGTTCTGCTATGTCTTCTTATTTTCTCTCCTCTGTGTCTCTTGTTGTGTTATCTTGCTGTACCAGCTCTCTGTGTTGGCCAGCACTCCTCCACAGGGTAGCTTTCCCATTTTGGGTAGCATTTCCACACAAGGGGGCACTCCTGCATGGGGCAGCATTCCAGCATGGGCCAGCACACTGCATGGGCCAACTTGCCCTCACCAGGAAGCCCTGGGCATTGAACCCTGGACCTCCTATATGGAGATGGGAGTCCAATTGGTTGAGCCACATCCATTTCCCCCTCCATGGTTTCTGATAAGAAATCTGCACTTAATCTTATTGGGTATCCCTTATATGTTATGCATCACTTTTCTCTTTCTGCTCTCAGAATTCTTTTTTTGTCTTTGGCATTTGACATTCTGATTAACATGTATCTCAGGGTTGGTCTATTCAGATTTATTCAGATGGAGCACATTGTGCTTTTTGGACACAGATATCTATACCCTTCAACAGAGTTGGGAAATTTTCTACCATTACTTCTTCAAATATTCCTTCTGTCCATTTTCCCTTCTCTTCTCCTTCTGGGACACCCATGACATGTATGTTTGCACATCTCTTGCTGTTACTAATTTTCCTGAGACCCTGTTCAATTTTTTCCATTCTTTTCTTCCTCTATTCTTCTGTATTTTTGCTTTCAGAGGCCATGTCTTCAAGCAGGCACTCCACTACTTGAACCACATCTGGTCTCCTCTGGTGTATTTTAAGTTTCATTTATCATGCTTTTCATTCTCATAAGATCTGCTATTTTTCTATATATGCTTTCAAATTCTTCTTTGTTCTTATCCAATGTCATCTTAATATCCTTAATCACTTCAGCCATCTCACTAAATTTATTTAGGAGATTTGTTTAAATATCCATGATTAATTGCATCTACTCCTTTATGTCATCTGGAGGCTTATCTGTTCCTTTATTTTTTTTTTTGTTTTTTTTTTTTTAATTATTTATTTATTTTTTTAAATTACATTATGAAAAATATGAGGTCCCATTCAACCCCACCGCCCCCGCCCCCCACTCCCCCCACAGCAACACTCTCTCCCATCATCATGACACATCCATTGCACCTGGTAAGTTCATCTCTGAGCATCACTGCACCCCATAGTCAATGGTCCACATCATAGCCCAGACTCTCTCACGTTCCATCCAGTGGGCCCTGGGGGGATCTATAATGTCCCGTAATTGTCTGTGAAGCACTATCCAGGACAACTCCACGTCCCGAAAACGCCTCCACATCTCATCTCTTCCTCCCGTTCCCCACACCCAGCAGCCACCATGGCTACCGTTCCCACACCCATTCCACATTTTCTCTGTGGACATTGGATTGGTTGTGTCCATTGCACATCTATGTCAAGTGAGGGCTTAGATTCCATATGGGTACTGGATGCACTCCTCCCGCTTCCAGTTGTAGACACTCTAGGCTCCATGTTGTGGTGGTTGACCTTCTTCAACTCCATGTTAGCTGAGTGGAGTAAGTCCAATAAATCAAAGTGTAGGAGCTGAAGTCTGTTGAGGCTCTGGGCCTGGGTGTCATATTATCAGTCCAGAGAGTCAAATCCCCTACATATATCTTAAACCCAGCACCGACTACAATTCCAATAAAGTAGCATGCAAGTCTTGTGAAAAGAGATCCCCTCTGAGTCCAATTCCATCACGCAGAAACACCAGCTCCAAAGAAGGGCTATCTGTCATGGCAGTGAACCCCTTCTGCCATGACCATAGAACCCGTGGGTCTCTTTATCCCTCAAAAGAACCAATTCCTGGGGTTGTATCTACCTTATCTGTCTCTTAGACTCTGTTCAGTTGTACATAGGGGTATTATCTGTTCCTTTAACTGGGCCATACCTTCCTGTTTCTTGGTATGTATTGTAATTTTTTGTTGGTGTTTTGGCATCTTGTTTGCTAGATGTGTTTATTCTGCACACAGTTTCTCTCTTTAGTTTAGGGCCTTCTTGCCCTTTCTTCCTTGGTAGTTGTGTAGTAGGAGCTGAGGATGTAGTTGGTGCTGTAAGCTGTGGAGGCTGAAGATGTCTGCATTGCTCTAGGATCCAGTGAAGTTTCTCCCACCTTTCTCATCTTCCAGGAGTAAGGACAGAATTGCAGCTATATGGAAGAATCCAAGTTGTGAAGGCAAGACCATCTGTAGTTGCCTGGACAGACTGATGAAACCTCACAGCCCTTCCTCCCCACCTGGGGCAGGGATGGAGCTGCAGGTGTGGACAACAATCTATGCTATGTGGGTCTACAATGACCACAGTTGCCCCTGTAGACTGACATAGCACCAGTCCCCCTCCTCCCCTTCCAGGGGAACAGATGGACCCTCTGGTGTGCCCAACAATCTAATCCATGTGGGCTGAATGTGCCTGCAGTTGCCCTGAGAAGCTGAGGGAATACTGTCTCTCCTGCCTTTTAGGGGGTGGGGATGGAACCACAGGCACCCAGTAGTTCAGTCCCTGCTGGCTGAAAGTACCTGCTGTTGCTCAGAGAGGCTGAGAAAACATCAGCCCCCTCCTATCCTTTTAGGGGATGGGGGTTGATCCACAGGTACCCACCAGTCCAGTCTATGCAGGCTGAAGGTGTCTGCCATTGCCCAAAAAAGCTGAGGAAACACAGCTCCTCTTCTATCCTACTTGGGGGCAGGATGGAGCTATGGGTGTCTGACTGTTCAGTCTGTGTGGGCCACAAGCACCACCCCCTTCTTGTCCTGTTGGGGGTGGTGGAGACACGGGCACCCCAACAGTCAAGATTGTGCAGGCCAAAAGCACCTGCAGTTTCCCAGACAGTCCGAGGAAACACAGCTCCTCTCTTATCCTATTGGGCTGTGGGGAGGGAACCCCAAGTGTCTGACTGTTCAGTCTGGACCAGCTGGAAGCACCTGAAGTTATCCTTTCCTTCCTGCTGGATGTGGTGCTGGAGTCTAGACTGGCTGCAGTCTGCTCTTGGTGGAAAGAAGCCGGTCCCCACCAGCACTGTGATTCTCAGTCCGCCCCGCTTCCCCTTATGCCAGGGCTGGAGTTAAAAGGGTGGCTACTGGCCTCTTTCTGATGTGGACAGGTTCAAACTTTAGCTGTTCTGTTACTGGATTCTATTTAGGTTCTTGGCTATGCTGCAGAAATGAGTTTCAAAAGCACGCCAGGTGAGTTAGGCCAGTAATTTATTTAGGTATGGAGGGAAGAGAAATGGGAGAAATAACAGAAAATAACAGCAGGGATCCCAGGCAGAGAGAAAAGGGGTGAAAGGGAGGAAGAGGGCTGCTTTACTAGCTACAGTTCCCCATTAGAGATTATAAGTCCCCAGGGTTACTTGCATGGCCACATGGCAGAGGAAAAATGGTGAAAGTGGCGCAAAGAGGCAGGGAAGAGGTCCAGAGGCAGGAGGGCAGGGTGAAAAGCCCGCACTCCGGTTTGCGCCTGGCTTTTAAACTGTTAATTATTCCACCCTTTGCTAATGGCAGGGGAGGGGGTTCCAGCTGTTTGCTGTTTTGACTGATTACCCCACCATCAATCCCCTAGTGAGGATCCAATAATCAAGTTTCTAGGGAACATTTGGGGCTTTTCCTTGTTCTCAGGAAGGAGTCTTTGTTCTGGGGAGCAGAATCCTGGGGGTGGGGTTCCTCCAGCAGCCATCTTGGGGGTTCCTGTCACGTGGACTCCCTGTCAGGTTCCAGATCCATCTTTTTCCAATTTTACTAGCCTGCTTCAGTTCTTAGGATTGTACTTTAGCCAGAAGAATTTACGAATCAGTAGCTGAAGTCAGTGGCCAACTGTTTCTTCCTCCCTCATTTTTGGGAAATGGAGCTTCCAATTCCAGCCACGAACATCTCCTGAGGCAGCGCCAGCTGCCAGTGGAGGATGGGCACTGGCCTTGGTGGCATGGAGTGCTCTAATCATGAATCTTCTCTGCAGATGGGCAGTCTCCTTCTCTCATTCTTTCAAGGATGTTGCAGGATGCTCTTCTCATCTCCTGGAGCCCCCAAGCAGGTGCTTCAGCAGCTCCAGAGAGCTCTGGGTGTTTGCTAACTGCCCTGGAGCAGGAGCTGGCTCTTGGAACTCCTTACTCTGCCACCATCTTACCCCTTCCCCTGGTATCCCCTATATTTTTGATATAATATTTTTGTAATCTAAAGCTTCCTTGAAAATAAATAAAATTAATTAACTTTAAAAAAAAGAAAAAATTGCACTTGAATATATGTACATTTGTGTACAAAATATTCTTATGCACACTGACTGTGCCTCCATGGAGGCAGAAGGATTGGTGATTGTGGCTGGAACTGGGAGAGGGACTGAAATTTGGGGGTCTGGAGTGAAAGAAATGATATTTTTCAATATATGCCTTTATACTGGTTACATTTTTTTTGGCCATAAGCATATATTATTTTTTGAAGGAAAAAGAAAAATCTTTCATTAACTTTACTGTGACAAATAAAGTAATAAAATATATAAATTGAGATTGCAGAAAATACAAGGAAAAATGGATAGAAATATAATAGTCATGGGAAGGAGACCTTTAAACTTCTTTCAGGTTTTGTCAATTGAGCAGACAAAAAACAAACAAACACAAAAAAAGGCTATGAATAGCAGCTTTCAATCCAGGCTGTACTTGAAGAACAATTGGGAAACTTCTTTAAAAAACCTTTTTTATTATGGAAAATGTCAAACATTTGCAAAAAAAGAGAGACTAGTCTAATGAGCCAGATGACCCTCCATGCAGCTGCCGTAGCTACCAATTAATTCACAGCCACTGGTGCCCCACCCACTTTCTTCCTATCCAGATGATCTTGAAGTAAATCCCAGAAATCATACCATTTAATGCAAAAACTTTCCCTCCAGCGAGTCTGTCTAAAATATGAGTACTCTTTTTCACATAGGCACAATATCATTATCACTCTTTTTTAAAATTAAAATTCATAAACACCCCATCTTTATCACACCTAAAAATAACTCACCGTAACTTCATGAAGGATTCAGTCAATGCTAGAATTTCGAATTGTTTTGAACCACAGCAATTTGAACCCAGTCCCACCTCGGGTTCTGCGACGCTGGGGTCTTAAGGCAGTCCTGTTTTCCTTAACCTAGTGTTAAATAGATTTAGTTGCTTAGGAGAAGAACAAGAGGGCCCAGTTTATTTTTGTTAGAGAAAAATGGTGCTCACTGGGTCACAGAGATGGATAACTGCAGGCATACGGTTTATTGAGAAGCTCTCCCAGCAGAGGGATCTGAAGAGAGACCTCGGCCCACTCTCAGAGGCGGTGGTGAATTCACACGGCACGCCCACGGTGGGACACGCTTAGTCAGTGGGGGGGCTGGGGCTCGGGGGGACCCAAGGGCTACAGGGATGGCTGGGGGCGTGGGCTAGGGGCAGCTAACTCTGGGGGTGTGGGAGGGGTGGTAGTGTCACGTGGCTCCTCTGTCTATTCTTGTGAGGAAATGAGCTGTATCTGGACATGTAGGCTGGGAGTGGGGGCTGTTGTACATCAGGGGAGTGCAGGTCGCTGTTTGTGAACCATTGTAAACCTTGTGATCAGTTAATCATTATAAACCTCGTAAGGGAGAAACCTCTTACAGTTTTGAAGTTTTGAAGTGAGCATGAAGCCTGAAACTAATTGAGTTAAGAATTAACAAATAATTATGATTAAAAAATCATTATATAGTTGCCTTTATATTATTAAAAAATAGCCAAAGGTTTATAACTGAAATTGCTGAAACTGGCTGGATTTAGCCTAGACCTTTCATTGTGACGGTCATTCTAAACAGGTCTCACCCTTGTTTACGGTTACTTCACACTTAGTCTCTCGTATATCCTTACTATTGTGATGGTTATACTGGACTGAACTTCTGTTTATGGTTATTTCAAAACCCAGCCCACCCTTGTGCATACCTGCCGTTGTGATGGTGACCGCTCTACTCTCCCCTGTTTGAATCCATAAAAACTCCTGCTCCCCTTGGCTCAGGGAAGGCAGACTGAGACACTCCCATCTCCTGTCCTCCTGCTGGCCTTAATAAATCTGCTTTCCCTGAGACCATCTTGCTGTGGACTCCAAGTCATCTGCTCTGAGCAAGAACCCAGAAGGACCCCTGTGGGGTTTCCTTCAATGTATCTCATCGAAGCTTCTAGAAAATATGGTTGTTTAGGATCCATCCCCAGAAATTTTTACTTAATTCTTCTCCAGATGATTACAATATGCAATGATATTTAAGAACCATTGCTTAGAGGATAGGAGTAACAGAAATACTAGGATAGTTTAATACATATATCTGTGTGTTAGTTTGTGTTCCTCCCAAAAGTGGACTCTGAGACAAGGTGGTAAAAAGAAATAAAATAGAATTACTATGCTTAAGAGATTTAAAATGGAGTTCCTGCAGGAGGTGATCCCTAAGCAAATCTAAGCCAGACGTCACAAGTGCTGGAGTATGCATAGCCACAAGGAGCAGTGCTCCTCAAAGCCCTGGGGACATCCGGACAGAAGCAAACCACAGGATGAGGAGCTCAGTAAACCAGCTAACCTGCAGGATTTTGGAGTGCCCCAAGTATCCATCAATCACAAACAACTTTTATAATCCCTTTCTTTGAAAACCCTTGCCTGGAAGCACCAAGATGGGACACAATTAAGGTTGTTACCTGAATCTGTGATCCCCAATTTGCAATTCTAAGACCCCCAATATCTCTTTGCCTTACAGCTTAGTTTATGTCTCTTGGTCAACAAAGTCTCGTGCCAATTGTTAATCTTAGGAAGCACAAGAGAAAGAGCAAAGCTGTGAGACAGGAAGTAGGAAAGGGCGCATAAATGGGCAGATTTCCCATGGGGTGACTGAGGATTCACAATCTGTTGCAAGAAATGAGCTTGCTGCCTGATGTGCACAGAAGCCAATGCTGCGACACCAGGACTTTTGAGAAAAGAAAGAGTTTTAGGGTGAGGTCAGCCAGCAAGGAGACAGGAAGTAAGCTCAAATCTGTCATCCCAATTCAAGAACTACGGGATATTTATAGGATGGAAACACAGGGAGGTGGGGACACTAATGGAGTTCAGATTGGCCTCTTCTGATTGGTTGTTTATAGGACTTTCTATATATGGTAGAAATATGCCAGTCTTATATCCCTCTTGAGGGGCCCCTCACATTTGATTTGTTTCCGATGACTCTTCATCGCCTTCATCTTGGTTCTGAGGAAGGTGGTTTTGTTCCTGGTGTCTCAGAGGTCGTTCAGGGCATATGTGTTTCTACGCACACCCCACTCTCACACTATGGCTGAGCTTGGCCAGCCTGCCAAACAAGCACAGAAAGAACTTTAGGAATGGGAGAGGAAGACATCTGGGTAAGCAGGGTCTGTTCTGAATATCAATTTTTAAATTGGGTTGTTGTCTTTTTATTGTTGAGTTGTAATATCTCTTTATATATCAAGGATATTAAACCCGTATCAAATAAGTTATTTCCAAATATTTTCTCCCATGGAGTTAGGTGTCTTTTCATCCTCTTCACAAAGTCCTTTGAGGTGCAAAAGTGTTTAATTTTGAGGCCATCCCATTTATCTATTTTTTTCTTTTGTTGGTCATGCTTTGGATTTAAGGTGCAAGAAACTACCATCTACCACAAGACCTTGAAGATGTTTCACTACATTTTCTTCTAGTAGTTTTATGGTTCTGGCTTTTATATTAGGTCTTTGATCCATTTTTGAGTTGATTCTTGTATAAGGAGTGAGATAGGGGTCCTCTTTCATTCTTTTGGTTATGGATATTCAGTTCTCCCAACACCATTTGTTGAAGAGAGAGTTTTGTCCCATTAACATGGCTTTGGTAGGTTTATCGAAAATGAATTGGCTATATAGGTGAGGGTTTATTTCTGGACTCTCAGTTCTATTCAACTGATTGATGTTTATCTTTATGCCAATACCATGCTGTTTTGACTACTATAGTTTTGTAATATGTTTCAAGTTCAGGCAGTGAAATTCCTCCCATACAACTCTTCTCTTTTAGAATGCTTTTAGCTATTCAGGTGTACTTTCCCTCCCAAATGAATTTGGTAAATACCTTTTCTATTTCTGTAAAGTAGGCTTTTGGAATATTGATCAGTATTGCATTGAATCTACAAATCTGTTTGAGTAGGATTGACATCTTCATGATATTTAGCCTTCCAGTCCATGATTATAGAATATCCATTTGTTTAGGTCTTTCTTGATTTCTTTTAGCATTGTTTTGTAGTTTTCTGCATATAGATCATGTACTTCTTTGGTTAAATTTATTCCTAGGTATTTGAGTCTTTTTGTTACTATTGTAAATAGAAGTTTCCCCTAACTTCCTCGGATTGTTCAAAACTAGTGTACAGAAACATTACTGATTTTTCCTTCTTGATCTTGTATTCTGCCACATTGCTGAATTCATTCATTAGCTCAAGTAGCTATGTCATAGACATTTCAGAATTTTCTAAATATAGGATCATGTCATCTGCAAATTGTGAGAGTTTTACTTCCCTTTTTCCTATTGATGCCCTTTTTTCCCTTGTCTAATTGTTCTAGCTAGAACTTCTAACAAAATGTTGAATAACAATGGTGACAGTGGCATCCTTATCTTGTTCCTGATCTTTGAGGGAAAGCTTTTTTCCCCATTGAGCAATTTGTTGGCTGTGGGTTTTTCATATATACCTTTTATCATATTGAGGAATTTTCCTTCTATTCTTATTTTTTGAAGTTTTTTCTTAATGAAAAGATGCTGGATTTTGTCAAATGCCTTTTCTGCCTTGATTGAGATGATCATGTGAATTTTTTCCTTCAATTCCGATCGCACTTACTTGTATCCCCGGTTCGTTAATATGGTTTATTATGTTAATTGATTTTCTTATGTTGAAACAGCTTTGCATACCAGGACTAAATCCTACTTGGTTGTGATGTATAATTCTTTTGATGTGCTGTTGGATTCTATTTGCAAGTATTTGTTTAAATTTTTTCATTTATGTTCATTAGAGAGACTTGTCTGTAATTTTATTTTCTTGTAATGTCTTTATCTGGCTTTGGTATTAGGATGATGTCGGCTTCATAAAATGTGTTGGGTAATTTTCCCTCCTCTTCAATTTTTTTGGAAGAGTTTAAACAGGATTGGTGTTAATTCTTGAAATGTTTGGTAGAATTCACTTGTGAAGACATCCAGTCCTAGACTTTTCTTTGTTAGGAGATTTTTAATGCCCGATTCAATCTCTTTAAATGTGATTAGTTTGTTAAGTTCTTGTATTTTATTTTTTTAAGATTTATTTTTTATTTATTTCTCTCCCCTGCCCTCCCCTGCCCTCCCCACCCCACCCCCAGTTGTCTGCTCTCTGTGTCCATTCACTGTGTTTTCTTCTGTGACCACGTCTATCCTTATCAGTGGCACCAGGAATCTGTGTTTCTTTTTGTTGTGTCATCTTGTTGTGTCAGCTCTCCGTTTATGCAGTGCCATTCCTGGGCAGGCTGCACTTTCTTTCACGCTGGGCGGCTCTCCTAACAGGGTGCACTCCTTGCGCGTGGGGCTCCCGTATGCGGGGCTACCCCTGCGTGGCAGGGCACTCCTTGTGCGCATCAGCACTGTGCGTGGGCCAGCTCCACAGGGGTCAAGGAGGCCAGGGTTTGAACTGTGGACCTCCCATGTGGTAGGTAGACGCCCTATCCATTGGGCTGAGTCTGCTTCTGTAGTTCTTGTATTTCTTGTAGCATCAGCATAAGTTGTTTGTGCATTTCTAGGAATTTATCCGTTTCATCTAGCTTGTCTAGTTTGTAGACATACAGTTTCTCATAATATTCTTTTATAGTCCTTTCTTATTTCTGTGGGCCCAGTCGTAACTTTACCCCTTTCATGTCTGATTGTATTTATTTGCATCTTCTCTCTTTTTTCCTTTGTTAGTCTAGCTACAGATTTGTCAATTTTATTGATCTTCTCAAAGAACCAGCTTTTGGTTTTGTTGCTTTTCTCTACTGTTTTTATTGTTCTCAATTTCATTTATTTCTGCTCTAATCTTTATTGTTTCTTTCATTCTGCTTCCTTTGGGAGTGGTTTGCTGTTCTTTTTCTAGTTTCTCCAGTTGTTCAATTAGATCTTTAATTTTCGCTCTTTCCTCTTTTTTAATATAGGCATTTAGGGCTATAAATTTCCCTGTCAGGACTGTCTTTGCTGCATACCATAAGTTTTGGTAAGTTGTATTCTCATTTTAATTCATCTTAATATATTTACTAATTTCACTTACAGTTTATTTTTTGACCTAACGATTATTTAGGAGTGTCTTGTGCAGCCTCCACACATTTGTGAATTTACCTCTTTGCTGTCTATTATTAATTTCCAGTTTCATTCCATTATGATCTGAGAAGGTGCTTTGTATAATTTTAATCTTTTTACATTTATTGAGACTTGCATTTTGATCTAACAATGTGGTCTATCCTGGAGAAAGATCTATGAATACTTGTCTACAAGGTTTTGCACATGCCTGTTAGGTCTAACTTGTTTATCATTTTGTTCAAGTTCTCTGTTTCCTTGTTGATCTTCTGACTAGTTGTTCTATCTAGTGATGAGAGTGGTGTGTTGAAGTCTCCAACTATTACTGTAGAGATGTCTATTTCTCATTTCAGTTTTGCCAGAATTTTCCTCATGTATTTTGGGGCACCCTGGTTAGGTGCATAGATATTTACGACTGTTATTTCTCCTGGTGGATTTTTCTTTCTATTAATATATATGGCCTTCTGTATCTCTTATAACTTTCACATTTAAAGTCTATTTTTTTCTGATATTAGTATAGCTACCCTGCTCTTTTTTGGTTACTTTTTAGGTGGAGTAGCTTTTTCCAACCTTTCACTTTCAGCTGGTTTGTATCCCTAGGTCTAAGGTGAGTTTCTTGTCGGTATCATATTGTTGGCTCATGTTTTTTTATCCATCCTGTCAGCCTGTATCTTTTTTTCCCCCCATATCTTTTGATTGGGGAGTTTAATCCATTCACATTCAATGATATTACTGTAAATGCACTATTTACTTCCACCATTTTATTCTTTGGTTTTCATATGTCATATTATTTTCATCTGTCTTTTTACTCTTTTGGTTATCCTTTCTGCTCTTCTCTCTTCTATACTCTCCTCCAAGCCTCTCTCCTATCTTTTTCTTTCAGGCTCTGAGGCTTCTTTTACTATTTCCTGCAAGTATGGATTTTTAAAAAAATATAAACTTCTTCGTTTTTGTTTGTTTGTGAATATTTTAAATCACCTTCATATTTGAAGGACAATTTTGCTGGATAAAGAATTCTCAGCTGGTACTTTTTTTCTTTCGGTATCCTTATTGTATCATACCATTCTCTTCTTGCTTCCATGGTTTCTGATGAGAAATCTGCACTAAGTCTCACTGGGAATCCCTCGTATGTGCTGGCTTGCTTCTTCCCTGCTGCTCTCAGGTTTTTCTCTTTATCTTTGGCATTTGACATGCTGAAGAGTGGTAAGTCTATTTGGATTTCTTCTGATTGGGTTATACTATGCTTCTTGGACATGCAAGTTCATTTCTTTTGTGAGAGTTGGGAAATTTTCAGCTATTATTTCCTCAAATACTCTTTCGGCCCCATTTCCTTTCTCTTGTCCTTGCAACTCCCACGACATGTTTTTTTTGTTGCAACATATGCTGGCAGAACAGGTTGAGTGAGCACAAAGAACTGGAAAACCTGCATAGAAAAGAAACAGAGCTTTAGGAAAGAAAGGCTTTGTGCTTACTCAATATCTTCTTGATGTCCTTTATCTCTTTAGCCATATTGTCTTCCAACTCATTAATTTGATTTTGGAAATTTGTGTATGTTTCATTGGTTACTTGTCTCAAATTCTACTTTTCTGGCACTTTGATATATTCCTTTTCTTGGGTCATTTCTTCTATTTTCTAAGTATGGCTTGTAATTTTTTCCTGATGTTTAGGCACCTGATTAGGACAGTGAGTTACTCAGATGCTCACTTTCTCTTTCTTTTGCAGGGAGTTGGTGGTGGTAGGCTCTGTTACTGCTGTTCTTTGGTTCCTCGTTCAACCTGTTCTGGCTCTTTAGGATTGACCCTGTTAGCTGCTCAAATCTGGGCCCCGGGCCCAGTGTTGGTTTGCAGACCTGCTTCCTAGGCCCTTGGGGAGGAAGATATAAAGGACAGAAAAAGCCTCTCTTACTTCCAGTTTCTTCATGAGCACTTCTTGGTCCGCCAGCTTATGTTGCTGTTTGGCAGCCCTCTCAATCCCATGCCTGGACTAGCGTGTGTTTGCTGCAGCAAGGACTGGATAATGCAGCTGAGGTTCCTGCTTGGGGGCTAAGAGCCTATAAATCAGACTCTTTCTGAGGCTGTTCTCTAACCTTGGCTGGAGGCCCCCTCCCTTTTCCCAGGTAGGAAATAATTCCACTTCCCTCTGTGTTCCCAAGAACCAGTCCTGGTCAGGAGAGAGGGTGTTTGAGGGGTCAGGTCTCTTTATTTCCATGCTGGCTCCAAAGGCAAACAACGGTGTGGCCCCGCCTGGCCTGGAAGGGCTCCTGGGACACAGCAGACCCAATTTATGGGTCAAAAGCGGAGTCGGCCTTACACGTGTTCCTCTCTCCCCTTGCCCGGGAAGGTGGATCCTTGGGGTCCCCTTTGTCTGTAGCCACTGGCCCCAAGTCCTTCGAATTCAGTGTCTGCAGAGTGGAGGAGGGAGCCAGCAGTTGTAGCTGCTACTTTTAACTCAGTTTTGCTGTCATGATTCTTTTCCTTTGTCCCTTTCTCCCTAGTGTTCTAAACCCTAGGGAATTTTACCCAGACCATTTCTTTTTTTTTTTTTTTTTTTAAGATTTATTTTTATTTATTTAGGTTGTCTGTTTTCTGTGTCTTTTCGCTGCGTCTTGTTTCTTTGTCCGCTTCTGTTGTCGTCAGCGGCACGGGAAGTGTGGGCGGCGCCATTCCTCGGCAGGCTGCTCCCTCCTTCGCGCTTGGCGGCTCTCCTTATGGGTGCACTCCTTGCGCGTGGGGCTCCCCTACGCGGGGGACACCCCTGTGTAGCACGGCACTCCTTGCGCGCATCAGCACTGCGCATGGGCCAGCTCCACACGGGTCAAGGAGGCCCGGGGCTTGAACTGCGGACCTCCCATGTGGTAGACGGACGCCCTAACCACTGGGCCAAAGTCCGTTTCCCTACCCAGACCATTTCTACTTTTCCTCTAGTTATTTTTCTGGGAGAGAAGAGAGTCCTGTGTCTTTCTAGTCTGCCATCTCCCCAGAAGTTTGAGGTTAACCACTAGTTCACTGTCCATTGCAGCTTCAAGCAAACACAGAGGTGGGCCAAGGAAATATGGAAGTGGGAATCAACAGTCCTACAATATTAAATCTACAGAGAATATATTTTAAAAATTATTGCAAGCATCAAACAATTAAAAGTTGACACAAAGAAGCTTCTAGAAATTCTCCCAAATAGAAATTTTTACTAAGATTTGTTGAGGGAAGCGGTTGTGGCTCAACTGATAGAGCATCCGCCTACCATATGGAGGGTTCAGGGTTCAAACCCAGGGCCTCCTGACCTGTGTGGAGCTGGCCTAGGCTCAGTGCGGCTGCACACAAGGAGTGCTGTGTCATGTAAGGGTGTCGCCCGCATAGGGGTACCCCACGAGCAAGGAGTGCACCCCGCAAGGAGAGCTGTGAAAAAAAATGCAGCCCACCCAGGAGTGGCGCTGCACATGGAGATCTGATGCAGCAAGATGATACAACAAAAAAAGCAACACAGTTTCCCGGTGCTACCTGATAAGAATGCAAGCAGACACAGAAGAACACACAGCAAATGGTCACAGAGAACAGACAAGGGGGGAAAAGGGAGAGAAATAAATATAATAAATCTTAAAAAAAAAAGATTTGTTGAATGCTTACTCTGTGTTAAAGACTTTTGCATGTATTACCTTAATTTATTTCTCTTAGGGCAACCATATAAGATAATTATTATTATTATCTCAGTTTTGCAAATGAAGAAATTGCACTTTTAGAGAGGTTAATATTCTGCCCAAGGTCATATAGCCAGAAAAAGACAGAGCAAGGATTGATGCTTACCTCCTGACTCAAGAATTCACGCTGCTAATCACTATGGGTTATGTTTTCCCATTGCCTTTAATCACAACGTGGGAAAACTAGAAGTTACTAGTAAGAACGGTGTAGTCAATCAACCACAAATACCCCAACCCTGAAGGGGTTTGAAATTTTTCTCTAAGGAGAAAATGATAAGAAAACGCCTGTGTACAAAAATTTATGGCCTATGGCTAAAGCTGTGAAGAAAGAGAATGTTGTTATAAATAAAGAGTGGCACATGAATTAAAATTCTACTCAAAAGTTAGGAAAAGAACAACAAATTAAGCCTTGGAAAATGGAAGTGAGGAATTAATGACAATAACATCAAGAGGTACTTCTGTTTCAGGCCAAGATGGAATAATAGGAACTGGACTTACTCTCCTACTTGAAACAACCAAAAAACATACAAAATACATGAAACAACGGTTTTCAAGACACTCAACATCAGGCAATAAAGAATGGGAAACACAGGATCCGAGTCCTACACTGAGAGAATTTCCAGGCCTTGGGACAGGAAGGGGTGAGTTGAGGAAATGCAGCTGAGAGTCTGAAGGAGAGTAAGACAACTAGAGTTCTAAGGAAAAACTCCAAAGAAGAGAGAAATGCACACAGAGAGAAACCCAGAGATCTGTAGATGGTCACCTTTGAGTATTCAGCAAAATGCTGAGGAGTGCTTGTGCATGAGGAAACGATCTAAGGTCAGGGAAAGAAGGACCAAAGGGCCAGAGGTCACAGTGTCCAGGGCTCACACGGGGCCAGGAGTATCGCCTGTTCCCACCAGCCTGACTGGGAAACCTCAAGCTCCACAGGACATTGGGTAAAGTACACAGAAGAATCTTGCCTCAGTGTTGGGAAATAATTAGCTCTAACATGACTTCTGTTGATGTCCCACCAACAAATCTTAAAAGCAAGACCTGAAGGGATCAAACTGTTTCCAAGTAACTTGAAGGTGTCCCAGAACAAACTCAAGAATACTATAATATTATAGGGATATGAAAATATCTGCACCCAAAATTTAAAATGTTTGCTGTCCAGTAAAAAAAATTGTCAGGTGTGCAAAGAAGCAGGAAAATACTATCTAAATTGAGGCAATAAATCATTCAGTTTAGACATAACTATTAGAATTAGCCAACAGACATTAAAATTATTAAAACTATATACCTATATTCAAAAAGGTAAGTAGAGACATAGAAAGTATAAGAAAAAAAGATTCAAATTGAACTTTTAGAGAGGAAAACCATGATGTGAGTAAACTAAGATAGCTTCAAGCAGCCCAATATAAGTATAATTGGAGTACCCAAAAGAGGAGAGAGAGAGAGAGAGAGACAAAAACAATAACTGAAGAAATAATGGTGAAAATCTTTCCATCTTTGAAGGAAAATATAAACCTATATAATCAAGGCTCCCCACGAACTCTAAGCACAGGAACAATGAAGATATTAACAGTAAGGCATACATAATCAAATTGCTTAAAATCAGGTATGAAGAGAAAATCTTAAAGCAGCCAGAGGAAAAAAATTTATGCTATATAAAGAAGAACAAGTTACACTATATAAAGATTTCTCACTGGAAGCAATGTAAGTGAGAAGAGAGTGGAGTAACATCTTTAAAGTACTAAAAGAAAAAAAAAAACTGCCAACATAGAATCCTATACTCAGTAAAAAATATCTTTCAAAAACAAAGGCAAACTAAAGGTGTTTTCAGACATACAAAAGCTGGAAGAATTCATCACCAGTAAGCGTGCACCACAAGGAACGGTAAAGGAAGCCCTTCAGACAGAGGGAAAATGATGCCTGATGGAAACCTGGGTCTACAAAAAGGAGTAAAGACCATCAATAATGGGATCCTTTTTAATGGTTCAGTTTGTGTACACTTAGGTGTTTCCAGCAATGCCTCATGATTGCAGCTTTCTCAAGAGGATTATCTTCAGAAAATTGAAGTTGCCTTACCCAGGTATGCCTGGGAATCATACCACCTCCCCTGCCCTGGCAGCCATTGGCAGTGACTCACTGGGATGGGAGTACAAAACCCCTTTCCCTTGCCTCAAGGTGGGACAAATTCTGTAGTACAGTTTATACCCCAGAGGTCCCATGGGATCAGGTTGAAACTAGTTTCACCTGAAATTATGTCCTTGCACTGTTCCTTTCCTTTCCTTATCCTGCGTCCCTCACTCCCGTATCAGTTTCTCCTGGAGTGCTTTAAAAATAAATCACATGTATATGAACCCCTAACTCAGGCTCTACTTTTAAGATAAGCAGAGAGTGTAAAGATATTTGTACTCAGTGTAAATACTCACCCAAAGCATCTGCATTGGTGGAGCCTCACAACAATCAGCTGGACAAGATGACCTCTTAGGCTGGAAGCCAGCATCTCCTTCTAAGCACCCTGATGCTTACTCAGTATGTTGCAGAGGAAGTCCAGTTTCAGCCGAAAAACCCAAGCGTGCCCTCGGAGAGACGGAGGAACTCAGGTTTTATTACGCACACAGACCCAGAGGAGAGTTCCGTCTCCAAATTCTGGGCCCTGAGCTGCAGTTTTCAGGGGCTTATATAGGAAGTGGGAAGCAAGCGGGAGTACAGAAGCAAATTTTGCTGTTAACTGAGATAAATGGACACAGGCTGAGGCCAGGCTGTTCTCTTAGATTAGCCTGCTGACTCTCACAAGCAAGTTCTTACCGGTACATACCCTGCAGCCCTCAGCACACACACATACCCAAGAGCAAGAGCTGCATTATCAGGAAGCAGCTCGTTTCAGCATTGCACAACGGGGAAGAAGGAAGGGAAGAGGGGTTCCCTCCAGAAAGGGGAAGGGGATTCCTTCAACAAGTAGGCTTTTGCATGAAGGGGCCATGACATCAGGAATGCAAGTCAAACGTGAGCTCAGCGACGTGGGCTTTCCCACACCAAGACCAATTTGGTTCCTGCTCCACTGACTTCACAGTGTGCCAAAATCAAGGCCGATGTTGAACCCCTGGTACGGCACCTTCCCCTGGATGGCCAGGCAGCTGCCTGTCTTAGGTCAATTAAGCAGAGTCCTTCCATCATCAAGTGTGCAGCAGTTCGTCCTCAGTAGGTTTTTTGTCTAAATAGGGATTCTTTTCTCTGTCTCCCTTGCTTCTGCCGCACCACTGTTCATGGCTTTACGGCATTCCCGTTCACCATTGAAGTGTCCCACAGAACGTTGCTTCCAACCAAGGAACTCATTTTACCACAAAATAAATGTAGCAACAGATTCAACTGGTTATACCCAGAAGGCAGCGAGCCTGAAGAAAATCACGGCATGTTCTGCCGAAGGCTCAGTTATGGCACCGGCTGGGGAAGAACAGCTTACCAAATTGGGATGTTGTCTACCAGAGTATGTTTTGATCAAACAATATATGTTCCATTTTCTCTCATGGCAAGAGCACACAGGTTGGGAATTAAAGGGTGGAAATGGGAGAGGCTTCTTCTCACAGCTAGTAATCCATTTGCAAGAGTTTGTCCTCCTCTTTCTGTTGGTTCTGCTGGTCTAGAAATCTTAAT
Organism: Dasypus novemcinctus; assembly: GCF_030445035.2. Taxonomy (NCBI): domain Eukaryota; kingdom Metazoa; phylum Chordata; class Mammalia; order Cingulata; family Dasypodidae; genus Dasypus; species Dasypus novemcinctus. The sequence goes on along the minus strand of NC_080698.1, from coordinate 726,436 downwards.
TCCTGAGAGAGGAATGCTTTTGCCCAGGGATGCTATGATGGTTCCATTGAATTGGAAGCTTTTCTACACAATGGGGACAGAGAAGACTATGTCTGGAATCAGAGAATTCACTGGGCCATCTCTTAAAACTTGTAAGTTCCATAGCAAAGGTCCATAGGTTTGGGTAACAGCAATTAAAAAAGGCAGGATGATTAAGGACTGAAACCCATTAGGCATGAAGGTTTGGGTGACCGCACTAGGTAAAGAATCCCAGTCAGTCCAAGTTCTGGTTGAAGGCAAGGATGCTATGGAATGGTAGTGGAAATATGAATTATGGCCTTGTGAGCAGATACAAATTTGAGGATTGAGGCTGCTATGTTATGTGTATTTTAACCATGATTTTTTTCTCTCCTTTCCCTTTGGTTTTACATAAAAGTTTTGGTGGTGCTTAACTTCATAATTTAATTCAATGGCACCAGGTTATGAGGAAATACAACCAGACCTGGTGAGGTTACATATCCTGTGGAGGTCCTAGACTTGATATGGATAACATGTCAGGTGGGCTTTTGTGTTTCCCCTTGTTGGGGAGAAATGAGAGCATCTTTATTTGTAGACATATAGTCTGTATAATGTTTTAAGTTAGGTAGAATCATGAAGTTGTTTTCTGTGTGTAAAATATCTGTAGAAGGGTGAGAACGGAAGCTGAGCAGTGAAAGGGGTAGACTGTATCTGTGTGTGCCTTGCCCTGCCCTGCTCTAGAGGGCTTGGGGCTTGTCTCCTCCAGACCGCATCCTCCAGGCTCTCATGCCAGCTGGCTTCCAGTTGGGTTCTGCCAGTGGGAGGCACTCACGGGAGACTGGAGGTAAAAGGAAAGAAGAAGCCAGGAAACTTCTCCCTTTTCCTCTCTGCTCAGGCATCTTCTTGGTAGGAGTTGTTTCTCCTATGATAAAAGAAAAACTTTTCATACAGTTTAACATCTCACAAGCTTTATTGAATGGGCAACATTCCATTCAGAAAGTAGAGGGGACCTCCCCAAGTGCATGGAGAGGGGAAGCACACAGGGGGAATGCGAAGCAAGTGAGGACCATTCTGATTGGCTGATGTTAAGTCTCCATTTTACTTAGGGGAGCAGACGTGTATTGATTAGTATGGTGAGTTTGTTCATTCTGATAAGCTTGCTCCTCTGGTCAGAAACTAGTTTTCTTATCAGCAGGTGTTATTTATCAGTGAACTTGTAGTGTGTCTTTTCCTTTTTGGAAAACCTCTGCTGGTTGATTGTTTTGTCCTCTGGAAAATACCTTCTCAGAAAAGGGTATTCTCCCATCAGTGCCAAAAGCCGGAATCCTTCATTCTCTTTTACTTAACACCTCCATAGCTCCAGCTATGGCACGTATAAACTTTTTTGTACGGGAAAGTTTGCATGAGACAAGCCTTTGAAATGTATATTTGGACCACTGTGTTACATGTGCCAAGAAAAAAGTTTGGAAGACACTATTAATGATGAAATCTATTAATGGTGGTTATCTCTAGAGGTAGCTTTATGGATGGTTTGTAATTTCGTTATTTTTAGAAAAGAAAAATACATATGCCCCCTTTCACCTCTGTTAATGCTCTCTGATGAGTAGTACAGAGCTCCATCTGGTATGTATTTTTGTGAACTCCTAATTGCAGCTAATCAAGCTTTTATTTTTAAAATTCAACCTAGAAATTTTAATGACACAGAGTGGGATTTGAAACAGTTGCCAGTCTAGTCATCCAATGGGGAACTTGAAAATTCAGACAGGGATAGGTACTTTGGTTTCTTCTTCAACTCTTCTTGCTGCTGATGCAGTTATACTGTTAATTTGTTCTTGCTTGTCTTAGTTCATTCCATTTTTAAAATGGAGATAAAAGGGATAAACAATATGAAAGAATTTTTACTTGAAAGCTGCTTCTCTGTGGGAGAAAGAGATATATAATCGGTTTCAAAGGCCATCTCTGATTCCTGCAAGGTGCTCCATATTTCCTGGCTTGTTCTTGGAAGTCTAGCCTCTAGACTTCAGAACTCAAAAAACAAAGTTGTAGTAACAGACATCATTTCTCACATGACCATCTCATTAAGAATGAAAGCACATCTGGCCTATACGTACCAGAACGTGTTTTGGTCAGGTATAAAATGGAATAATTTCAAAGTTGGTATATTTACAAGTTGAAAAGTCTTGCGGGTTTTCAAAAGTCCCCTCTCGGGCCTAATTTCTGTAGTGGTCCATGTAAAGAAAACACAGGTGAGAATGGTCCTCCTGGGGTTGCTTTCATCGAACAGCAGGATTTCCTGACAGTGTGTTGTTGGCTAAACGTAATACCGGCAGAGGGTGGGCCTCTGTACTGAACACCCAATGGTCTAAGGGTGAAAGGTCATCACTGGAGAACAGCAAGTATAAATATATCTCTTTCGTCTAAAGACCAAGCATCTGGAGGAGGTTGCAGTGCTAGCTGTCATCTCAACATGAATGCTGGTGGTAATTTAAAGTTTCAGCAAGAAAGAAGCTCTGCTGAACATCATCAGGTGTAGGATTAGCTGAATATACATCCTTGACTCCAGAAAATCCGCTGCTGACTTGGCAATTCTTTTCAATAGCCAGTGCTGCTTCCCAGCCCCACTGTCTGTATCTTGAATCATGAGTGAATTGCCATAGGTACCAATCGGTTTCAATTACCTCTGGACAGAGAATGTAATACTTCTCAGCTTGCCGGACTGCCACAGCCTCTAATGTACCATCAAACTTGAATGACTCAGAACCTAACTTTAATGCAGTTCTGTCATATGACTCATGACATGTACATGCAATTTCTGCTCCAAGCTCTAAATAGGGACCAGCTTTATCTGTTCTGGAACCATCTGCTCCTAGTGCAAACATTCCCCCAGCAAAACAGGCCAAATGCCCCATCTTCTTTTCTAAGTGTCCATTTTTCCATTCTGCAATAAAGATAAGACTTAATGGGACTTCTTAATAAGATATTTTTCTATAGCTTCAATAGCATCATCATACATCTTTCTGGCCTCATGTCTGTTTTATCATAAAAGCTGTTTCCCAGCCCATCAACTGATGTATGATACTGACCCCAGCGCCCTGTTCTTGCGTTCAAATAATTTGGATAAAGACCATTTGGACGATCCATTTTCAGAAGTAGTTTCCAAATGTGCATGACCTTTTTATAGTAAACTGGGTCCCCTGTCAAATAACCGAGGTGTACAAACTCCATATGCAGGGTTCCAAATTCAGCAAGAATACTGCTGCCTGCAGATGCCCAGCCCCAGTTTCACCCTACTACTTTTCAGATTTACCATTGCCCAGTAGATGTATTGAAGGCTAGATGTATTTCTCAGCCAACTGCACTGCTTTGATCTTGAATACCTCCTGTCCTGAAAGACAGTATGCTGCAAGGAGACCTCCAAAAAATCAAATGTTGACTTCAAACACAGACACTTCTGAGTTCACACTGAAATCAAGGCTTTCTTCAATCCATTTTTGCCCATCTTGGAATTCTTCATGAAGTCCCACGATATAAAGGGTATCCACAGCACCTACTATAGTAGCACCCATTTGTGAGCTTTCAAATATGTTAGTGGAGTGCCCTTTCCTTGCAATAGGTCTGTGTTTGTGCCTTTGCAAATTGTAGTCATGGGTACATTTTTAGTCATCCTATCACAGTAGAAACCATAGAAATGCCCATAAGAAAAAGGAAGAGAGGAGTATCATTGCTTGTTACTTCAACATTCCTTTTTTCTCCCAGATGCATAGAGATCAGGAAGAGAAGGCAGCATCTTAAGTAGAATTTATGAAGGAGGGATGTTGTTGGCAAGGAGACCAAACAAAAACACCATGGTGTCTGCATGTAAAGAAACCATATTCAGTATGCCAATTCTTTTTCTTTTTTTAAAGCATAATTTTTTATTTCTCTCCTCTCCCTCCCCACTATTGTCTGCTCTCTGTGTGCGTTCACTGTTTGTTCTTCTGTGTCCGCTCACATTCTTGTCAGTGGCAACGGGAATCTGTGTCTCTTTTTGTTGCGTCATCTTGCTGCATCAGCTCTCCATGTGAGCAGCACCACTCCTGGGCAGGCTGTGCTTTATTCGCGTGGGGCAGCTCTCCTAGCGGGGCGCACTCCTTGATTGTGGGGCTCCCCTACGTGGGAACAGCCTTGTGTGGCACAGCACTCCTTGTGCACATCAGTTCTGCACGTGAGCCAGCTCACCACATGGGCCAGGAGGCCCTGGGTTTGAACCCTGCACCTCCCATGTGGTAGGCAGATGCTCTATCAATTGAGCCAAATCTGCTTCCCAGTATGCCAATTTTATTTACCTGATAAAAGAAAAAACAATTTAGTATCTCACAACTTTATGGAGTAACTGATGAATTACTTTATGGAGTAACTTTCATTCAGAAAGTAGAAGGGAGCTCCACTGAGGGGTGGCAAGGGGGAGCTCATACAGGGTAAATGCAGAAGCAAGTGAGAAATGTTCTCACGGGCTGGTGTTAAGTTTCCATTTTACTTGAAGGGGGGGCTCTTACAAAATGGGGACCAGGTGATTGCTTGGGAATGAGGAAGTTAGCTGGTGATAAGTGATTGGCTATATTTAAATTTGGTTTCCTGGGCAAGCTGGGCATTTACAGGAAATAGAAACTAGTTTAGGGTTTTGGTTTTGTGCTCACGTGGGACTTAGCGTGGGTGCCTCCATTTTGGGCCTACTAGATTTTATTTATCACAACAAATAGAACTCTATCATTTTATGATTATTTAATTTGTGAATTTCAAAGCCAAAAGCCAAAATAAAATATTATTTTATTTTCTAGGTGGGTAAAAATTTTATTTTTATTCTAAAAATAAAGGAGTTTTCTTACGTAGATTAGTCTCACCTCCCTTTGCTGTTCAGAAAATTACTGATTAAACAGACACTAATATGTAGACTTAATTGTAACCTTAGTGATTGTGGTGGTTTGAGGCTTTTATGGACCCCAGAAAGAACTTGTCCTTAGAACTGACCCATTTCTGCGGCTGTGGACCTGTCACAGGTGGGACCTTCCTTTGGATTAGATTACTTCAGTAGGGCATGGCCCGGGATGGATCCTAACCGCTTACTAGAGGCTTTTATAAACAGGATGAATATGGAGAGTGGCCACAGAGACACAGGAGCTCAGAGAGGAAGCCCCAGAAGCACAGAGAAAAAGCCACCGGAGCTGAGAGAAAGCTGGAGCAGCCTGAAGCAGAAAGCAGCAGAGCCCGGAGAAGGCAGAGCCTGGCAGGGAAGTCCAGGAGCTCCTGCAGCTGGTTTTTGGGGAGAGGGTGTCTCCTGATGGTACCTTAGAACTGTAAGCTTGCGACCTACTAAATCCCCATCGTCAAAGGCAGCCCGCTGCTGGTCGACTGCCTTGGCAGCGGTTAGCAAACTACAAGTGATCAAGCGGCGTGCTCTTACTCAACAGGAAATTGAGACCAAATGACTTGGTTAGGTGAGCAAGTGGCAGCCTTCCCTGTTTCCTCTACATTTTAGTGGTTCTTAACCCAATGGTAGGTTTTTTTCAAACCATACCCACCCCCTCAGCAATCCCACCCCTGTGTTTCTCTTATGTTTCCTGCCTACTGAGAATCAGTGTATCAGAATCTTCCATTTCTCGAATCAAAATTTAAAGCCCCAAGTTCACTATGCTGGTGTTCCTAAGTCACAAGATTTCACTATCTGTAATGAATTCATCAGTTTCAAACTCGATTCTTCTTCCACAGGAAAAGAACAGACATGCAAGATCTGGAAATCATGCTAATCCTAAACAGATGAGTTCATACCTATATGATAGAGGCTAACAATATTCAAGAGGCCTGTTCTTAAGAAGATCTGTTTTTGCTTCTACCTCTTCATTCATTCCTTGCCAACACAAAAGTTGCTCATGCGTATTTCATGCCCTAAGCACAGTGATAGGCCCCAGGGATACAGGTCCTTGCCCACTGTATTAGTCAGTCAGAGGGGTGCTGACGCAAAATATCAGAAATTGGTTGGTTTTTATAAAGAGTGTTTATTTGGGGTAGGAGCTTACAGATACCAGACCATACAGCATAAGTTAGTTCCCTCACCAAAGTCTATTTCCATGTGTTGGAGCAAGATGGCTGCTGACAGCTGTGAGGGTTCAGGCTTCCTGGGTTCCTCCCTTCCAGGTTCTCGCTTCTCCCTGGGCTCAGGGTTCCTCTCCTCCCGGGGCTAGCTTCTCTTTCCTCTGTGAGCTTACTTCCTGGTATTCCAGCTTAAGACTTCGCATCAAACTCCAACATCAAAACTCCGACATCAGAAACCCCCAACTCTGTCCTTTGCCATGCCTTTTATCTGTGAGTCCCTACCCACCAAGGGTGGGTACTCAGTGCCCTATTGACATGGCCCGAGCAAAGCCCTAATTATAACTTAATCACACCCAGGTACAGACCAGATTACAAACATAATCCAATATCTATTTTTGGAATTCATAACCATATCAAACTGTTACACCCATAAAGAACTTTCTGCTAATATAGAGGATTTCAAAGTTGAGCATGAGAAAAAAACACACTTGTATTTGCATCACCTTTTTTTAAATTTTCAGTTTTTGCTTTTAACAATATTATATATGGTTAGAGTTAAAGTCAAATAGCTCTGTAAGGCTCGTTGGGAAAACATCAACACCACTTTTTCCATTTCCCCCACCTTTTAGGCTACCACTTCTCCCCCTTTTAGCTGGATTTTTATGATTGTCATGCTTATGTTTCTACTTCTTTTTCAAAATTAGTTATTACCTAGATTTTCTAGTATGAGAGATGAGAATTTAGCTTTCATGTCAACCTCCCTTTAACTTCCTGGTCTTATCCCTCAGCCCTTAATGTAGTTACATTATTATGCTTTTCTTTTTTTATTTTAAACAAATCAATTTTATTGATACATATTAATAAACCACACAATTTATCCAAAGTATACAATCAATGGTATTTGGTATAATCACATAGTTGTGTGTTCATCACTTCAATCATTATTAAAGCATTTTCATTATTTCAATAATAATAATAAACAAAAAACAGACAAACAAACAAGAAAATTCCTCTCTTCTCAATCTCTGTTTCCCTTGTTGTACATAACTGCTATTTCTGGCTTTTCTTACTCAATTGTTTGTTGTTTATTAAGCAGTTTTATTGAGATATAGTCACATAACATATGACCTATCCAAAGTGTATAATCAGTGGCTTTTTTTCGGCTGTTAAAAAGTTCTTTATTGTAAAATTGTAAAAAAAGTAGAAAAATAGATTGAAAGAAATTACAAATTTTAAATGATAGTGCAAGGCTGGGTTAGATTTAATATAATCAATTATAAAAAATAGCATAGCAATGAACATTTATTAATATAAATAATTCAAATATAATAGAAATTAATTATAACATAATTCTAATTTTTGTATTACTGCTCTAACTATTGGACATAATAATCTCTAAGAATAAAATAAATTATTGATTTAGTTATTTAGTTTTCATTTAGGTTATAATTCTTTCTGGATAATCAAGTTCCTATTTGGGAATTCTTCACATCTTATTGGAATGAATTATAGTAGAAAACAATTTGCCAACTCATAATTTTATCTGGCAGAAAAACTCCAAATCTTGTTCAACAGTAGTCATGCTAAATCATTATTGATCCAGATAGATTATTTTAATTAAAGAGTATGAATAAGAAAAGGGTTAAAGAAAAATGAAGTATCCAAAAATTTATCTCTTCTCCAGCACTCCTCAATTAAAACCAAGTGTTTATTTTGTATGAAGAAAATTACAGAATATTGATCACAGAAACAATTTGCCAGTTGCACTGAGTAATTATTGTTCATATACTATACTGTTGTTATTTTGCTTTTATCTGGTCTACTCCATCTCTTTTTTGGTTACTATTTGCATGGAATACCTTTTTCCAACATTTCGCTTTTAACCTGGTTGTATCTTTACGTCTGAAGTGGGTCTCTTATAGACAATATATAGATGGCTCATATTTTTTAATCCATTCTATCAGTCTATGCCTTTTGATTGGGGAGTTCAATCCACTAACATTGTGTTATCACTGTAAAGGCATCATTTACTTGATCCATTTTGTCCTTCAGTTCTCTGTTGTCATATCATTTTATTGTGTCTTCTTATCCTTTAGTTCATCCTTCCTAATAATCTTCATTTCTTAACTCTTCTCCAAACATTTCACCCTTGTTTTGTCTTTCAGGCTGCAGTACTCCCTTTAGTGTCTCTTGCAAATCTGATCTTTTGGTAACATATTCTTATCAGTTTTTGTTTGTCTGTGAAGACTTTGAACTCATCCTCATTTTTGAAGGACAGTTTTTGCCGGATACAGAATTCTTGGCAAGCAGTTTTTCTCTTTCAGTACTTTAAATACATCATACCACTTTCTTCTCTCCTCTATGCTTCTTGTTTTTTCTAGCTGGTTGCATCATTTTCTTTTTGGTGTGTCGCTTCACCATGTGGGGGCCTGCACCTCTCCAAGCTGCGCAGGTCTGGCGCACCTTTTTTCTCTTTTTACTGGAGGTCCCAGGGATCGAACCTGGGTCCTCCATATGGTAAACGGAGCTCAATTGCTTGACCCACAGCCACTTCCTCCATGGTTTCTGATGAGAGGTCAGCACTTAATCTTATCAAGATTCCCTTGTATGTGATGCTCTGCTTTTCTCTTGCTGCTTTCAGGATTGTATTAGTCAGTCAAACAGGTGCTGATGCAAAATACCAGAAACTTGTTGGTTTTTTATAAAGAGTGTTTATTCGAGTAAGAGCTTATAGATACTAGGCCATAAAGCATAAATTACTTCCCTCATCAAAGTCTATCGTCACATGTTGGGGCAAGATGGCTGCTGATGTCTGCCAGGGTTCAGGCTTCCTGGGTTCCTATGTTCCTGGGGCTTGCTTTTCTCTCAGTTCAAGGTTCCTTTCTTCCTGGGGCTGGCTGCTCTTTCCTCTGTGAGGTTACTTCCTGGGGCTCCTGCTTAAGTCTTCAGCATCAAACTCCAACATCAAAACTCCAACATCAGAAACCTGCAACTCTGTCCTTTGCCATGCCTTTTATCTATGAATTCCCCACCCACCAAGGGGTGGAGACTCAATGCCCTAATGACGTGGCCCAATTAAAGCCCTAATCATAACTCAGTCATGCCAGGTACAGATCAGATTACAAACATAATCCAATATTTCTTTTTGGAATTCATCAATAATATCAAACTGATACAAGGATCCTCTCTTTATCTCTGATATTTGTTGTTCTGAATATAGATGTCTTGGGGTAGGTCTATTTGGATTTATTCTGTTTGAGGTGGGGTGTCCTTCTTGGATATTGATATTTATGTCCTTCATAAGGGTTGGGAAGTTTTTGGTCATTATTTCCTTAGATATTCTTTCTACCCTTTTTCCATTCTCTTCTCCTTCTGGGACACCAGTAATGTGAATGTTTGTGAGTTTTGCATTGTCATTCAATTCCTGTGACTCTGTTTGATTTTTTCCAATCTCTTTTTCTGTTCTCCTGTCTTTTAAAGTTCAGATGTTCTGTCTTCAAAGTCACTAATTTTGTCTTCAAGCAATTCAAATCTACTTTTATGTGCCTCTACTATATTTTTAATCCCATCCATCATGTCTTTCATTTCCATAAGATCTGCTACTTTTCTTTGCAGGCTTGAACATTGTTCTTTATGCTCTCCCAGTGTCTTCTTAATATCCTTTATTTCTTTAGACATTTTCTGTAAATTCTTTGAAGTGATTTAGGAGAGTTGTGTGATTATCACTGATAAATTATATTAAATCCTGTATCTCGTCAGGATATTTGGTTTGTTCTTTTAGCAGGACCATCTCTTCTTTTTTCCTTATATGGATTGTAATTTTTTTTCTGATGTCCAGGCATCAGAATATGTTTGAGAATTTATTCTGATGGCCAATTTTTCTCTCTTGCCTATTTTTATTTTCACAGCTATTCTTTGATATTTAGCTCAATTTATCATCAGTCGTCAAAACTGCCCAGCTTAAATTTTCAAAATCAAGCCAGGGACTCACTAGTAGGGTGCAGATTTTCTCCCAGGGGTTGGATACAGTGTGTGCGAACAGTTTTTAGTGCGTCTAGTTTTTATCCATGCAATTTCCAGACTGGCCAGCAGATGGCAACCACCAGCGCACCTTTCCACAAAGACTGCTTTCCTATGTTCCTGTGTTGAATGTCCAGATCGGAGATTAAAAGAGGGCTGGCTGAATTTACTGAAGAAAAGCAGCCCAACCGTTTCCCTTGAAACAGCTGACAGGGGGAAGGTGCCTGTTCCCGTCTCAGTCAGCTGCAGTGAACCAGGGATTTTACCCCAGCTTAAGGTCCTGGGGGTGGGGGAGGGAGCCCTGCCTGGCAGCCACAGGGGCTTGGTAGCTCACATTTGTCATTTCGACTTGTCTCTCCATCTGTCACCCTCCTGGGGGTTGTGTAGCACTGTCTGGTCTACTGACCCCCAAAGCAGGTCCCTCAGACAGCTTTTGGCTCTTTCTTCATTGTTCGGCTCTGCCGGTTAGTCCATCACCATCTCCCACAATCCTCCTATGTTATACTTTTGATTAGACAATATTCAGCCTACATTAATATGATTCTATAAATGCTCTTCTCAGCTGAGTCATGTAGTATGCTATGATTACTTTTCCTTTTCTACTCAACTTTCTATTTTCTCCAGAGTTTATCTTTGTCTTGTTTGTTTATTTGCTTGGGTCCACTGAACACTAATTTAATCCAAACTTTCCACTAATGTCTAAGTCAGCAGTTGTCAAAGTTTTGGTTTTAGAACCTTTTTCTACTCTTCATATTATGGAGAATCCCAATGAGTTTTTGCTTATGTGAGTTATATCTACTCTTTTTTTTTAGGTACTGGGTACTGGGGACTGAAACTGGGACCTCGTATGTGGGAAGTTGGTGCTCAACCGTGGAGCTGCACTGGCTTCCCTGAGCTGGCTTTTTCATTTGTTTGCTTGTTGTCCATTTTTCGTTTGTTCAGGAGGCATCAGGAACCAAACCTAGGACCTCCCGTGTGGGAGGTGGGCGCGCAACTGCTTGAGCCACATCTGTTCCCCTTCTATTTACCCAAGTTTACTACATTAGAAATTAAAACAAACCTTTTTTGTTTTGTTTTTCTTTGAGTTACTGGGGCCGGAGATTGAACCTGAGACCTCATATGTGGGAAGCTGGCACTCAAACACTAAGCCACATCAACTCCCCTGAGTTGGTTTACTGAGAAATTTTTAAAATAGAAAATTTTTAATTCTTTTAACCAACAATAAACCCCATTTCATGTTAACATAACATATATATTTTTAAAGATTTATTTTATTTATTTCTCCCCACCCCCTTGTTGTTTTTCACTTGCTGTGTCTTCATCTTCCTTGTCTCTTTAGGAGGCACTGAGAGCCAAACGCAGGACCTCTGATGTGGAAGGGAGGTGCCTAATCCCCTGAGCCACCTCCGCTCCCTGCTCTGTTGTGTTTCTCATTCTGTTTTTCCTCCCCACATCTCTTGTTACATCATCTTGTTGCATCAGCTTGCTGTGCCTTCCCATCTCATCAACTTGCTGTCTTCTTTAGAAGGTACCGGGAACGTTTGCACCCTGCTTTGTTGTGTTTCTCGTTATGTTTTTCTTCTTGTGTCTCTTGGTGTATCAGCTTGCCATGCCCATCATGCCAGCTTGCTGTCTTCTTTAGGAGGCACCGGGATCTGAACCAGGGACCTCCCATGTGGTAGGTGGGTGTCCAGTTGCCTGAGTCACATCTGCTTCCCAGAATAACATATTTTTAAGAAACATAATTATATTCTCCAAAACAAAACAAATGCAGTGAGAATAGTGGTATTGTTTTACATTTTTTCAAATGTCCTTAATGTTGGTCTTAACAGACGACAGCTGACTGTGCATATCTGCTGATGCATTCAATCTGCTGGGCTATCACATGTCCTGTGGCCTCTGGAAAATGCCCTGTACACTCATGAGACAATGAGAGTGAAAAAGGAAAATTATATCTTGGTATCATCATGGAAATAGTTTTGACCTTGCAATTTCCCTGACAGGACGTTAGGGACCCAGGGGCCCTTGGGCTGTACTTTGAGGATTACTGGCCTGAACATATTAGATGTCCTATCAGTTTTATCTTTTTTTTGAAGAAATTGTTTCTGGGTCCTCTGACTGTCCCAATCTGGACTGGTTTCCCTCTACATCTGGTGCTCAGCTCTCAATCTTGAGATTGCCCTTAACTAGCTTCTCTCTTGTCCTGCATCCTCTGCTTCCCATGTCCCAAGGATTCCTCTTTTATTTGGGGGGGGCGGAGGGGGGAGGTACTCTGCAATAGCTTTCTGTGAAATGGTCTATGATAAATGAATTTTCCAGACACTGCATGTCTGAAAACGGCTATTCTACTTTCATACTTGATTGAGGGTTTGGCTGGATTTATAATAATAACTTGGTAGTAATTTTCTACCATTATTTTGAACATACTTCTCCATTTTCTTTGAGTTTCCTCTATTACTGTTGTAAAATCAAAAGCCATTGGAATTACTGATCCTGTTATTTTTCTCTCAGGGAACTTCTAGTATTTCCTAGTGTTTTGAAATGTCACAGTGATGTAACTCTACCATGCCAGGCATTTCAAACTGGAAACTCCTATCTTTCTGTTTTGGGAAATTTTCTTGAATTTCTACTTTGATGATAGTCTTACATAAATTTTTTTCTCTTCTCTCTTTTTATTCTCTATTTCTGAAATTATTATTCAGATTATTTGGGAATGGTTCTCTGATTTTCTCCTTTTTTTCTATCTCTGACTTATTTTTGCTTGACTTTTATGAAACTTTCTTGATTTTATCTTCTTAGTCTACTGAATTTTAGAAATTTTCTTCTAATGTTATTAAATTCTTCTGGATGCTCCTTTTAAAGGGGCGCCTTTATCTCGTTCTGAAAGATCTTTTCCTGGTACTCTGAGGATACTGATGATACCGTTCTTTCCGTTTTCTTCTCCTTTCAGGCTCTCTGTTTCCTCCGGATTCCAGGTTGCCTCTATGGGCTGGTTTGTTTGTCACCCTCTTTCCTGTTAAAGCTTTCCTGAGGTGCCTGGTGACCCTTGGTTGGCTCCGTAGCTGTGGGGCAGTGTCTAGTTTTCCGGGGCTGCTGCAGCAAATGACCATAAACTGGGCAGTTTGACCATCAGAAGTTTATTCTTCCACAGTTCTGGAGGGGGTGCGTATGAAATTGAAGTGATGGCAGGGCCGCGCTTCCCCCGCTCTCCAGCCCCTGGTGGCCGCGGCAGGTTCTTGGTCCTGGCAGCCCACCCTCGACCCCTGCCCACGTCCTCACGGGGTGTCTCCCCTCTGCGTCTGCCCTTGGTCCCAATTTCCCCTTCTTATAGGGACGCCAGTCGTATTGATTGGGCTCCACTGTAACCCGCTAGGAATTCAGCACAGACCCTTTTTCCACATAAGGCCACATGCTGGGGTTCTGAGTGGACGTGAATGTTTTGGAGGATACCGTCCAATCCAGTCCATCACGGAATTCCTGATTGGGACGTCGGATGTGGGCTCCGCTGCAGGAGGCCCTGCCGGGCCATTGCTGAGGACACCCCAGTGTCAGTGTCGTCAGGTCTCTCCTCTTGGGCTGCCAGATTCCCCAGAAGAGGCTCTTTCAGTTTCCTGCCTGGAGAGACGTTGTCAGGCTACCTGTGTCCTGGGCGCTCAGGGCACGAGGGCTGGAAGCCCTGCCTTCAGCCAGTCGACCCTCAGGCCTCCTAACTCCTGGCCGGTGTTTCTCCCTGCAGGGCCCTCGTCGCCTCTCTTCCGTTGTTCGGCTCTCTTCTGGCTTCTTCGTGCTTTTGCTTCAACAGCTCTGCCTGCCACTCCTTGTGAACTGCCTGTGCCCCTGGAGACCTGTGCCCAGAGCGCAGAGCGGCCACGGTGCCAGGGCAGCTCCGTTTCCCGGGGGTTAGGGCTAGTGGCCGTGTCTGAGAGGCCCGGGTGAGGAAATCCAGCTTCCCTGCCCTTGTCAGGTCAACTCCCAGGGGTACCTCCCACGCCGCAGCGCAGACCAAAGCGGGCCCACCCTTGCCCGGATTTCCCCCTCCCCACGCCCTGCCAACTTCTACCCAGCTGTGCTGGGTAAGTGTTGCTCATGGAGGCAATTTCTTGAGAAATCACCTGCACACATGAATTCTCTTCTCAGGGTCTGCTTCTGGGAAACCTACCCTCAGTTAGTGTCCTTACCCATAACTATTTCTGGTATTCCTCAGTCCAAATCTAAAGTAAACACTGGATTCCCCCTCAGAATAAATTATTTTTCAGTTGTGGGCAAGGGGCACTGTTAGGTTGCAGGGAGTTGAGGAGAGGACTGGGGATTTTTTTTTCTTCTTTGGTAATCAGGTACACTGAATTAAATTAATAACAATTTTTGATTTATGAAATGGTCTCATCGTTGTTTCATACTTGGTTCACTTTTACATAGTAAATTAGTTAGTTAAACTTAATAACATAAAAGCACATAGAGACCCCCAACCAAAACAAAAGGTGGGACCCTGACAAAACCTCCTTCTAACCCTATGCCCCATTTCCTTCTCCTTTCCTCCCCTCACCCAAAGTAACCATCAGTATGAATGCACCCTTTACTCTCCTTTTCATATATTTCATTCCATTTTAATGTATTCCTTAAAAGAATAACTTTTATAAAAACTTTAGCTACTTTTAACTTTAATAAAAGGGTGCAATGTTTATACAATGTTTTGGAATTTTTAAAAACTTAGTAAAAGAGAGAGAAAGCCACAGAAGCCAGGAGCTGAAGCAATGAAACCTGGAAGAGAAGAGAGAGACCAGCGGCCGCTGCATGTGCAGTTCCCAGCAGCAGAGGCCCCTGGGAAGGCCGGCGGCTGGTCTTACGGAAGAGAGCATTGCCTGATGATGCCTCGATTCGGACATTTTCCTCAGCCTCAAACCGAGAGCTTGAAAGCTAATAAATTCCCATTGTTAAAGGCTAACCCATTTTATGGTATTTGCTTTGATCAGCTTGGCAAACTAAAACACCCACCATTGGATTAACAATAATTAATAATAATTTCTTAACATCAGTCCATGTCTAATTTCCTTAATTTTCTCAACTATGTCTTTTTGCATTCAAATTCAGATCCAAATAAAGTCAACATTTTGCATTTATTTTTCATGTCTCTTAAAATCCTTTAATTTTATAACAGTTCTCCTACTCCTTTTTACATGTCATTAATTTGTTTTGAAGATTTAACAATGAATGAGAATGTCATTACTTTGAGTAGAAAATATGGCTGTGAAAAAGCATTTCAAGAATGTGTATTTGAAGATCTTTCCATTTTACATGATTTGGTTACTGAAATTATCCTTGCTACCTCAGCACATCTGGGAAAAGTCAGCAAGCAATCTCTGGGAGAGCTGAGATGTGGGCTGGGAACTGACAGCATCTGCTGTAACTTTGAATTTCATTTTGTGCCTCAGGCACCAAAATTAAAAGGGAAACATGTTGAATATTCCAGATTACTTATGTCAAGATATGGTTAGTGTCAAAATCAAATATCAGTATTTTATTAAAGACTTCAAATTAATAAAAGGTGTCAAAACTATTTTCAGAATAGTGTTTTCAAAAACATGTCTGGAGAGCAGGAGTGGCTCAAGTGACTGAGTGCTTCCCACATGGGAGGTCCCAGGTTTGGTCTCTTGTGCCTCCTGAAAAAACAAACAAAAACAACAAACAAGCAAAATAAACAAAAATCCAGCTCAGGAAAGCCAGTGTGGCTCAGTGGTTGAGTGCCTGCTTCCCACATACGAGGTCCCGGGTTCAATCCCCAGCCTCAAAAAACAACCACAACAAACAAAACAAAAACAAACCCCAAAAACCTGTTGTGTATTATCTTTCTTTTCTTTTCATATTGCAAACATTGCAGCTCATCAGTCTTCACTGTGGAAAGGAAGAACACTGCTGGGTCTTCCCAGAAGACATTTACACGACGGCGTTTTTATGTTGTATTTAAAGACTTAAACCAAAACAAATATTTACTTCTAGTGTTGTTTAGTCTCTTCTGCCCCATCACCCTCAACCATTTTGCGAACTGACCTACCATATAAGACATGTGAGCACAGGGTAGATTGGTTTAAGAATATTGCTAAATAAGCAAACAGCAACTACAACAAGCAGCAAGAATAACCTTAAGGAGAGGGGAGCAGCTGATTTCCCGATTTGCCACAATGTAATATTGTTTTCAACAAATTATGAGACTTGCAAAGAAACAGGGAAGTATGGCTTATACACAGGAAGAAAACAACAACACGAGATTAATAGAAAGAAGAAAGCCCCAAGGAAAGCTCAGGCATTGGAGTTTTAGACAAAGATTTAAAATCTGCTATTTAAAATAAGCTCAATGAGCTAAAGGAAACCATGTACAAAGAACTAAAGTAAACCAAGAAAATGATGTCTTGTCAAATAGAGAATATCAACAAAGAGGAAGCAATTATAAAAAGTAACAAAATAGAAATTCTGGAGCTGAAAATTGCGATAACTAAAAGGAAATTTTCACTAGAAAGGTTCCACAGTAGATTGAAGCAGGTAGGAGAAAGAATCATAAAATTAGATGTCAATAACAGAAAGAAATCTAGAAAATTCACAATTTTGTGGAAATTAAACAATACCTTCTGTATTAGTCAGTCAAAGGGGTGCTGATGCAAAATACCAGAAATTGGTTGATTTTTATAAAGGGGATTTATTTGGGGTAGGAGCTTACAGATACTAGGCCATAAAGCATAAGTTACTTCCCTCACCAAAGTCTATTTGGAGCAAGATGGCTGCTGACGTCTGCCAGGGTTCAGGCTTCCTGGGTTCCTATGTTCCTGGGGCTTGCTTTTCTCTGGGTTCAAGGTTCCTTCCTTCCTGGTACTGGCTTCTCTTTCCTCTGTGAGATTACTTCCCGGGGCTCCTGCTTAAGTCTTCAGCATCAAACTCCAACAGCCAAACTCCAACATCAGAAACTTCAACTCTGTTCTTTGCCAAGTCTTTTATCTGTGAGTCCCCATCCCTTAGGTGGGGACATTCTAATCATAACTCAGTCATGCCCAGTACACATCAGATTACAAACATAATCCAATATCTATTTTTGGAATTCATAACCATATCAAACCGCTACACTCCATCCTCGGAATTCCAAAAAGACATTAAATATTCAAAAAACCTTAAATCAGTAACAATGTAAGTACTAAATCATATCACAATCAATTTAAAGAAATACAGTTTGTCTTGGGGCAAAGTCCTGTCTGCTATAGACCTCTGAAACTTACAAAACAACTCATCTGTTTCCAGTACGCAAATGGACAGACATAGGGCTGGAGAGTCGATACACCTCTGAGGCAGGACAGTGAAGATTTACTGCTGTCCTTGCCAGCTGAACGCAAACTGTGTCCAGTGGTCCTCACTCATAGCAATTGAGAAAAAAGCATTTGCCAAATCAACAGCTGCATACCAGGTACCAGGGGACATGTTGATTTGCTCAGACAATGATACCACATCTGGGACAGCAGCTGCAATTGGAGTCACCACCTGGTTAAGTTTACAATAATCTACTGTCATCCTCCAAGATCCATCTGTTTTCTGTACAGGCCAAACAGAAGAATTGAATGGGATGTGATGGGAATCACCACCCTGCATCCTTCGAATCTTTGATGGTGACACTAATTTCTTCAATCCCTCCAGGAATCTGATACTGCTTTTGGTGTACTATTTTGCTAGGTAGGGGCAGTTCTAGTGGCTTCCACGTGGCCTTTCCAACCATAATGGCCCTCACTTCACAAGTCAGGGGTCCAGTGTGGGGATTCTGCCAGTTACTGAGCATGTCTGTTCTAACTGTGCATTCTGGAACTGGGGCAATAACCACAGAATGGGTCTGGGGACTCACTGGACTAACTGTTAGATGGACCTGAGCTACAACTCCATTCATCACCTGACCTCCATAAGCCTCTACTCTGACTGGTGGACCACAGTGACACTTGGTCTCCTGGAATTAATGTCACTTCTGAGCCAGTGTCTAATAATCCCCAAAATATCTGATCATTTCCTTTTCCCCAGTGCACAGCTACTCTGATAAAAGGCCATAGATCTCCTTGGGGAAAAGTGGGAGGAAGATGAAGAGTACAAGTTTTTGGTAGTTTAACAGGATCCTTCCCCAGGGAGGCCTGGCCTCCTCATTCAAGGGCCTCTGGGTCTGTAAACCATCTCAAGTCTGGTAATTGATTAAAGGGCTATGATTCTCTGCATCAGTAATTTGAGTTAGGGTTTTGTTCACTAGACCCAGAACTCTTCTGTTTATACAGATCCTGAAGAAATTTAGTAGATTGCCAATCTGTTCCACTGCTAGGTACCCCATCGTGTATTAGCCAACAGTAATGAGCGTTCTTTTGAATCTGCCTTTCCTTGTGGTAGCCACACCAGCCTTGACTTTGGCGATTAACTGCTGATACTTGACTTTTACCAGACGACATACAATCATCCCCGTAATGTTAAGGGTTCTAATTCCATCACAGGCCTCCCTACAGTAATATCTGGACTACAGAGAAGAGCAACCACAGAGCTCTTCAGGGAAGATGGAGTTAGTCTTACAAATTTATTCCTCCCAGTCCTGGTTAAAGGTGTGTCCGCTGGACATTGCTGGGGTGGGTGGGCAGCTCTCAAATGGTAAATCCATTCTAACATTCCGATTTCCCTAAGCCTTTGAATTCCCTCTTCTACTGTGTACCAGGGCTAACCAGGCATCTCAACCTCAGACAAGCAAGGCCATCTTTTGGCCCATGTTTCAATCAGCCACCCAAACAAACTGTTAGAGCCCTTTCTCACCCCTCAAGCTACAGCGTTGAACCCAGAATTTCTGCTTAGTGGGCCCATATCAATAAATTCAGCCTGATCCAACTTTATATTTCTTCCAGCATTATTCCACACCCTTGGTATCCATTCCCACACATATTCCCCTGATTTCTGTCTATATAAGTTGGAAAACTCATGCAGTTCTTTCTGAGTATATCTTACTTCCTCATGGGTCACACTTTGTATTTCACCTTTGGGGCTTGTTGTGATTTTAGTCTAGTAATAGGTCTCCAAGACAAGAGAGGTGGTGGGTGTGAGTAAGGAGAAGGGTTAGAAATGCCTTGCAAGCTGCTGACCTCAGGGCATTCCCTTGCATTTTCTTCTGGTGAGAAGGGATTAATCTCTTCAGGCAGGGGTTGGAAGACAGTTTCCTCAGGGCAGCCTGGAGGCTTGGCAGTGCACGCTGGAGTTTGGCTGGTACATGCCTCAGGGCTGGGAGGGGGTCCAGGCTCCCTGGGGCAGGCTGGAGGCTGGGCACGGCAGGCTTCAGTCTGGCTGGTCCCCATCTCAGGGCTGGAGTTGTTTCAGGCTCCCTGGGGCAGGCTGGAGGCTGGATGATACATGGTGACAAGGTGTGGTCTCACAGGGCAGGCTTACCTGGTAAAGTCTCAGCAGAATTCAGGGTTCCAATGACTCCATCAAGATCATCATCATCCCATATGTCTCCATCCCAATTCCACTCTTTTCCAATCAATTCCTTCACTTTAACTGCAGAAACCCTGAGGGGTTGAGATTTTAGTTTCCTTTGTATCTCCACTACTCGAACAATGAGAGTCTCAGTTTGGTTCCCAGATATTTTGAGCCTGGGGTTACAGGAGACAAGGTTTTCTTTCAGAGCACACATGGAAACTTTCACATCATCCATTCAGTGTTTAAGTTTCAAAATCAAAGCCTTTAAATCATCTCTTTCTTTGGTAACAGTATCCAGAGTATCTAGGAGGAGCCAGCCAACATCATTATACTGTTTGACTCCACAAAACTCTGTTAAGGTGCTGAAAACACTCTCACCCAGATCCTTGCTTCTTACAAACATGGAAGCAGGGGGATCCAGTGATGCTATTTTGTGGATCTAAATTGCCAACTCGCACCATGGACTGTTAGCAGCCGCTTTGTTATTGGGAAGGGAGTAATCAATACCCTTGTGTCTAATTAGGGTAGAGAGACAATTGCCAAACTCCCAGAACCACCTCGGACACCCCATGTTTAAGACTCTGTTCCACAAGAACCACTCCTGGTACCAAGCTGTATTAGTCAGGGTTCGCTAGGGAAACAGAATCAACAAGGGGTATCTGTCGAGAGTAAGAGATTTATCAGAGTCTCTCACATAGCCGTGGGGATGTGCAAGTCCAGGTTCCACAGACAGGCTGCAATCAGGGGCTGCAAAGAAAGTCCAGTGCAGGTTCTTGATGAGTTCTGGGAGACATCAGCTGTCCAAAGACGAGCTGGGAAATTCTCTCTCAATGCTGGAATCACTTCCCTTTTTAAGGGATTCAACCGATTGGGTTAAGTGTCACTCACTGCTGATGGCACTCTCCCTGACTGATGTAATTATAACCAGCTATCTGTGATTTACCACTGCAGTAAAGTCCATGGTGACTAAAGTCCATAAATGCCCTTGTATTACATTAGCCCAGTGCTTGCCTGACCAAACAACTGGGCACAATTACCTGCCGAGTTGACACAATAGCCTAACCATCACACCCTCTTAAATAACCAATAGGTCAAAAAAGAAATAACAAAGGAACTTTGAAAATATTTTGAGATGAATGAAAAGAAAATCACAATGTGTCAAAACTTACAGGATGCAGTGAAAGCAGTGCTCAGAGTGAAACTGATAGGTGTAAATGCCTACACTAAAGAGGAAGAAAGATATCAAATTAATAACCTAACCATTCACCTTAAGGAACTAGAAAAAATTGAGCAAACTAAATCTACCTACAGAAGAAAGGAAATAATAATAATTAAAGCAGAGATAAAAAGTAATGAATAGGGAAGCAGATATGGTTCAACAGATAGAGCATCCACCTACCATATAAGAGGTCCAGGGTTTGATACCCAGGGACTCCTGGATATGTGGTGAGCTGGCCCATGCACAGTGCTGCTGCACACAAAGAGTGCTGGCCCACGCAAGGATACCCCCATGTAACGGTGTCCCTCATGTCACACAAGGAGTGGCCCCTGTGCAAGGAGAGCTGCTCCATGCAAAACTGCAGCCCACCTAGGAGTGGTGCCACACACAGAGAGAGCTGATGTAGCAAGATGATGCAACAAAAAGAGACACAGATTGCCACCTGATGAGAATACAAGTGGACACAGAAGAACACACAGTGAATGGACACAGAGAGCAGACAACCAGGGGTGGGGGAGAAATAAATACATAAATCTTAAAAAAAAAAGTAATGAATAGAGAGACTGATTAAAACCAAAGATTGGTTCTTTAAGAAGATCAACAAAATGGATAAAATTTAACCAGACTGACCAAGACAAAAAGATAGAAGACTCAAATTACTAAAATCAGCAATGAAAGTGGAGACATTAATACTGACCTTACAGAAATAAAAAGGATTACAAGAGAATATTAAAAACAATTTTATGTTAGCACATCAGATAACTGAGATGAAACTCATAGAGAGACAAATACCAAGAAAGTCACAAACTACCAAAACAGACTCAAAAAGAAATAGAAATATGAATACACCTTTAACAATTAAGAGATTGAATTAGTAATCAAAAACTTCTCACAAAGAAAATCACAGGGCAACATGTCTTCACTGGTGAATTCTACCAAATGTTTAGAGAATAATCAACACTAACCTGTCTCAACTTTTTCAAACAATTGAAGAAGAGGGAACACCTCACAGTCATCCTATCATTGCCCACATACCAAAACCAAACACAGACATCAGGAGAAAGGAAAATCACAGACCAATGTGCCTTATATAAAGAAGTAAAATACTAAGCACTGTGTCACTGAATCCAGTGACATAGTAACAAAATATACACCTTGCCTAAGTTGGATTTATCCAGGAACGCAATGGCGGTTCAACACAAGAAAATCAATGTTAATAGAATGAAGGAAAAAAATGTGATCATTTCAATAGATAGAAAATGCATTTGATAGAATCCAACACCCTTTCATTATAAAAACACTCAACACACTAGGAATAGAAGAGAATTTTCAACATCACAAAGGGCATCTATGAAAAGCCCACAGATAACATCAACTTAATGTTGAAAAACTGAAAGCTTCATCCTAAAATCTGGAGCAAGACAAGGTTGCTCTCACCGCTTCTATTCAGCAATGGACTGGAAATTGCAGTCAGATCAATTAGGCAGGAAAAAAATGAAAGGCATCCAAATTGGAAAGGGAGAAGTAAAACTATCTTTATTCACAGATATCATGAACCTACATGTAGAAAGTCCTAAAGAATCCACAGAAACTATTAGAGAGAATGCACAAATTCAGCAAGTTATGGGATAAAAGATCAACATACAAAAATGAGATGTATTTCTATACAATAGCAATGAACCATCAAAAATGAAATAAAGGGAAGTGGATTTGGCTCAACTGATAGAGCATCCACCTACCACATAGGAGGTCCAGGGTTCAAACCCAGGGCCTCCTGACCCATGTGGTAAGCTGGCCCACGCGCAGTGCTGATGCATTCCAGGAGTGCCGTGACAGGCAGGGGTGTTCCCCACATAGGGGAGCCCCATGCACAAGGAGCGCACCCCGTAAGGAGAGCTGCTCTGTGTGAAAAAAGTGCAGCCTGCCCAGGAGTGATGCTGCACACACAAGAGCTGATGCAGCAAGATGACGCAACAAATAAAGAGACACAGATTCCTGGTCCTGCTGACAAGAATGCAAGTGGGCACAGAAGAACACACAGTAAATGGACATAGAGAGCAGACAGCTGGCGGGGGGCGGGGGTGGGGAGAAAAAAATAAATCTTAAAAAAACAAATGACATTAAGAAAACAATTACATTTACAATAGCATTAAAAAGAGGATAAAATACTTAGGAATAAATTTAACCAAGGGGGTGCAAGACTTTCCTCTGAGCACTGCAAAACATTGTTGAAAAAAAATTTTTTAAAAACCTAAATAAATGGAAGATATTCCGTGTTCATGGGCTGAGAGACTTAATATTGTTCAGATGTCAATACTCGAAATTGATCTAGAGTCAATGCAATCCCTATGAAAAGTCCAACTGTATTTTTTGTAGAAATGGACAAGCTGATCCTAAAATTCAAATGGAGTTGCAAGAGATCCTGAAAAGCCAAAACAATCTTGAACAAACCAACAAAGCTGGGGTATTCTCACCCCTGTTATGGATTGAATCTAGGTGAGCAGGTCTTTGAAGAGCCCCTTAGTTAACGTGAGCCCAAGCGGCCCCGGGTGAGCTGTGGTCTAACAGGACTGGGTCCCCTCAGGCAGAGAGGAGGACATGGCCGTCGTGGGGGCAGCGGGGAAGATGGCGGAGGCAGCGCTCAAGATGGCAGAGGCAGCACTCGAGGTGTGATTGCTTGAGAACGGGGACTCTACCTACTGCCAAGAAACCAGTCCTAACAAAACCTTCATTTTGAAACTCCAGGCTCCAAAACCACAAGAAAATCAATTAAAATCAGCTCCTGCTGTTGAAGTCAAGTAGTCCATGGTCCTTTATCACAGCAGCCTGGCAAACTAAGACCCTTCCTGATTTCAAAACTTAACTATGAAGCTGTGGTGACAGGTGCATTGTTGACCTGGCATAGACAGACAACAAATTCCTGGATAGTGTATATGTTCACGGTCCCTTTTACCTGTTGCTTTTGCTTGTATCACTCACCTAGATGGTGAAATTCAGCTCTCTTTTTACATTTCAAACATATTCCATTCATGTAAAGCATCAGTGACTAAGGAGAATTTATTGAAGCACTGGTTTTGGTAATGTTATGGGCAAAATAAACTTACAAGTACACAATTTCACAGTTTGTATCTCATTTGGACTTCTTTGTATTCTATTGGTTAAGAATCATTGGGAAGATTTTAAAAACTTACTTAAAAAGTTGCATAGTGAAAGCAATGAGCTATTGGCATAAGGATAGGTTTATAGATTAATAAAATAGAATTGGGAGTCCAATAAAGCCACACACCTATGGTCATTGATTTTTTACAATGGTGCCAAGTTCATTCAATGGGGAAAGAACTGTCTTTTCAACAAATGGTGCTGAGACAACTGGATATCCACATTCAAAAGAATGATTTGGATTCCTACCTCACACCAATGCAAAAACGAATTCAAAGTGGATCAAAGGCCCAAATGTAACTACCAAATCTATAAACTCTTACAAGGAAACATAGGTATAAATCTTTGTGATCTTGGATTAGGCAATGGTTTCTTAAATATGATACCAAAAGCACAAGTAACAAAAGAAAAAATGGGTATATGTACTTCATCAAAGGATAGTATCAAAAGAGTGAAAAGACAAACCACAGAATAGAAGAAAATATTTTCAAATCATATATCTGATAAGAATCTATATTTAGAATATATAAAGAACTCTTACATGTCAACAAAACAAAGACTAACAGCCCAATTTAAAAATAGGCAAATTATTTGAATAAATATTTCTCCAAAGAAGATATACAAATGGGCAGTAAGCACATGAAAGCATACTGCACATATTCAATCATGAGGGAAATGCAAACTGAACCCTGCTAGAATGACTATATTCAGATTGAAATGCTCGTGTATTGCTGATGGGAAGGTGAAATTGATATAGCTGCTATGGAAAACAATTTTGCAGTTCCTCAAAGAGTTAAATGTAAAACTATCATATGATCCTGCAATTCCACAACTGGGTACATATCCAAGGAAAAGGAAAACATGTTCATACAAAAACTTGCACGCAGATGTTTGTAGCAGCATTATTCATAACAATCAAAATGTGGAAACAACCGAAATGCCCTGCAACGATGACTGGATAAGCCAAATGTGGCACATCCACATAGCGGACTATTAGTCAGCCGTGGGAAGGACACGCTACATTATTCCAAGCGGAAGGAGTCAGGCACAAAGGCCACATCCTGTATGCTTCCATTTGTGTGAAATCTCCAGAATGTGCAAACCCACAGGAACAGAAACAGATGGTGGTTGTAAGACGCGGTGGGCTGGGAGCGCGGGGAGGGGCTGCTTATATGTGCAGAGTTTCTTCCTGGGGTAATGAAAATGTTCTAGAATTAGATTGTGGTGATAGTTGCACAACCTTGTAAATGAACCAATAGCCACAGAATTGTACTTTTAAAACTGGTGAATTTAATGTATGCAGATTTTATCTCAATGAAAAATGAGTTCAGCAGGCTGCCAGAACCTTGGTGAAACCGAGGGCGGTTTGGCACAATCATGGTTTTCTATCATTGATTTAATAAATATTTAGAGAGTATTTTCAAAATGCTAGTAAAATTAAATCATGATAGTTGCACCCAAAAACCTTGAGTTTAGTGGGGGAGATGGACTAGTAAATAACTGAATTGCATGCGGTAAGTCCTGTACCTGAACAGAGTAAATGTTTATCCGAGAACACAGAAGAGAGAACAGCCTTGGGGTAGACGAGAACGAATTTCAAGAGGGTACATCTGAGTTTGATTTTGAAGCGCAGTTTTCAGAGTGGAGGAGTGGAAGAAGAGAGGCTGGCACTGTGAAGAACACGTGCCAAGCCGATATGAAAGAACGTCCTATTCCAAGCGTGAACTTCTCCACTCTGTGGCCTTGGAGAGCTGGATCCGGTCCAGAGCAGGTCCCACCACAGACCGCTTTGCCCGAGGGAGGGGCTCTAACCTTGGCAGCCCTCACGGAGCTGCTCCCACCTGTTTAAAACCAGGCCAACCCGCCCAGGCCGTGCTGCAGTTCACTGCCCCTACGTCGGTTTTAACCTCTACAACAGTAAAACAAGATGAGGCTTAATTTCAGTAGATGGCAGTAGCCACAAAGCAGAAATTTGTGTTACTTGCTCTTTCCAGCGTTCCGGCTTCTGGCGCCACGTCGTTAGGATTAGACTCCCAGGCTCTGGAAGCTTCAACGGCCTCACCGGGTCCTGCGTCTCGGGTGACAGCTGGGAGCCGTGCAGCCTCTCCCACGTCCTCTCTCACCTGGCCCTTGCTACGTCAGCTCCTGTTCTTAGTGCTTACTGCAGGAATATCCGTAATTCAAGTTGGGAAGTGAAGGCCATCCCAGCGTGAACATGTTTGCCAACAAACTGTCCATGTCTCTGCTGATCTTCTCCTTCCATGCCAGGTTCTCATTTCTTGCAGGCTTTCTAATAATTACGGAATCAGCCTCCGCCAGCACCTTCATCGTCTTAGTGAAATCCTGCATCTGTTGCAAAATTGGCCATCTCACTTTGCAGCTTGTTGGCATAGTAATTGCAGGACAACTTCTGACCTTCACAGGGAGGTGTTAGATATTGAATTAAAATATTAATACATCAACATGTTTCTTAAAGACATAGGCTGGTATTCATGAAAGATACTTACAGATATGTGACGATGAAGATAGGGGAAGAAAGCCCCATTTCCCCATCATCTGAAGCCTAAGCTCCTTTCTGGATCTTTAGGATGGGAACCTGGAGTAGATGTGGAGGCTCCATTATCCAAGCACTAACTCATTCATTCAACAAACATTTATGAAGTGCCTGCATGTGTGCCACATGATGTTCTAGGCACTTGGGATTATCAGCGAAAGAAACAGACAAAAATCCCTGCCCTTTTGGAGTTAGCAGTCTAGTGGGGAGAGGAAATAAACATTAAACCTAATAAATAAGTAAATTGTAAGAATGTTAGAAGAGTATAAGTGCTATGGAAATAAAAATAAATAAATAAAGCACAGTATGGGGAATCAGAATGTTTTTTGCAGGTCATAATTTTAAATTGGCTAATTAGAAAAGACATCCTGGAGAAGGTGGCAGCTGAGCAAGGCCTTGAAGGAGATGAGAGAGTTAGTCATGTTGGTATCTGGGGAAGAGTGTCCCAGTAGGGGACATGGCCAGTGCCAAGGTCCTGAGGTGAGCACATGCCTGGTTTGTCCTAGGGACAGCCAGGAGGCCTATTGTCTGGGTGAGAGTGGTAGGAAGTGAGGCCAATGATGATACGGAAGAGGGCAGGTCACTCAGGCTTTGTGGCTCACTGTGAGGACTTAGAGTGAAATAGAGTGCCATGGGAAGGCTTTGAGCAGAGCAGTGACATAAGACGACTTAACTTTATTAAAGTGCCACTGGGCTTCTGTATTGGAAATAGATGTAGGAGGCAAAGGTGGAAGCAGAGAGATTAATTGAGAGGCCATTGCAGTAGCCCAGGGATGAATCAATGATCATTTAAACCAAGGAAGAAGTGACGAAAGTGGTAAGAAGTGCTTTTGAAAGTGTAGTCAGCATTTACCCTGATGCATTGGATGTGTGCAGTGAAAGAGAGGAGACAAGGATGGCTCAGTGGAAATGGGGAGGATCAGTGGTTTTGGATATGTTACGTTTACAATTCTACTGGACATCACAGTGGAAATATCAAGTAGCCAGTTGAAAGTATGACTTTAGATACTAGGAGGGAGGTACAGGCTGGTGAGATAAACCAACTGTCAGAAGCGGATAGAGGATATTTAAAGCCATGTTGATGGATGAGGTCGCCAAGGGAGGGAGGAGATCGAGACCAGGCTCAGGCTGGTGGGGGCACAGGGCTCAGGGGTGAAGGCCAAGGAAGAGCTGTCAGAGAGGTGGAGGGAAACCAGGAGAAAGAGGCGCATGTAGGAGGAGAGAGCGACAAAGCTGTTGAATGCCGCCGAATGATTAAGGAGGATGAAGACTGAGAACTGGCCATTGGGTGTCACTGGTGACCCTGGCATGAGAAGTTCTGTAAGAACGGATGGGACTGGGTTTCAGAGAGAACAGGAGGAAAGGAATTCCAGAAGGCAACTTGTTAAAGGAGGTTTGTTGCAAAGGGGAGCAGAGAATTGGGGCAGAAACTGGTGGGGTAAGTGGAGTCAAAAGGAGTTTTCTTTTCTTAATATGAAGGAAATAGTAGCACATTCATAAGGTGATAGAAATATGTGGTAGGCTGCACAATGGTCCCAGAGCTGTCCACGTCCCGTCCTCTGGAACCTCTGGCTATATTACCTGACCTGGCAAAGAGATTTTGCAGATGTGATTTGGTTAAAGATCTTGAAATGGGAAGATGATCCTGGATTGCCTGAGTGGACCCAGCGTCACTGCGAGGGTTTTATAAGAGGGTTTCACTGCCACGCTGTGCCCTGTCCACACTGGATCACCTTCCTATCCGGGGTTAGGACTTGAACATGTCTCTGCAGGGACTTCGTTTAGTCTACCACAAAGTTTTAGGCTATCCCCTAGGCAAACCCTAGACGTCTTAAAGAAGTGGGAACATCTGTCCAAGTCCAGCACTTCACCTTAAATGCAGCACTATCATACTAGGTCCTTTATTCTTAACATCCAGTTACAGGTGTAATTAGGTAGGCATCTGGGGGCTTAGCTGGTTCCTCACTGGGCGAGGGCACTAAGGTCTCTGGTCAGGCAGGAAAGAAGCGAGGCATGCAGGTGCCTGAGGAACTGAGGAGACATGCGGTGGGACATAAACACCTGCCCCCATTGCAGTAGGCTGGCAGAAAGTGATGCATAGAAACAGTTGGGTTTCTCCTTCTTTGAACATGTAGATTTTCCCTTCGCAATCCTCTTTCTTCTGGATTTTCCATGTCCCCCCTGTAATTTTGTGAAATCTTGTTCAGTGGCTAGAAGGTTTTATTGGCCTGGCTTTATGATCAAATGCATGATTTGTTTCTTGTAGCAAAACTAATCACCCTCCCGTTTCGTAAGAACGTATTTGATTGGAAACTAATAATTTTTCAGTGAAAAGGGAGCCTCTAAATATGGCACGCCCTGGCTGAGGAGAGGCGAGACAGTTCTGGTTTGGGCATCTAAGTGGGCTATGAGATTTGTTTTTGGTAGGGCTCCTTTCCACAGATTCCAGTAGCCTGGATCCTGGATTCTGCCATGCCTGGGGTCTGTTGGCCGTAAAATGCCCTTCAGAATCGTTCATTCTCTTCTCATGGGCACCCCAGAGAAGTCCAGGTACAGTCCCAGATTCTTGGTGTGACAATTGTCCCAAAGGATCATAGTCAAGGGTGATTTGAGGTGGAGTGGCAGCTCGGGAGAAGCTAATTTTCCTTCCGTCTTCTCATGGCAGCAGGTTGGGGGGCCCATTCCTGGGCCTGAGGGGGACCAGTGCAGCATTAGCCGCTGCACCCGGGAGCCAGGCTGGAAGCCCGGTGCCTGGCCCTGATTTAGGTCTTGAACTGGCAAGGGTAGTGTGGACAGAGGAGCGGGGCGGTGTGGGGAACCCTCGGCCGGACGCTCGGTTGAAGGCGAGGTAGTGGTCCAGAACAAAAGACAAACTCAGAGCTATCAGTCAAATTTGACCTGTCCTTGAAGTATCGGGAGAAGACCCTGGATGAGACTCAGGTCCAGGGTGGGCTTGTGGTGCTTGACAAGTCGCTTAAGCCGTCTGTGCATTGCGTTCCTGAGCTGTAAGATGCTGACCACGCCATCCTCACGGGGTTGCTGCAAGGTTTAGGTGAGGGCAAAGGTGTGAAAAGCTTTAGCACGATACAGCTATAAGGGTATTTTATTATTTAAAACTGATCAGGTAGAAGGTGAAGGGATTCCTTCTTTGTCTGATACACGAGTCACTCAGAGACACGCATGACAGGAGTGAGATGTCACGGGAAGCTGAGAGTGGAGTGGAGGATCAGCCAGAGGCTGTGGGCTTTTGTAAAGCAGCCCACAGAAGCCAGCAGGTGCAGTCAGTCAAACGGCAGTCCCAGGGGGGAAGAGCGTGCCTTCTGTCTGTGTTCAGAGGCCTAAAAGCACAGAGCTCCCTGTGTGATATCCAGATCTTTACTCTGTAGCTCTGTAGCTCTGTAGCTCGATCATGATGATCAATTCATCAGGCCATCGAGGAAATGCTTCTCTGCTGGACGACGTGTGGGCTGTGTTCCTGCACTAAGTTGGAAATTATTTGCATTCTAACCAGAGACTGAAAATTCAGCTGCTTTATAGGACCCAGCGGGTGATGTAACTGAGTAAGCAAGGCAGAGGCGAGAAAATCAACACCCCAGGCACCATGCAAATGACATGTGACCTCAACTTGTGAGACCATAGGGAGTGGTGAAGACTGAAGCAAACCAAGGGCACATGTCCTGTCCAATTCCAAGTTGCCTTGTGGGAGGAAGGCAGGTGAGAATTGACGGTTCTTCTGTTTTTTTTTTTCTTTTTCCGGAAGAAGTCAGAAAATCAGATTTTTCTATTTCTCAATTTTCAGTAAGTTCTACACTAACGTAAAATATTGCTAAACGTCCTGGGGTTGAACAAACGGGTCTGCAGCGCTCTTTGTGGTCTCTGCAAATCCGTGGTTTTGCGCGGAAAGCTGGGTAAGCTCAGAGGAAGGTCAGGAGGGGACGTCAGGGTGGGAGCGAGCCGGGGCCAGTGCCTGGACGTGAGGATGGGCCCAGCTGCCTCTGGGAGGAAAGAACCGGAAAGCTCGTCTTTCTTCCTCATACTTGGAGCTCAGAGCTGTCCTTGTTTCCCTTAGGAAATGGTGGGGAAAGCGGAAGGAGAGGCTTTCCTTTTTAAATTTTTTTTTTAACAAAAAATGCTCGTGAATGGATGCAAGGCAAAATTTTCTCAGAGTTGGATAACAAAATAAAAACTGAGAGCTCCCCCCCCACCCCTCCCCTCCCGCCTTCCCCTCCCCCTCCCCTCCCACGGTCCCCTCCCCTCCGTTCCGCTTGCGAGGGCTAATCACTGACACCATTTTCTTGTAGATCATTACAGAGACTTCCTGAGCACAGAAAGTCATCTGTGAGCCACCTGCGCACTGGTCTCCTAATCCGTAAATAACGAGGCAGAGGAAGGCTGGCCAGCCCAGCCCTGCGCCTCTGTGCACAGCCTCCTGCTTGAAAGACCCTCTGTCCTGTCAGACGGGAAAAGACCCTGCAGTAGGACTTTCCGGCTCCTTCTTGCTCTGCCATTTACGAGCTCTGACCCTGGCCGGACGGCTCGGCCTCTCCACGCCACACGTTTCTCATCTATGAAATGGAGATGGACAGTAGCGTCAACCTCGAAGGGCTGTTGCGGGGAATGGATGTGTCAACGCGCGGAAAGGGCGTGGCGCGGCGGGGCAACACGCTGGCGGCCTCCACGTCCTCCTTTCTGCAGGAGCGTCCCCCAGGGCCTCCTCCTGCTCAG
This sequence comes from Dasypus novemcinctus, assembly GCF_030445035.2. Classification (NCBI taxonomy): domain Eukaryota; kingdom Metazoa; phylum Chordata; class Mammalia; order Cingulata; family Dasypodidae; genus Dasypus; species Dasypus novemcinctus. Next base: position 695,228 of record NC_080698.1, on the reverse strand, counting down.
CCTCTCTCAGGGACGCTCGGGCCAGCCTGCTCTCGCCGCCCATCCCCGTGTGCGCTGCGTTGCTGACCTCTCCCGGGCGGGCACCACCCTGTTCCCTTCTCCCCCTCCGGCTCAGTCCCCTGCTCGGGGAGACTCGGCGGTGAGCCTGGGTCGCCACCCCCTGACCCCCAGCGCCTCCAGGGTGAGGGGCGCTGAGGGCTTCCCTGGGCGGGAGCTGCTCTTCATTATTCCCCAGAAGGTGCTCTACCAAAATTGAGAGCAAACAGAGTGAGAAGCTCTCCCCAGACCAGGGCCCTGGGGGCGGCAATGCCGGGCACTTCCCCTGCTCCCCAGGGAGCCTCTGAGCTCATCGCAGTAAAACTTTAATGCCTGGAAGTCAATTAGAGCAGAGAATTCTCCTGTCATCCAGAGGCGATGCTTTTATTGGAAAGGTGCAAACTGGGGGGAGGGTGGCAGCCGTGTGGGCTCTGTGCAGCCGCGGTGGTGGTGAAGCTATTCTGAGTCAGGCTCTGTCTGCCAGGGGCCAAGGCCAGGTGAGCGGGGCTGGGGTGGGCGGGATGAGCAGACTGGGGTGGCCTTAATTATCCACTCTCGTCCTGTGCTAAAAAGTTCCCAAAGCATGTTCACACTTGACTTTCCTGGAATCTCCCAAAAGTTCCATGAAGTGGGAATTATGCCTGCCACCCATTTTAATAGAAGAGGAACTGAGGCTCAGAGAGGTTAACTCTGCAGCTGGAGTCGACATCGCAGCCTGTTGACTTCTTTTCAGACAGCAGACCTGGCTGGAGTGGGAGTGGGAGTGAGGGGCGTTCCCTGCCTAATGCGTTCCTCAAAAGCGGCACCTTTTCATTGTCTGCTACGGTAACTCTGACAAGCTGCTAGAGAAAGTCATGTGAAGTTCATGACTTGTACATCAATGGACAGATGCACTGGCCTTTATGAGTCAGTTCAAGTTACTACTGCTGCGTAACAAATTACCCCGAAACTTATTGTCCTCAAACAGTGGCGTGACTACCCTCACAGGTTCTCAGGCGTGGCAGAGTGGGCATGGCCTGCCTGCACGCCACGTGCCGAGGACTCCCAGCAAAGGTCTCTGTGGCCCCTCAGCTGACAGGCGGGCTGTTGCCAGAGCACGCCCAGGTGGCCTCTGCCGAGAGGCAGCCCCAGGGCATTGGGTCTTGCGCGGAGTCTTTCCAGGGTGAGAATGGCCTCTTCTGACCTGATGCCACTGCTGTCCTACTCCCCGGCCAGAGAAGCACAAGCCTGCCCAGACTCAAGGGAAGGGGCCCAGATCCGGGCGGAGCGCCGAAGAACACGTTGCCCACGTTTTTAAAAACCGCCATGCTGTCTTGTTCCTTTATGACTCCATTAAATGTGGGAAAGTGTTTCCTCCTCACAAAGACACTTTGTGACGTGGAGCCTAAATTGGAGATGAAAGGTGTAGAGAAGAAGGCAAGGGGAGTTTTAATCGTCTTGAGACTTGGAGAGGGGTCAGCAGGGGCTGGAACCCGGGCTCGGCTCTGCCACTGACCAGTGGGGTCTCATTCATAAAACGGGAGTCGTGATCAATAAACCTCTACAAACCTTCCGCCACTTACAGCCTAAAGCTCTGGACGGGCCTGAAGAAGGCCCCGGAGCAGTCCCGGGCTGCGGCAGGGCTCTTGGGGTGCAGGAACCTGGTGGCAGCGGAGGTGGCCATGGGGAGAGGGCTCAAGGGTGGGACGGAGGTGAGCGGGGGTAAGGGTCCTGCAGACGGGAAGAAACGGGGCGTGAGCTGTGGAGACGCCGCTGCGGTCCAGGCCAGGAGGATGGTTGTGAGACAGGGACGGGACGGGTCTGGAATTTGGTGGCAACCGCAGGGCAGACACCGGGCCAGGGAGGCCGATGGGGAATGTAGGCTCAGGGAGGGAGGGACAGCCCGCGTGGAGGGAGGGATGAGCTTCTTCAGAGCCTGCTGCGGCTGCAGGGGTGCCTTGGGAAGAAGGCGAGGCTGGGCCTCAAGGGAGGGGTGCGCCACCTGCAGAGGCGCCCCTCGGCTTAGCGCCCTGCAGGCACTGTTTTGAATTTTGTACTTTATGAACGAGAGACCCTGCATTTTTGTCCTGCCCAGTCAGTGCCCCAGGAGGGACCAAGGAGCTGCTGGCGCTGGCCTCAGGCTTGATCCTGAGGCTCAGGGGCAGAGACTGTGCCAAATCCCTCAAGGGTGGTGGAATCGAGTCACGTGCCAACCCGGCACGGGGGCCTGGAGGCAGCGGGTGGCTGGGAATGTGGCCCGGGCATGCCAGTGTGGAGAGGGGCAGGAAGGAAGGCGCATGCCCGCGGCGCTGATCTCCCCACGCCTCCTTCCCATGGTACCCGCCTCTCGTTTTTTTTTTTTTTTTTTTAATATTTATTTATTATTATTATTTTTTTTAAATTACATTAAAAAAAATATATGAGGTCCCATTCAACCCCACCGCCCCCGCCCCCCACTCCCCCCACAGCAACACTCTCTCCCATCATCATGATACATCCATTGCACCTGGTAAGTTCATCTCTGAGCATCACTGCACCCCATAGTCAATGGTCCACATCATAGCCCAGACTCTCTCACGTTCCATCCAGTGGGCCCTGGGGGGATCTACAGTGTCCCGTAATTGTCCGTGAAGCACTATCCAGGACAACTCCACGTCCCGAAAACGCCTCCACATCTCATCTCTTCCTCCCGTTCCCCACACCCAGCAGCCCCCATGGCTACCGTTCCCACACCCATTCCACATTTTCTCTGTGGACATTGGATTGGTTGTGTCCATTGCACACCTATGTCAAGTGAGCCGCCTCTCGTTTTAACTGCGCTGTTTTGGGTAGTTTCATGTTAAAATGTGTGTGTCGCCAGAGCCCGGTGTCTCTTGATTAAACCTGCCTCCTTTCTAGTGGCCCTGTTGGATTTGTGCCGGGAGTGGGGGGCTGGGGGAGCACGGGAATGCGGGGCCTGCCCAGCACCTGACCTTGCAAGGGGGGCAGTGGCCACAGCTGGAGTTGCCGTGTGGCTCTGTGCATCCGCCTTCGAGAGTCGGTGCAAATCTTGAGCACGAGGCTGGTTCTGCACGTCCACATGGAAATACCCCTTGGAGCACGCGAGAATTCCATTCAGGTTTCCCCAGGATCGAACGGAATCTGTCGGTAGTTCGGTGTCTCCTCGTGCTGTGCTGGCTCCTCCGACACACTCGAACCCTGGCTCGGTGCCAAGCCCTCGGCCCTCCTGCTGTCCCCACCCCACCCGCGTAACGGCCCGGCTGGTTTCTCCTACACCTGCGCTCGGGCTCCCTCTTTCGCTGCCGCCTCCCTTCCATCACCCCACAGCCCTGGGGGCCCTCAGGAGGCACACGGGCTTTGACACAGAGGGCGGAACCCGCTGTCCAGCCAGTGCCCTGGCGGGGGCCGTCGGCCGCTGGGCTCTCTCCACACCTCCAGCACTGCCCTGCAGCTTTCCCCGCAGCCTCTGCCCCCGCGCCCGGCGCCGACCTGCGCCCCGAGCCTCTCTGCCAGCCTGTCCACGCTCCCGCGGCTCCTGTGCTGTGTGGTGAGCAGCCACCGAGCGGGGGCCCCCACGTCCTGCGTGCACTGGCTGGGCTGACCCGTGCAGCCAGCGGGCAGCGTGGACAGGGCGTGGTCATCCAGGGCACGGTCCTGCCTCGCTGACCAGGGCTGTGCGGACGCCCGAGCGTCTGTGGCGGGCTCAAGCCCCCACGGGCGCAGGCGGCTGCTGCCGGCACGGGAGCCCCTGTCCGCAGACCTCAGCCCCTCCGCAGGGCCGGGCAGCCCCGCAGCGGGCGCAGTCCCCAGAGCCAGAAGCCCCCGGCGCGGCCACGTCCGCACTCCTGATCCACAGAAACGCCGGGTAAGCGGTTATCGCTGCCTTAAGCCTCTGAGTTCCCGCGCCGTTTCCCACGGGCCACAGTGGATAAGCAGGCCGTTCTCTCTGCCGCCGTTTTCACCGTCCCAACAGAAGGCCACTCCGTTTACTCTGTAGCTCGGTCCAAAACCCAGGGGCCAGCCTGAGTCGCCGCTGCCCCTCACAATCCACGTCAGCCCATTTTGGCTGCCCTTCCTTAGATGTTGGCTGCAGGCCGCGCCCCTGGCCGGGCCTGTGGAACGGCTCCCCCCCCTCTGCTGCTGCTCTCCCCCCACAGCCCACTCTAAAGCCATCAGCCGCGAAACGACTTTTGAAGGTCAAAACACATCTCCCCTCCGTTCAAAGCTGCTACCATGTTCTGAAGCCCCCGCGGCCCAGCTCTGTGGCTCGGGACTCTGTCCTCCCGGCTCCCCGCCTCCCGCCTGCCCCAGGCCCACACGTCAGTGAAAACCCAGCACAGCGCCCCTCCGCAGCAGGCCCTTCCTGGACAGCCCAGGCACCCACGCCTCCCTGCCTCCCCCCAGGCCACGGTCTGAGCTGTGCTCCGGGGCGGCAGCAACGGAAACCAGGCCTGTCCTGTTTAAACCAAAATCGCCACGGGGGAGACAGGGGCTCATTCGATTTCACGCAGTGTGGAGGGAGGGAGAGGCAGGCCTGGCCTGACACTTGCCTGCTCCTGGGGACCCCAGCTTGGGGAGACGGCCCCGGGACCTCTGCCACGGCCGGTGGGTGTGGGGTGGCGGCTGGGCCTTGAGGAATGAGCTGGAAACTGTCACTAAACCGAATAAAAAGAGTCAGGCATGCTATCAGCGGGGCTTCATTTCACCCTGCTCTCCTGGGAACAAATCGATGAACTGATCATTATCTTCACCAGAGGCCCATTTAGAAACAGAACGTTTGAAAAAGTACACAGGACTGAAGGATTTGTAATTGGTAAGTTTATCTCTGAGGAATTTCTGTCCTAACTTCCTGGTGAGTGAAACCCAACTCACGCTCACCTAAGCAGGGAGGAAGGCGTTATGTCTCTAGAGATCGATAGTTCCTTCAGCAAACCAGAGGGCTGTCCTGACAGGCCTGGAACCAGACACTTGAGTGTCCTCAGCAGCCCGTGGCATTCTAACCCAGCTTTGGCATGGCCTCCCTTTGAGACAGGGGTTATTATTATTATATATAATTTTTTTTTAAGATTAAAAAATTTTTTAAAATTTCTTTCCCCTTCCCCTCCCTGCCCCCCCCCCAGTTGTCTGCTCTCTGTCCATTCGCTGTGTGTTCTTCTGTGACCCCTTCTATTCTTGTCTGTGGCACTGGAAATCTACATCTCTTTTTATTGTGTCATCTTGCTGCGTCAGCTCTCTGTGTGTGCGGCACCATTCCTGGGCAGGCTGTACTTTCTTTCGCGCTGGGCGGCTCTCCTTATGGGGTGCACTCCTTGTGCGTGGGGCTCCCCTATGCGGGGGACACCCCTGCGTGGCAGGGCACTCCTTGCGCGCATCAGCACTGCGCATGGGCCAGCTCCACACGGGTCAGGAGGCCCGGGGTTTGAACCGCCGACCTCCCCTGTGGTAGGCGGATGGGCGATCCATTGAGCCCAATCCTCTTCCAGGGATTAGGAGGCTTGTGTACGAGGTTAAGCTGCGTGCCTCAGGACCGCATCTTTTCTCGCTTCTTGTTGATCCTGGCACAGTCCTGGGAATCTCAGCATTTCTTTGTTCATTTTTCCATGATTTCCTTTCCCCGTTCAAGTGAGACTCAAGCTCCTGGCCGAGGGGAGGGCAGGCTACAGAGGCCCGGGGCCCCCGAAACGCCACTTCCCAGCACGGGAAGCGCTGCCCCAGCGGGAGTCCTTGACGGAGGCTACCCAAAGGTGCACGTTTGCCCGAGACCCGGCTCTGGAGGAATGGCCTGGCTGCTCTGGGAAGGGTGATGTGGGGCAAAGAACACCAGCTGTCGGCAGCGTGGTGCGACTCTCAGAAACCATCCACTCCAGGAACCACAGACCCACGTGCCTGCAGAAACCACTCAGATTCCATAAACAGACTGAGCAGGGCAGGAGGGGTGGTGAGGTCTGTGGTTAGCTGTCTCCTCTCAAACGCACTGGCCTCTACTCAACTCTGGCATACTCATTCCATGTTGAACTGTAGCCCAACATGTTGGATTTTCTGATTTTTCAAAAGAAGCCAGAAACTTGGAGTTTCCCCCCTACCTCATGAGATTGCTGTTGTGAATAAATGAGGTTACCCATATAAAATGCTTGGGATATGAAGTAAGCTCTCAATACGTGCTGGTGGCTATTAATAACACAAAACCCTCACTTCGCAGATGTGGAAACTGAGTCCACGATTCCACAATGGGCGGTAGATCCACACGACAGCCTGGCTCCTCCTTCCTGGTCTCCCTCTCCTGATCCCACTGCATTCGGGATTAACCTCCCCGCTGTGTAGACGGCACGTTTAGGGAACCATGTTGCTGCTTTGCCCCTTTATCCTTCATGGTGTCTCCACTGACTTCCTCCTGCCAGAGGGTTTTTCCTCTCCTACTGAACGAAATCTCCTCTAAGTGTGTTCCCGTAGAATAATCTGCAGGACTCTCTCCTCTCCCTGTAGGTTCCCGCAGGAGCAGTGGCTTCAGGGCAGCTCCCCCAGCTCATTAGCTCTGTGGGTTATAAAACTTCCAGTGAAGTCAGAGACTCACCTGCTATTTACCAAGGGCCATTAAAGCATTAGGAAAGAGGATCCTTGGTGGACCAGGATGACTTTGCACTTTGCTGGGAGTGAGGCTAATTTCCTCTCGCTTTATGGAAACAAGCACCCTCCACGCCCACTGAAAGCTCCGGGAATGCTGCATCCTGTGCTGGAGCAGGTGCGGCCCCTGGAGCAGCCACCTGGGCACGGAGTCGGCCTCCACACCCCACCTGCCTCTCGCCTTGCCCTCCAGGTTCCTGTGTTGACGCTTTCTCCCTCGCACCCTTGTCTGGTCCATTCTCCTCCCTGGACAGTCTGAGTTGGAATGGGCCACTCCTCGAGCGCTCCCTGTGGATTGCCCCCAGGCCAGCCCTCACACTTCGTCTTGGGTGGTCACGTAAGCATCTTGAGACATTTTGCCTCAAAAACTGGCTGTACATTGGTTGGCTCCCCGCTCCTCAGCTGAGCACAAGGACGTGCCAAAAGCCAAGCTGGAGACCTAGAAACCACCCACCCGCCCTCGGTTCTCAGCGAATACTTTTCCAGTTCTGATAAGCTGTTCCGGTTGGAGCCAACGCTTAGCCATTTTCTGAAATTCTTCTTGGAAATGTAATTAAGGGCACAGGGAGACAGTCCATCAGGAAGTGGTATTCCTGGATAATAAGAATTTCCATAACAGATGGGAAGTTCAACTCCGGAGAAGGCTTGTAAACATGTGGTTGATGAGATTAGGTTTTTACCAAATCAGGAAGATAAGGACGAAATCCGAGAGCTTTGTAAAATAAAGCGTAACTGTGGAAACCAGTGAAGAGCTGATGACAGATGCAGGCGGGAGGCAGGAGGTGTACTGAGCGGGCAGACACCGGGGCCTGGGGAAAGCCAGGTCCAGGGTGTCCTCGGCTGTGGCCAGCTGGGTGAGGGCTGTGTCCAGTGATCCTGTGTCTCTCACCCTGGTTTTTGGACAGACCAATTATCACTGCGGCAGGGATTCCGGGCTCTGTGTGGGTGTTGGTTAAAAAGAAGTGCCAGGGCATAGAAAAGAAAATAAAACAGAAGCGCCTGCGGCAGGGCTGCGCTCCTGGGCTCGGCGTCCACGTGTGGGAGGAAGCCCCCAGTGGGGACTTCGGTCTCCCTGGTGGGCCACACTGGGTGAGGCTTCCTGGGCAGAGGCCTGGCTGCTGGTGAGTGAGGCTCTGGGTCTGCCCAGTGGGCCCCGCCCTGCCCGAAGCACCCCCTGCTGGGACTCATGGCGCCCCGAATCTCCCTGCTGGGCTCAGACACACCTGAAGCCGCCTACAGGTGGCAACGCGCTCTCTCGTGGGTTATCCGACCCGGACCCCGGCCCTCTGATGGTGCTTGGCCTGCAGCCTGCAGGAGTTTAAGTGACCCGCCCAGGGTCCAGCAGGGAGAGGCCCGGTAGGGGCTCAAGGCCGGGCACCGCTGGCCCACGGTTGCCTTCGGCGGGCTGGGGCTTTTGCTGGCTGCTCACCCATGACTTTCCCTGCTGGAAAGAGACTTTAAACTCCGCTTTGCTTCATGCTTCCATTCTGCTCTGCAATTTACCATGTTTTTTCCAGGATCCGTGTAAAGTAAATTGCTCTGATCTCTCAGGGTGAATTTTAATTTCTCAGAGAAAGCCAAGGGGAGGCTTTCATTCACATCCACACAGCTGTGCTCCAAAGGGGGCCTTCCCCCGCCGGGTGTGCCTGGGCTGCTGCACCGCCGAGCATTCCTCGGGCGTGGGGGCTTGGGCCGCATTCCCCCCCTCTCCTCTGCCTGGTCGCCTCCTTCTTCCAGGGCCCAGGCCTGGCCTGGGTTGAATTTCAGGGAGGCCACAGAAAAGCAGGCTGTTTCCTCCCTTGTTGAAAAAGAGGTTTGATGTGATTTTGCAGGGAATTAGGGAGATTTGGCAGTTTTTTTTCAGCTAAGAGACAAGTTTCCCAGATATGGATTTTTGACTGTGTGGAAAGTGGAGGGGTTGAAGCATCTGTTAGAATGGTCCAGGAGCCAGAGGCCAAGACTTTGCGTTAGGTGGGCGGTGGAAACGGGGAAACAAAGTCAGGAGATGTCCTGGAGGCGCACGAGGCAGTCTTGGCAGAGGAGGGCCCGGGTTCTCGGTGTTTTCTGAGGCTGACGTTTAGAAGGTTCGTGAAAGTCCACGTTAAACTTGATTAGTTACGTGTTTATTTTACGCGTCGCTGTCCCTGCCTGTTGGTTCTGTGTTCCTTTCGTGTCTCGTGTGAACGTCGTAGCGCTGGTCTGCAGTTCCCATCCTGGGAAAGGCCGCATCTGGGAAGACAGCCCACCCCAGAAGCTCTGACTCCCAGAGCCGGTGGGCAGCAGGCCAGCTGTGCGCCGTGGCCCAGGAAGCAGCGCCGGCCCAGCCGGAGAAAGCTCGCGGCAGCCCCCGTGCCTCACAATCAAACTGGGAAGAAGCTGAGTGGAGAAGGGGAAGTTACACCCACAAGAAGCTGCAGGACTTCCTACTGTATGTCTCAAAAATCTGGGAAGGATTTCCTTCATTCCGTCATCATTCATTCGTTCAGCACATGCCTTTGTGCTTACAGTGCACATTAGGCACTGTGCCCCACTCTGGAAATTCAATGATGAGCAGAACCAGGGGTGGTCCCGGCCCAGGTGGAATCACATAACCCGGTGGGGGAGACAGAGGCAAATCCCGCAATCACATAAGCAAATGAAAAACGGCCAGCGGCTTGGTGGTGGCACGGGGTGACCCTCGTGGCTCTGAGGCCTGCGCGTGGGAGGATTTGCCCCACCTGGGAGGTCCTGAGCTAATGACTCTCAGGGTGAGAGCGGAACGGCTGCAGGGAGGCAAGCCAGCCAGGCCGCAGGCAGGAGGGCTCTGGACGCCGGCAGGTGCCCGTGGGCGAGGAGGACGGGCGCCAGCTGGCTGAAGTGCTGTGGTGGTGGTGGGGGGCAGAGTGGAAGGGGAGGGGCTGGGGGGCGCCTGGCCTTGCCAGGTCTGGGAGCCACGTGGGAGCTCGCCCTCACTGCCGTTCATTGTTTAAAATCTTATCACACCCTGTCATCGTCACTGAATTATCTTTAGGATTCCTTTTATGATGTGTGTAATTAGTTTCTAATGAATTAGTTTTTAATGAACAGTAGTGTTTTGGATAAGGTGTGGAAAGCAGATGCTGTGAAATGAGTTGGCTTTTATTATGGGAATTTATTAGCTGCCAAGTTTACAGTTCTGAAGCCATGAAAATGTCCAGTCCAGCCATCACCAAGGCGACGCACTCTCCCTGAGCACGGGCTGCCTGCGACCCTGGGCTCCTCGTCACATGGCCCACAGCGCGGCGTCTGCCAGGCTCTCCCTACTCTTCCCCGTTTCCTTGCTTTCAGCTTCCTGTTTCTGTGGCGATCTCTGTCTGAGTTTCTTTCTCTTACAAAGGACTCGGGTAAGAGCGTCAAGGCCGCCCTGCCTGCGCTGGCCACGCCTGCGCTGGCCACGCCTCAGCGAAGCTCTTCCTCACTGCGGCTCACACCCGCCTTGAGAACGTGCTTTCCTGGGGTCTACGTGGCTTCCAACTGCCACACGGAGCGACTCGCAGATTTGTTGGAGGAACATTTAAGATCAAATCCTGATTCGTTTTGAATAGGTTATGTAAGTGTTAGGCAGAACGGACAAGCTTTGCCACCTCACGGGCGCTCGGGGGAGCAGGTCTGGCTCCAAGCCCAGGCTGCTCCACCCCAGTGCAGTGACCTTGGCACTGAGTGTCAGGGGTTTTGTCTGCAAAATGGGGGTAACGCTTGGTTTATATGGGTATATGGGTAATGAAATAATGTTCTTCTAATAGTGGTTGGCCCATCATAGGCACTCAGTGATTGTTTGCTTTTCCTGAGAGGAAAGCAACTTTCTGGAGATACTGAGGATGCCTCAATGGAGAGAGGCTGAGGGTGGTTTGACTATTTAAATATACCTGGAAAGCAAGGCAGACTTGCTAGAGATGGTGGCAAGGAAAGGAGTGTCTGCTGAGGAGGTAGCTCTTGTGCCTTCAAAAATGGCCCATCTGCCTGTTAATCAGTATATATATAGAGAAACCATGCATTCCAAGTGGAAGGGACAGAGAGAGCAGAAGTGCAAAAGTGGGAACAAAGAGGCATGTTTGGGGATGGAGATGGTCCAGTCCGGGCCACAGCGAGTCTAGAAAGGCATTGTGCAGCCAGGGAGAGAATTGTGATCCAAACAAGACACAACAAAACACAGTAAGCAGTAGTCATGGCTCACGTTTGTTCACGTGCCAGGCAGTGTTCAAGGGCCTTCCAAATATTAGCTCTTCAGTTCTCTTATCAACCCCATGCCATGGGTATTATTACCTGCAATTTACAGGTGGGGAAACTGAAGCATGGTGGAGTTATAGTAACTCATCCAGTAGCTACTGGGAAGCCCTCAAAGCCTTTGCATGGCCCTTGTCTCCGACGCGGTGTGCAGGGCTGATGGAGGGGCAGGCGGCGTGGGGGCAGGTCGGCCAAGAAGAACCCGTGCTAACAGTTCAGACCAATTACGAGAGCTGGACCAGGTGGGGGAAAATGAGAGAGGAACCTGCTCTCCTTTCCTTTCCTTTTTTTGGCATGATCATGACCTGCTCATAAAGAATAATTTCTTTTTAAGTTTTTCCTTTTATTTAACAGAGATGCACAGGATGCCAACCCACTGTAGGAGTTCTGATTAAGATGGAGGAATAGGGTATGGATTAGAGTGGATTTACTGATATTCTACAATGGAACTATTGTGAATAGTAATGGAAGAAATTGTAGCACTGATGTGGAGAAAGTGGCCATGGTACCTGCTGAGGGCAGGGAGAGGGAAGAAGAGATGTGATGTGGGGGCATTTTCAGGACTTGGAGTTGTCCTGGGTGGTACTGCAGGGGCAGATGCTGGACAATGTATGTCCTGCCATGGCCCACTGGGTGGACTGGGGGAGAGTGTAAACTACAATGTAAACCACTATCCATGAGGTGCAGCAGTGCTCCAAAATGTGTTCACCAAATGCAATGAATGTGCCACAATGATCAGAGAGGTTGTGGTGTGGGAGGAGTGGGGTAAGGGGGTGGAGAGTATATGGGTCTCATATTTTTTTAATGTAACATTAAAAATAATAATAATAAAGAGAGAGATAGAGAAGAAAAGAAGGACTGAAGAGAGGCTTTCCAGAGGATTGGCTCCTCTTGAGCGATCCATGCTCTGAGCCGTATTAGATATGAGCTATGCTGCCATCCACCGCTAGTTCTACACATAACGATGAAGCACTACCTTCCGAGGAGGACAGCTCTCCATAAAAGGCCAGTCTATTATTCCGAACATCCATATGACTGGTTTCTCCAGAGGGACTGGAGAAAGCAGAATTGGTTGGTATGAAGAATGGGAAGAAATAGAGCTCCTGGGTGTGTGGGAGCAGATAGGCTGTGGAGAGGAGAGGGGAGGGTGAGGCCAGGGTGATGGCGGGGCGCTTGGCGCATTGGGGTAGGGTGGCCAAAGAATCGTTACGACCAGGAGTGTGCAGCATGTGACAGGAAGGATGCAAAGCCCCTGCCACCTCCCAGACCTGCCCTGGCGCCTGCAATTAAAAGTGACGTGTGGAAAGTAGGGCCGCGTGTTTGGAACCTGTGAACCCCGAGAGGCCAACTTCACAAACTTGGCTTAGGACTGTATGTTTCTCTGTTCTTGGACTCAATATTTCTGTTTTCATAAGTCTTTAATTTGCATCAGAAAAAGCACGTAATTGACAGCATTGTTTTAAACTGGGGAGTTCAGTCTTTACTTTTGTAGTGATTACTAATATATTAAGATGTATTTCTACTAAATTATTACGTTTTCTTTTTATATTCAATTTTCTGTTTTCTTAAACAATATCCTTCCTTCACTTCCTTTCTTTATATTTTATAAGCATTTTCCTCTGAACTTGATTGGAAGTTGTACATTCCATGTTTATTACTTTAGCAAGTTATTTTAACATGCTACACAACTCTGAAGTTAATCCATATTTTAATCCTTCTTCTGAATTGAATAAAAGAATCTGAAAATACTTTATTTCTTATTAGCCTTTCCCAATTTATATGCTTTTGTTATACTGTATTTTTATTTCTAGTCTAACTTTTACCCCCCAAATTGGACATTATTACTATTGTTAGTGTTATTAAGATTAATTTTAGAGTCAGTGTTTACTTAACTTTACCCACATATTTACTTATATTTTTAATCACTATCCCTTCACATGTCTTCAGACTTTCTATTTGTGATCATTTCTCTTCAGTTTCAAGTATATTTTTAAGTTTCCTTTATTGAGAATTTTTGGGTGATAAACTTTTCCTAGTTTTTGTATGAAATTGTCCATATATGTCTCTTGTTCCTGAAAGATACTTTTATTGGCATAGCTTTAGATTTACAGTTTTTATAAATCTCAGGACATTGAAGATTTTATTCTGCTGCTTTCTGGATACCTTTATTGCTATTGAGATGTTAGCCATCAATTAAATTGCCATTCATTGATACGCAATCTGTGTGATACATTATTCTCTATGATGCTTTCAGAATCTAGTTGTCTTTGATGCTCTGGAATCTCTCACTGTTACACATGTACTTATCTATTTTTTTAAAATTTATGTTGCTTTGAATTTATTGAGCTTCTAGAATTTGAAGATTGATGTTTTTCTATCTATTCTGGAAATTTCTTCATTATTACCACTTTAAATATCATCTTTCCCCCATTCTCTCTGTTATTTCTTTTTGGAACTTCAACAGACTGACATTAGGCCTTCTTAATCTGTCCTCCATATTTCTTAACCCATATATTTTTTTTCTCTAGAAGAAAAAAATTTTACTGTGATAATATGTATACAACATAACATTTCCCATTTTAACCACTTTCAAGTATACATTTCAATATTATTAATTATATACATAATATTGTGCTACTGGAACCGCCATCAAATACCAAAACTTTTCCATTACCCCAAACAGAGACTCTGTACCTGTAACCCTGTCTGTATGAATTTACATATTCAAGTAACTTCATATAAGAGAAATCATACAATGTCTGTTCTTTTGCGTTTGGACTAATTCAGTCAATGATGTCTTCAAGATTCATCCATGTTGTAGCAAATCTCAGAAATTCATTCATTTTTATGCCTGAATAATATTCCACTGTATGTTTCTGTGACATTTTGTTTATCCATCCATCTGTTGATGGACACTTAGATTGTTTCTTCCTTTTGACTATTGTAAATAATGCTGATATGAACATTGGTGTACAAATATCTGTTCAAGTCCCTGCTTCAAATTCTTTTGGGTAAATACCTAGAAGTGCGATTGCTGGGTTATATGGTAATTCTATGTTTAACTTTTTGAGGAACTGCCAAATTTTTTTCCACAGCGGCAACACCATTTACATTTTGACCAAAAGTGTATGAGGGTTCTTAGTTTTCTACATTCTTGCCAACACTTATTTTGCTTTTTTTTTTTTTAATGATAGCCATTCCAGTGGGCATGAAATGGTATCTTATTGTGCTTCTGATTTGCATTTCTCTAAAGGCTAGTGATGTTGAACATCTTTTCATGTGCTCATTAGCCGTTAGTGTATCTTCCTTGAAGAAATGTCTATTCAAGTTTTTTGCCTGTTGTGTTTGAATAGCATTGTTTGTCTTTTTTGTTGTTGATTTGTGGTTCTTTCTATATATATTCTGACAATATCTTTTGAAGTATAAAAGTTTTAAATTTTGATAAAGTCCAACTTATCTATTTTTTCTTTCTTTGCTCATGATTTTTGTGTAAAGTCTAAGAATCAATTGCATAATGCAAGTTCTCAAAGATATGTCACTATGTTTTCTTTGAAGTTTTACACATGTGTGAAGTAGGAGTCCACTTTCATTCTTTTGCTTGTGCGTGTCAGTTTTCCTAGCACTATTTGTTGAAGAGACTGCTCTTTCTCCATGAAATGGATTTGGCCTGCTTATCAAAAACCTTGCCAGTATCACTGTTTTGATTACTGTAGTATGTAGTGAGGGTTTTTTTTTTTTAGATGGTACCAGGATCTTTATCCCGGAACCTTGTACATGTGAAGCATGCATTCAGCCACTGAGCTACACCCACTCCATTGTGGTAAGTTTTAAAATTGGGAGGTGTGAGTCTTCTAACATTGTTCTACTTTTTCAAGATGGGTTTGGCTATTAAGAGTCCCATGCCCTTCTATATAAATTTGAAGACTGACTTTTCCATTTCTGCAAAGAAGGCTGTTGGTATATTGATTGGGATTTCATTGAACTTGTAAACAATTTGGGTAGTATTAATTCTTCTGATCCATGAACATGGGTATCTCTCCATTTATTTAGGTTTCTTTAATTTCTTCCAACAATGGTTTGTTGTTATTTGTGTACAAGTCCTTTACATTATTGGTTAAATTTACCCTATATATTTCATTATTTTAATTACTATTGCAAATGGAATTGTTTTTTAGATTTCCTATTCAGATTGTTCATTGTTGATATAAAAATACCACTGATTTTTACGTGTTGCTCTTGTACTGTGCCACTTTGCTGAATTCATTAATAAACTCTAATCACTTTCTTGTCGACTCATTAGGATTTCTATATAAAGGATCAGATTATGTATGGATAGGGATAGTTTAATTTCTTCATTTCCAATTTTGATGCCTTTTGTTTCTTTTTCTGGCCTAGCTGTCCTGGCAAGAACTTCCAGCACAATGTAGAATAGTAGAATAGCAGTGATGACAGTGGGTATCCTTGTCTTATCCCTGATCTTTGGGGAAAATTTCACTCTTTCACCACTGAGTATGACACTAACTGGGTTTTTCATGTATGCCCTTAATCTTGTTGAGGAAGTTCCTCTCTCTTCTCAGTTTTCTGTGTGTTTTGAGCAAGAAAGGTGCTGGATTTTGTCAAGTACTTTTCTGCATCAATGAGATGATCGTGTATTTTTTTCCTCCTCCATTCTATTAATGTGGTGTGTTCCACAGATTTGTTTTCTTATGTTGAACCACCCTTAAATTCCTGGGATAAATACCACTTGGTCATGATGGATTGGGTTTACTAGTATTTTGTTGAGGCTTTTACATCTATGTCATAAGGGATATTGACCTGTGACTTACTTTTCTGGGGGTGTCTTTTCTGGTTTTGGGATTAGGGTGGTGCTGACCTAATAGGATGAGCTGGAAGTGATCCCTCCTCTTTAACATTCTGGAAGAATTTGAGAAATGTTGATGTTAATTCTTTTTGAATGTTTGGTAAAATTCACCAGTGAAGCCATTTGGTCCTGGACTTTTTTTTTTCCTCTTCTTTATTTTCTTTTAAATGTTACATTAAAAATATATGAGGTTCCCATATACTCCCCACCCCACCCACACCACCCCTTCCACATCAACAAACTCTTCCATCATCGCAGCACATCCACTGCACCTGGCGAATACATTCTGGAGCACCACTGCAGCACATGGACAGTGGTCCACATTGTCGTCCTCACTCTTCTCCAGTCCACCCAGTGGGCCACGACAGGACACAAAACGTCCAGCATCCATCACTCTAACACCACCTAGGACAACTCCAAATCCTGAAAACGCCCCCATATCTCTTCTTCCCTGTCCTGACCATCAGCAGCCACCGTGCCCACCCTCTCCACATCACTACTACAATTTCTTCCCTTACTAATCACAATAGTCCCCCAGCAGACCACCAGTAAGTCCATTCTCATTTATACTCTATTCCTCCATCTTGTGGACCTGGGATGGCTATGTCCAGTCCCCCTCTACATCTAGAGGGCGTTTAGATTACACATGGATGATGGATACAATTCTCCTGCTTGCAGTTATAGGCACTCTTGGCTCCCTGGTGTGGTGGTTGATCCTCTTCACCTCAGCTGGCCAGGGTAAGTTCAAGAAACCAGAGGGTAGGAGCTGCAAGTCTGCTGAGGCCCAGGGCCTGGCCGTCCCACGAACAGTTCAGAGATTCAGGTCTCCTGAGTACACACCAACCCAAAAGCCAACCACAGGTCCAGGAAAAGTAACAGAAGAGGCATGTGTAGAAAGATTATATCTGAGTCCAACTCCATCACACTCAGGAACACAAACTCCAAAGTAGGGCCAACTGACATGGCCCTGAACTCCAGAGCCATTTGCCTTGACCATAGAACCTGTGGGTCACTGCAGCCCTCAGGAGAACCAGCACCTGGGCTTCCATCTGGTACCTTGCTGAAGCATGCATAAGCATCACCCCCTGATGATCTCCTGACTTTTTTTTGGAGACTCTTAGCCATATAAACTCACTTGTCTTTTCTATTTTCCCCTTTTTATCCAAAGTCAAAAAGCAGTTTTTATGTTACATGTAGGCTGAGATATTCTGCCGGTCTGAGTTGACCTCTTTGTTCATGGTCTTTTTGTAGTTACATCATCAGCTGGTTCTTGGTAGTAATCCCTCTGTGCCAAGGAGGCGCATCCCTGGGAGTCATGTCCCACACTGGGGGGAAGGCAATGCATCTACACGCTGAGTTTGGCTTAGAGAGTGGCCACATTTGAGCAACATGGAGGCTGTCAGGAGGTAACACTTAGGCACCCCACAGCTATAGGCCTAGTTCATATTTCAGGCACACAGGCTCATAATCGGAGCCATCAGTATCAAGGGCTCATCCTTGGACCATCCATCTTTATTGGTCTTTGCCATTGTACTTGGGGGATTGTTGTTGTTCCATTGAGGAATGTGATAGAGCTCCCCTGGTCAGGAATTCAGCACTCTCTCATCTGTTGTTTCTAACTGAAACCACTGTGAAAATATCCAAACCTTTCTATGTAGCCTGTATACATGCCCTGGAGAACTCCCTCCCAACTGTGTATTTTTTTGGGGGAAGGGTTTTGATTACTGATTCAATCATTTTATTTGCCATTGGTCTGTTGAGGACTTATTTTTCTTTTGAGTCAGTTTCCATAATTTTTGTGTTTCTAGAAATGTGTCCATTTCACGTAGGTTTTCTAATTTGTTGACCTACAATTGTTCCTAGCATCCTCTTATAATCTGTTTTATTTCTGTAAGGTCAGTAGCAATGTTCCCCCTTTCATTTCTGATTTTAGTTATTTGCATCCCCTCTCCTCCACCCTGAGGTGGCTCTCTAGTCTGTTTGCTTGTGATTTCCATTGTTTTTGTTCATTGTTTGTGCTTGTTGTCTGTGTGTTGCTTTTGTTTGCTGTATACTTGTTTTTGTTTTTTGTTTTTGCTTGTTTGTTTGTTTTTTCTCTAGGAGGCACTGGGAACTGAAACTGGGACCTCCCATGTGGGAGGCAGGTGCCCAACTGCTTGAGCCACACCTGCTCCCTGCTTGTTTGTTTTTGCTTGTTGTCTGCTATTGTCTTTGGTCAATGTCTGCTCATTGTCTGCTCATTGTTTGTCTTTTTTAGATGGCACCAGGAACCAAACCAGGAACCTCCCATGTGGGAGGCAGGCACTCAACTGCTTGAGCCACATCTTCCCTGCATCCTCTTTTTATTCTTTGTCAATCTAGCTAAAGGTTTGTCAATTTTATCGATCTTTTCAAAGAACCAACTTTTGGTTTTGTTCATCCTCTCTATTGCTTTTCTATTCTCTATTTCATTTACCTCCACTTTTCTTTGTTATTGCCTTCCTTTTGCTTGCTTTGGGTTTAGTTTGCTCTTTTTTTCCTAGACCTTCCTGTTGCGATGTTAGTCTCTGGTTTGAAATCTTTCTTCTTTTGTAATGTGATCATATAGAGCTATAAATTTCCCTCTCAGCTTTGCCTTTGCTGCATCCCATAAATCTTGGTATGTTATGCTTTTATTTCAAGATATTTCCTAATTTCTCTTGTGATTTTTTCTTTGATTCAAAGTTTGTTCGTATGTGTTGTTTGGTTTCCATATGTTTGTGAATTTTCCAGTTCTCCATCTTTTATTGATATCTATTAATAGTTCATTCTACTGTGGTTGGAGAAGATACTCTGTATGATATCAAGCTTTTAATATTTATTAAGGCTGTTTTTTTGGCTTAACATATGGTCTGTCTTAGAGAATGACCCATGTGAACTTGAGAGAATGTGCATTATGTTGTTGTTGGATGAAGTGTTTTATCCATGTCAATTAGGCCTACTTGCTTTATAGTATTGTTCAAGTTCTCTGTTTACTTATTGATCTTCTGTCTAGAAGTTCTATCCATTATTGAGAGTGATGTATTGAAGTTTCCTGCTATGAATGTAGAATTGTCTATTTTTCCCATCCTTTCACTTTCAACCCAGCTTTTTAAACATTGTGCCTATCTCTATCTTTTGACTAGAGGGTTTAATCCATTAACATTTAAAGTAAGTACTGATATGCAGGGCTTACACCTGCTATTTTGCTATTTGGTTTTTGTAAGTCTTGTATTTTTTTTTTTTTTTTTTTTTTTTGGGTGCCTCAGTGCATCCATTACTGCCTGCTTTTGTGTTTAGGTCATCTTTAGTAATGTACCATTTAAAATCCCTTCTCATAATCTTCTATGCATAGTTTTCTGATATTTTCTTTGTGGTTTCCATGGGATGAAAATTTAACATCCTAAATGCATAACAATCTCATTTGATTTGATACCAGCTTAATTTCAATAGCACACATGAACTATATTCTATACTCCTCCATCCCCCATCTTTATGTGTTATTGTCACAAATTACATCTTTATACATTTGTTTGTCCAATACCATAGACACATCATTACTTTTTATGTATTTGTATTTTAATTACTGTAGGAAGTAAAAAGTGGTGTTACAAACGTAAAATACATATTTACCCATTTAGTTATTGAAAACAGTTTGCTAAAAGTAGCTGAAAGCAATAAACCAGAAATGAGTTTGTTTTTACAGTGGGGATTTATTACCTTAAAAGCTTATAGTGCTGAGTCTGTGAAACGTCCAAATCAAGGCATCAAGTGATGCTCTTTCCCTGGACTGGCTGCCGGCGGTCCTGGATTCCTCTGCCTCATGGCTTCTCCCTCTCCTCCGGGTCTCATTGCTTTCGGCTTCCTGGTTTCTGTGGCTTCCTCCCTCAGCTTCCATGGGTTCCTCTCTATCCCTGTGTCTCTCTTTGTATTCATCCTGTTTAGAAATGACTCCAGGAAGAGGATAAAGACCCACTCTGGGTCATGCCTTACTGAAGTGATCTCATCAAAATTTCCCACCTCCAGTAAGTTCACACCCACGAAGGTGGGTTAGCTCTAAGGACATGATTTCTGGGGTCCATCCACCTTCAAACTGCCACAGTTACCTTTGAAAGAGATCTTCATTTCTTCATGTAGCTGCTCTCTACTGCTTCATGCCCTTTCATTTCAATCTGAAAAACTCCCTCTAACATTTCTTGTTGGGTTGGTCTAGTGATGATGTACTCCATTAGCTTTCTTTTTTTTTTTAATTTTTTTTTTTTAAAGATTTATTTATTTATTTAACTTCCCCCCCATCCCCTGGTTGTCTGTTCTTGGTGTCTATTTGCTGCGTCTTGTTTCTTTGTCCGCTTCTGTTGTCATCAGCGGCACGGGAAGTGTGGGGCACCATTCCTGGGCAGGCTGCTCTTTCTTTTCACGCTGGGCGGCTCTCCTCACGGGCGCACTCCTTGCCCGTGGGGCTCCCCCACGCGGGGGACACCCTTGCATGGCATGGCACTCCTTGCGCGCATCAGTGCTGTGCATGGCCAGCTCCACACGGGTCAAGGAGGCCCGGGGTTTGAACCGCGGACCTCCCATATGGTAGACGGACGCCCTAACCACTGGGCCAAAGTCCATTTCCCTCCATTAGCTTTCATTTTCATTTTTTTAGGAGGTACTGGGGATTGAACCCGGGACCTTGTACATGGGAAACAAGTGCTCAATCACTGAGCTACATCTGCTCCCCAAATACCTTCTGTTTATCTAAGAATGACTTGATCTCTGCCTCATTTTTTTTTAAATTTTTTAATTCATTTTTAAAAAAATATTACATTAAAAATATATGAGGTCCCATTCAACCCCACCGCCCCCACCCCACCATTCCCCCAACAGCAACTCCCATCATCATGACACATCCATTACATTTGGTAAGTATATCTCTGGGCATCGCTGCACCTCATGGTCAATGGTCCACACCATAGCCCATACTCTCCCATGCTCCATCCAGTGGGCCCTGGGAGGATCTACAATGTCCAGTAATTGTCCCTGAAGCACCACCCAGGACAACTCCAAGTCCCGAAAACGCCTCCACATCTCATCTCTTCCTCCCATTCCCCGCACCCAGCAGCCACCATGGCCACTTTTCCCACACCAATGCCACATTTTCTCTGTGGACCTTGGATTGGTTGTGTCCGTTGCACCTCTATGTCAAGAGGAGGCTCAGATGCCACATGGATGCTGGATGCAATCCTCCTGCTTTCAGTTGTAGGCACTCTAGGCTCCATGATGTGGTGGTGGACATTCTTCAACTCCGTGTTAGCTGAGTGGGTCTGCCTCATTTTTGTAGAACAGTTTTGCCAGATACAGAATTCTTGGCTGGTGATTTTTCTTTTTTTTTTTTTTTTTTTTTATTGTAAAGTACTCCTTTTTATTAAATTATAAAACTGACTTTTGTCAATACACACACTTTTGGAAATAAAATATATTTCTTGAGTATTTCCTTTTTTGGAACATATGATTTTAAAGAAACAGACAAAAAAGTCTATTCCAATAATGTGGTCTTCAACTTGTTTAATATTTATAGCCAAACTACCAAGTATATCTATTATATGAACAGTCAGAATTTATGGGAAAATATTACAAAGACAAATGCCTTGAAAAGATGATACCATGCAAGGAAAATCATTAGGTATTAAACTGGCATAAAATTTATTCGAAATAATTTTAGTCCATTATGGTTTTGCATAAAGCTTCAGAGGAAGAAAATTTAAGACATTGCTCATGAAAGGCACTTAGAGAATTGTAATAAGATACTTTTTGAATTTAGTTGAGTCTCCCAGTATTTTTCATTCCTTTTTTTCACATTCTGCCTCAACTAACACAGTCCTTGAAAGCAGTTCTTTTTTTTATTTGTTGTTTTTCTTTAGTTCTTGAAGGCAGTTATTAATGAAGAAATAGTTGTCACTTCTTAATATACATATTAAGTTTATGAAAACAGAATTAATACAGATTTTGGTCTACTGAAGCAAGTAAAAGTGTCAGGCTATGGTGTGTCTCTTGATTCTGAGCAAAAAGACAAACTCCCTTAGTCCAGACTCACAAATACAGCCTTTAGTTCTTAATTTTATTGCCTGTTCCCACCGCTGCCCATGAAAAAACACACCCCCTCGGGCCCCATCCACATCTCCACAGTGCATTTTAACTGGAAAAGACCCATCCCCGTGACTTGGCAGGAGTGCTATTCTGACATGGTAGCAGTGGGCCTGCCCTCCCATTGCCTCCTTGCCTCCATGGTCTCTGATGAGAAATTGGCACATTATTGAGGTTCACTGGTACTCATTGTGTTGCTTCTCTCTGGCAGCTTTCAGGATTCTCTCTTTGTCTTTGGCATTTGACAATTTGATAATAATGTATATAGACGTGGATCTCTTTGAGTTTACCTGTTTGGGTTTCTTTGGTATTCTTGGGTGTATATATTCATATGTTTTGTTAAATTTGGGAAGTTTTCAACCATTATTATTTTTTCTACCTTAAGTACTTTGTTTACAACTCAGCAACTGAACACTATAAAACAAAGGTGTACAAATAATAATGTTGCAGTTGTTGGTTAGATTTAGGTCAAAGACATTCACTAATAAGGAGTCTTTGAATTGGATGGGTTGCAAAAAGAAAGCTCAAGCAGTTGAACATGGACACCTCTTAGAAGAATTTTGGGAAAGATGACGAAGGATCCAAATTCTGTCCAAGTAGCAGTGTCATTGGGTCTGGCCCAGCCCTGTGCTCACCTATGCTATGCTCTGGAATGAACCCCGATACTCCTTCTCCAGGGGAGATCTTTTCCTGGAGGGGTTTGGTATCCAGGGAGCTCTCTGATTGTGTGAATGAGGTGAACAGAGACACTGTGTGGGAATTTTAAAGCTTGGTGTCAAAGTATTTTTCTAACGTGGCTAATGATCCATTTCGTTTGTTCTAATTCCTCATCAAGGCATGTGTAGACCTAGACCTCAGAGTGCATTATGTCACCATGATCATGTCCAATGTGCATCCTAACTTATGATTTGTATTCTGTGCCAGAAACACTCTCTGTATTCAACCATAACACCTACATCTAAAAACAGTCCACTGTTATAACTTGTATGGTCACAAAACATTAATAATCTTCTGTAGACCAAGCCAATGTTTTTAGCTATAATTGTTGTATATCAAATTTATGGCCAGAATCCCCAAAATAAAAAAAAATTCACAATACAGATAATAACTTAAAATACATACATAGACTTATATACACATTCTCACACACAAATACTTCTTAAAGAATTTTGTTTGGGGAAATTCCTTTTGTTGAGTGCCAATGAAAGCATATTTTGCTAAAGTGCTATTCCACCTTTTTTGTTTAGAAAATCTATCACAATAATGTACAACTGTTTATTGGATAAGCAGGAAAGAAAAATTTGCTTATAACAACCAGAAAGTTTCAAGGTCTTTCAACTTGTATAAAAATGAACCTGCAGAAATGGTTAAGTATTCTCAGAATGACAAGTTGTAGCTGAAATGTGATCTCAAATCAGTTGCAAGAAATGTACAGCAGGTATCTCGCAAGGTCAAGCCTGGTATTCAGATATGCAAGAAACTTTTGAAAGCTTATTGGTCTTGTACCATATTGTCACGTAATCTGATCATGTGTGATTTCACAAAAGATTCATACTCTTCTGCTAATTTGGTATTGAGGATCTGTTTACACTCTTCCTGAATTTCATCTTATAGTTTTTAAAGAGATACTCACGTATTACTTCAGCTTGATGGAGGGTGAAGATAGCCTGATCCTTCTTTATCCAGGAGGACTCTGTAGAACTAGGTGTAATGAGTGCCGAGGAGTGAACAGGACTGTTGAAGTACAAGCTTCACTCTGATTAAGAATAACATCTGAATGTCTCCACCTCTGGTAGCAGCACAGTCTTCTTTCATGTTCTGAAGAATTTGCTCTGGAGTTGGAGGGTGCTGCTCACTACCGGGTGGTGGGGGCTGCTACAGAGGCAGCGGTGGGCCTGTGTGTGAGCCAGCAGAGCCATGGCCTGGTGCCCAGGGCCCTAGAGCCCGGAGTGGGACGGAGCAGAGGGGCGCAGCTTCAGGGAGCCGGGGCTCAGCAATGCTGCCTCAAAACCCAGGGGCCACTTCAACATCGCCCCACGGGCCAGACCTCCAGCTCCTCAGCCTCAGCCATGATTTCTTTGAATATTCCTTCTGCCCATTTCTCTATTTCTTTTCTTCTGGGAGCCCCGTGATGTGTATATTGATATGTGTGAAGGTGTCCTACGGTCTCTTAGGCTCTGGTCACTTTTCTCCATTTATTTTCCTTCTGCTCCCTGGACTGAAGAATTTCAGTGATCTTGTCTTTGTGTTCACTGATTCTTTCTTCCATCAGCACCCATCTGCTGTTGAGTCCTTCTAGGAAATTTTTTTATATCAGTTATTGTGGCCTTTAATTCCATTATTTCTGTTTTGTTCCTTTTTATAATTTGTATCTCTTTATTGAAATTCTCATTTTGTTCACATATTGTTTTCCTGATATCCTTTTATTTTTCTCTGTGTTTTCATTTAATTTTTCAAATATATTTAAGACCACTTTTTAAAAAAGTTTTTGTGTGGTATATCCAAAGTTTGATCTTCATCGTTGATGATTTCTGGGGCTTAATCTTGCTTCTTTGAATGGGCCCTCATTTCCTGATTCATTTCCATGGACATACTGATATTTTAATGTGTTGACTCTGGAATTTAGTCCCTAAGTTGTCTGTTTCATAAGCTTGCTGCCAGCTGGTGTTTGTCTGATATTTCCTGAATACCAGGGGCTAATAAAAACAAGACAAAGAAACACTTTTTGTAGTTTTTGTAGATTTACTTTGTGCTTGCTGGTGGTCCCTTCAGGGCTTAGCCATCTTAATAATGAGCCTGAAGTACAGCCTGAGGCAAAATCTTAGAGTCCTCTCTGGTCTCTTCTGAGCACGTCTTGTGCTGGACATGTGCTCGTGGACTTAGGACTCCCACTGTTTACATGGATCCGAATGTTCCTTCTTCTACCTAGGAAATAGTTTTTCCTCCTGGTCCTAGGGACTGTATTTTATGTCTTAAAGCTGGTATTCTTTTGCTCCAGACCTCTGTGACTCAACTATTTCTTACACTGGTTTACCTGCCTTCAAGTTGCTTGCGTGCAGGATAAGTTCTGGGACAGCAAGCCAGAGACAAGCATCCTGGTTTGGTCCATCAGGCTGCCACGAGACAAGTTGATACAGACACATATGCCCAGTAGGTGTATATGGGTTACTCTGCTCTCTCTGGAATGGGGACCAGGGACTTGTATTGAAAACATGAACCAATTCTGCATCATGCCAGGAAAGGTGGTAAGGAAAGGCCAGCAGGGCATCACAAGTTGTTGTTGTTGTTTTTCCCTTTTGAAGTTGCCTTTTCTTGATTTGGTGTTCACTGTGATCCTTTACCTGTTTTCCGGAGATCTGAGAAGGACAATTCTGCCAGTTTTTGCTATCTTCTCTTTTTCTAAAAAGTCCTTAAATCATCAGAGCTTTTAAAATATTTTACTTTGTATCATGTAATACTATATTGTATTTTAGTTGTTTCAAGAATTATTCGGTGTATCTAAGTCTCCATACTCATGGAATTGTCACTTCAGGCTCTTCATTTTTTTTTTTTTTTTAAGATTTATTTATTTCTACCCCCTCCCCCCATTGTTTTGTGTGCACTTGTCTGCTCTCTGTGTCCATTCACTGTGCGTTCTTCTTTGCTTGTCTTCTCTTTAGGCAGCATCAGGAACTGATCCTGGGACCTTCTGGAGTGGGAGAGAGATGCTCAATCTCTTGAGCCACCTCAGCTCCCAGGTCTGCTGTGTTTCTCATTGTCTCTCCTCCGTGTCTCTTTTTGTTACATCATCTTGCTGCACCAGCTCTTTGTGCGGGCCAGCACACTGTGCAGGTCAGCACTTCACATGGGTCAGAACTCCTTGTGGGCCAGCACCCTGGCAACACTCCCATATGGTAGATGGGAGCTGAATTGCTTGAGTCACATCCACTAACCAAGGCTTTTCTTTGTGTCACATTTTCTTAATATAAAAACCATGATTCCACGTTCCTTCCTTGTTTAGCATTTCTATTTTGTTGTCTCTGTGCTAATATGTGTGTTCGTACATGTGTATGTGTTTGGCGGTGGGGAATTGTTTCAGTGCTGACTCCTAAGAGCTGCTAATTAACAGGCTTGTGAAACACTTTTTCTGCCCAGATAGCATTTATTTACTCAAAAGCGTCATTCAGAGGGGTAGCCATTAAAAACTTCTTGTGATCAAACTGAAGTCTGAGCCTGGCTCCCAGGCTGGAGAGACGCACCTGTGCCCCGTAGCTGTGCGCGTGAGCCGAGGGGGTGCCGGTGGGAGCAGTGACCCAGCCCCGCCCTCCGGGGATGCTCCCTGGGGCTCGTTTTGGCATCGCAGGTGGGCCCGCAAGTCCTTGGCCACGTGGCGAGAAAGAATCCAGGGAGCGCCACGGTTCCAGCAGGTCTAAGTTAAGCACGAGTTTAACGCAGGGCGGAGGACACAGCTGAGCCGGGTGCGGCCGCTCCAGGGGGCGAGCGGGGGCTTTAAGGTCCCCCCAGGTAAATGAAGACCTGCGAGGGCTCACAAGGAGGGCCGGAAACACTGCGTTCTCACCGGTTCTGAGGGCTGCCCTTTGGAGAGGGGCTGGGTGAGGGGGCGTGGGCTCCTTGGGTCCTTGGCCTTGGGAGGTAGCCCCCTCTTTGGGGCTTTCCACAGCACAGGAGCCGGAGTGCTCAGAACTGCCTGTGTCAGGGGCATGGCCCTAGTTGCCCACGCCCGCCCCTGCCCCGCAGGCCCCTGCTCTAGCCTGCCTCAGTGGAGGCCCCGCCAAACCCCCGGCTCTGCGGGAGCAGGAGAGAAAATTCAGCCCTGGAAGAAGGTGGGTGGAGAGTGTAACTACGTTTGAGAAAGACCCAGTGCACTGCCTGACAAGCGGTCCTACAACACCAGGTACTGTTCGGCCCCTTTGTCTTCACTTGTCCACACTAAGGACGTCACTGTCTTACTAGGGGACAGTGGGTGCAAAGAGCTCAGCAAAGCAGGTGGTAGGCTTAGTCGAGCTCAGGAAAGAATGTGTAAGAAAAGACGATTTCTAAAAAGTGATGAAAACTTATGAATCCAGAGTTGAATTTACAGATATGCAGAAAATGAGTGGTACTGCAGGTGATGTTGTTAACATAAGAGAAGAAACTAAAAGTGACTTTGAATTTAAAGTAAAACACCAAACTTCATCCAAACCCAAAACTTCAGTTATTTCTAAAGCAGATTTTGCTACAAATGATGCAAAATCTAATGATATGCTTGTTGATGAGAAACTGTGAGCTTGACCTGAAGAACGAGAGTGAGAAGGAAAATTGCTGGATGATTGCGATGGAGAAGATGCAACTTCTTCTGAAGAGGAAAAAGATGATCAAAACACAAATGGGAGGAAGTGGATGTGGCTCAAGCAATTGGGCTCCTGTCTACCATATGGGAGGCCCTGGGAAAGCACCACTTTAAAATTCAGTGCAGGGAAGCAGATGTGGCTCAAGTGATAGAGCTTCCGCCTACCGTATGGGAGGACCTGGGTTCGATCCCTGGGGCCTCGTGGTGAAAAAGAAGAAGAGAAAGTGTGCCTGTGCAGTGAGCAAGTGCCTGTGTGGTGAGCCAGTGCCCCACGCAAGTGAGTCACTCAGCAAGAGGATGATGCATCAAAAAAAGAGAGACAAGGGGAGAGTCAAGGTGAAGCACAGCAGAAACCAGGAACTGAGGTGGTGCCACTGATAGGGAACCTCTCTCCCCTTCAGAGGTCTCCAGGATTGAATCCTGGTGAATCCTAAAGGAGAGAAAATGAGAAGACAACACAGACAGCAAAAACAGCAGGGTGGGAGGAAGGGAAGGGGGAAAAGAAATAAATCTTTAAAAAAAAAAGTTAGTGCAAAGAAGCAGCCAAACGTAACGGGCAGAAAAGCCCTGGCCGTGGCTGTTCTGCCCGGGAGCTGCCTGCCATTCGGAGTCTTTGCTGATGCTGTGGATGGAGACGTCCCTCAGTCCTGCGTCTCCACGCAGTGCAAACAGCGCTGTGTTTGCCGTGGTACCTGCAAGAGCATTTGAAGGACAACAAGAAAACCACCACAAGCAACTTGCCCTTAGTAGGAACCCCTGAGGCTTTTCCTGGAGCTGCAATAGAAAGAGAACTTTTACCACCCTCCTTAACCCCTCACCCAGTCTTTGCTCATCTGTGCTACTCACTATTCCAGAACAAAAGAATTTTTGCCAGATGCATCAGAAGAAACTACCAAAGGCGTTTCAAAGTTCAAAGGTACCGGATTGCAACAGAAAAACTAGGCTCTGCCTAGGAAACGGAGTTTACACCCTGAAACCTAGTTTTGCATTTGTTTAGAATATAGTGATGGCCAGGCTAAGGTGTCAACTCACCAGGTATCAGTGCCCAGTTGTTTGGTGAAGCAAGCCCTGGGCTAACTGTAAGTCAAGGACATGTATGGACTTTAGTCATCAGTGAGTCTACTGCATAGATGGCTGATGACAGCTACCATCAACCAGGGAGATTGCCGTCAGCAGTGAGGACGTTTTATCCAATCAGTTGAATGCCTTTAAAGGGGAAGTGATTTCAGCATTCAGAGAGAATTTCCCAGCTCGTCTTTGGACAGCCAACATCTCCCGGAAACTTATCAAGGACCTTCACTGGACTTTCGTCGGAGCTCCTGGTTACAGCCTGCCTGCGGAACCTAGACTCATGCATCCCACAGTCACGTGAGAGAATCTTGTAAAATCTCATACTTTTTGCAGATATCTCCTGTTGATTCAGTTCCCTAGAGAACCCTAACTAATACAAATATATATAGCAAAATATGTTACATGTAGTTTGCAATAAGGGATCATGAATTGATTTAATAACAAATTCTCTCTCCCTTAAAGTGGCATTAAAATTAAAGTAAATGTCTTAATACTTTAAAAGGCAGCTTATTTTGTTAATTCCCAGAATACTGTCAACACCCTTGTCTAAATTTGCCTTATGATGCAGTGGCAGCATTTTGAATTATTTTTCAAAAACATTGTTGTTGTGCATTGTTTTTGTGTTTTAGTACAGGCAGTTTTGTACCAGCTGTGATGTTGTGCACACCATATGGATCATTTTAAAGAAACTTTTAAAATTTCAACCAGAGTCAACAATTATATTTCATTACTTGCTTTAGCATTTTAAAGGCACTTTAAAAAAACCCAACTTATCATGCAAGTTTTGGAGTTAGATGGCTCTTTTAAACTTCTCCCCTTTGAATACCATACTACATCTCTAAGGCAGATAGCTTGCATGTAACTTGTGGGAAAGTTTCTATGGTTGTGGAGGAATGATATTTTGTAAATCTTTTTATTCAAGTAAACATTTTATGAAACTTGGGAAAAAACTGAGGCTGAGAATGGTCTTTAAAACACAGGATTAAAAATTAAATTTGAACATGTGTTTAGAGACAAGGACACTGGCTTCAAACTTACATTGGTGCATTATGTAACTCTCCTCTTCTAGTTCTGTAATCATAAAAAAGCCTTTGGATATTATTTGTAAAACTATCTTGGATATAGACTTGTGGACACCAATTTTTAATGATATCGCTCAAATAATGTAACCATAAATCTCCAAGTCTTGCTAATTACTTGTCATATAAATATTACATGTGAAATCTTGATCTAAAGCTTTATTTGTTATCAGGACTGTTCTGTCTTCCTCTTCTCCCTTTGGCCACAAATTATCAACCATATAACAGAGTCTAGCATATTCTTCATCTCAAATCGAGTGTTAGAAATGTTTTTTCTACGCAGCCCACAATGAATTCGATCAGCTTTTATCTTTCTTCCCGAATGAGTGAAGGCAGAAGCTGTGTTTTACTTGTTCGGTCTCCTTTGACCTCCCATCCCCACTAAGTGCTTTATAACTCAGTAAGAACTCAGTCTGTGTTGAATAGAATAGAAACATTAAGAAAATAGTCAAAATCCGAGTTATTGAGCAGAAATTAAATCTGCCATGAGGCTGCCAGGCCTTCCCGGGCGAGAGGGGTCCAGCGGGGGCAGGTTTGGCACACGGAGCCTGGGGGTCATCCGAGGACCCCCTCCTCCTGTCGGCCCCTCAGCCCATGCCCCGGGTTCTCTCCCCTCCGGGCACCTGCCGCCCACAGCTCCAGCTGCTGGAGAACTGGCCGGCTGGAGGGGGCTCTGCGAGGCCGGAGCCAGCGGAGGCCAATCCTCCCAGCCGTGTTTGGACGCGGCTCTGGGCCTCTAGCCCTGCACGCAGGCTGCAGCTCGGAGGCTCTCCTCAGCAGCACTCTGTTCTCTCCAATTAACTGCAGGACGACAAGGGGGAAACCAAGTGGTTTAAGTAATAATTTATCATATTCAATTCCCCATTAACAGCGTGTACTGTTTCCTACGCCCTTTTGTCTTTGTTCTGACGCTCGGCGCTTCTCCTGTGCACTCCACAGGCTTTTAGTGGCCGCCTCCCTGGAGCTTCAGAGCACCAGTCTTTCTGGAAGCAGCTGAGCCTCTCCCTCCTAGCATCCTTTTCTCCCTTCACACCCTCAGCCGGGTGTTGGTAGATACAAAGAGAGAGAATACGATCTTTGTCGTGGGGCGGTTTTCTATCTAGCGGGTGAGAAGAGGCCTGCCTTTGTTTCTTGGTTACTAAAATACTATGCAGTGGGCCAGCTTAAACAACAGGAATTTATAGGTTTTTGGTTTTGTGGCTAGCAGAAGTCCAAAATCAGGCATCATTATGGTAATGCTTTCTCCTGGAAAACTGGCGTTCTCCTGGACTTTTCTGTCACGTGGCAGCCTCTGTGGCTTCCGTGGTCCCATTGCCCTCCTAGCTTCCTCCGTGGCTCTCTGTCTGTCTGAATTCCATTCTGCTTATGAAGGACTCTGGTAATAGGATTAAGACCCGTCCTGATCCAGCTGGCCCCATCGAAAGGCCACCTTGCAATGGGTTCATAGCCGCAGCGATGGGTTAAGTTTAGAGCATGTCTTTCTGGGGTGCACAGCCCCAGGCCCCCACAAGTCTCACCTGGCATGAGACCCCTGAGGACGACGGAGGGGACTGAGTAGCAGCCAGCGTGGATGACACAGCGGAGATGAGCACAGCGGGCCTGTGCTGTGAGGAAAGCTCCCCAAGGCACCTGCACCGAGTCTGAGCGTGCTGCGGGTTTGGCAGGAAGTGGGTGAGGACGACCCACAGGGTCTGGGTGGGTCGAGGCAGGTGACGCTGGCAGGAGTCGCGGCCTTGCCCCGGCAGTGCCCAGGGAGGCACCGTCCAGCAGCCTCCCGGTGCCCCCCCAGCCTGGCCCTGAGCCGGCCTTTCCTGCAGGAGTTGGAGAGCCTGGTCCTGGAGGAGGGCAGGAGCGGAGCCCTGGGCCCCCATGTCCACCCCTGTGTGTGTGCGAGGGTGTGTGTGAGAACGCACACCGAGCACCCAGACCCTCCCCACTGGACACTTGCGTCTCTGGGTGTGGGGACAGCAGGGGCAGGGGCGGTAGCTCTGAGTCGCTGTGGCTGAGCTCTGGCCCCGCAGCAGCCCCTGCAGCGCTGCCCTGCCTGGGCCTGCCGGGCTGGCGGATGGTGGTGGCAGAGGGCGGTGCAAGCCATGCCCCTGGAGCCAGGTCCAGGGCTGCCGGGCACGCGGATGTCTGTGGCCAGGTGTGCCCGCTGCCCACAGCGCTGCCTCCCTCGAGGAGGGCTCCAGGGAGGGGCCTTGCTGGGCGCAGATGACCTGAGAGAGTGGCCCGAAGAGGGCGAGGCGCAGCCTGCCGTGTGGTCAGCTGCCTGCAGGTCACTTCAGGTGTCTCCTGAATAAAACGTCTTAAACCAAGTCTTGAAATACACATCAACTGAGATTTCTAGTATCCATTTTCGATTTCTAAAATTAAATATAAAATTAACAGCAAAATAATAAAGCAATGCTGCCTTTCACTCTGCTTCATGGACATCCAGTGAGATGGCGAAACATTCCCTGACTAAAACTTCTCTTGGAGAGAGCATGCTATTTGTTTGAAAGAAACGCTCCCATAAATTGCTTGAGATGGAGGTAAGATGCTGAGGGCAGCATGTCAGGTGGAAAGGGGGTGCCTCTTCAGAGCTGTTAAGCCTCAGGCTCAGGAGGGTGGGAAACGGAGGTGAAGGAGAGACCTGAGCCTCCACGGGCTGGGGAGGCCGTGGCCCTTCTCCACGGGCTGGGGAGGCCGCGGGCCCTTCTCCACGGGCTGGGGAGGCCGCGGGCCCTTCTCCATGGGCTGGGGAGGCCGCGGGCCCTTCTCCACGGGCTGGGGAGGCCACGGGTCCTTCTCCACGGGCTGGGGAGGCCGCGGGCCCTTCTCCACGGGCTGGGGAGGCCGCGGCCCTTCTCCACGGGCTGGGGAGGCCGCGGGCCCTTCTCCACGGGCTGGGGAGGCCGCGGCCCTTCTCCACGGGCTGGGGAGGCCACGGGCCCTTCTCCACGGGCTGGGGAGGCCGCGGGCCCTTCTCCACGGGCTGGGGAGGCCGCGGGCCCTTCTCCACGGGCTGGGGAGGCCGCGGGCCCTTCTCCACGGGCTGGGGAGGCCGCGGGCCCTTCTCCACGGGCTGGGGAGGCCGCGGGCCCTTCTCCACGGGCTGGGGAGGCCACGGGCCCTTCTCCACGGCCGCAGGGTGGAACCTCCCTCCGTCTCCCACAAAAGCCCCAGTGGGGGCTCCTTGCTCACTGGCTCTTCAGGGTTTGGGAGATGAGAGGCGGCAGCTGACACCCGGGCTGCGGGCGAAGGAAGTGTTTAAAAGAGTGACCGGTGACCACAAGCCGAGCACGGCTGGAGGCCTGGCTGCCTCCTGTGGACGGAGAAGGGAGAATCGCGGTCACCAGCGTTAGCCTAGAGCTGGGGGCGGCTGAGGGGGACGCTCTCCTGTGCCCCGTGGTACCTGCGCCGCGTACTGGCTGTCTCTCTTCCTAGGCACATTGTGAACTACTGTTTCAGATGCCTTTATTTATGGATTGATTTTTAAAGATTTATTTATGTATTTCTCTTCCCCACCCCCCAACCCCCCGCCGCTGTTGTCTGCTCTCTGTGTCTATTCGCTGTACATTCTTCTGTGTCCACTTGAGTTCTTGTCAGGCAGCACTGGGAATCTGTATCTGTCTGTGTTGCGTCATCTTGCTGGGTCAGCTCTCCGCGTGCCGTGCCACTCCTGGGCGGGCTGCGTTTTACATGCGGGGCGGCTCTCCTTACGGGGTGCATTCCTTGCGCGTGGGGCTCCCCTACGTGGGGAACACCCCTGTACGGCACGGCACTCCTTGCGGGCATCAGCACCGCGCATGGGCCAGCTCCGCATGGATCCAGGAGGCCCTGGGTTTGAACCCTGGACCTCCCATGTGGTGGGCAGACGCTCTATCCGTTAAGCCACATCCGCTTCCCCCCAGATGCCTTTAAATTTGCTCCAGAAACACCATCATCCACTTTCTGTCTAGTTGGGAAAAAGCACAGAAGGAGAGTTGGAAGGACAAGGAATGGGCACGGTGAGGAGCCTGCCTCCCTCTTTGCCTGGACACATTCAGCCTCTAAGGGACAGCGGGGAGGGGAGGGACAGCAGTCAGGCGCTGCCCTTCTTGGCTACAGCCTGACGTCCTTCCTGGTTATGCAGATGGCTGGTGCCGTGGTAGGCCCCTGAGTTTTTACGCAAAGCCTAGACTGACTCCTCTCTTTAAAGCCTGATGGGGCTGCCCCTTTAAGGCTTTTCCTTGCCTTTCCCCCTCCCTTCCTCTCCAACAAGGCCAAGCTGAGAAGAATGAAGCCAGGGTAAATTAAGAAAACATTTGAAGCCTATTAAGAGTTGCTACAAGTTTATTGTGATTCTTAAGTTAATTATATCCGTTTTGACCTCCAGCCAGTCCCTGTACTGGGCCTGTGTAGACTTGGCCACCTAGGCCAGGCTCAGGCTGGCGACCCATTCTCCTCCTCGTGCCTTCCCATCGCCGCCTTCCATCCCGCCCACTGTCCCTGCTCAAACAAGCCAGCCGCCAGCGGCAGCTACTACTGGCTGGAGCCTAATGTGGTAGGGGCTGTGGTTAGGTGGCGGGACAGGGCAGCCTTCAAGCCAGGTCTTTGACTCTCCGTTGTGTGTGGAGGGTGTTGTGTGTGTCCTCTACTGGCTCCTACAAAACAAAGAAGTGGTACCTTTGTATAATACTTAAGCGCATACAAAGGGACACGCATAAATATTGTCTCAGGCAGTCCTTAAACTGCTGTGATGCTGGTGCTGTCCCCACTTGGGGGTTTTTAAGAACTGCTTCTCCCTGCTCTCAGGGTGGCAGTGGGAGCTGCGTGGCTACACTGCTCCCCCCATGATCAGGTCTTTGGCTAGGAACTCTGGATCTGGGAGTAAAAGGGAGCAGCATGTAAACATGGTGGTTGAGGGGCCATTTTCTGACCTGCCAGTTAGGACCAGAGAAAGCCACAGTATGGTGGAACGGGAGAGCGGAGAGACGGTGGGACACAGTGCTGGCAGGAGGCAAGGCGAGACCGGAGTTCCTGCAGAGCTTCACTCCTCAGCTCTGCTCCTCGAGGCTCAGCAGCGGTGGTTCCCTTGGATTCTGTGTGTCATGCCTCTGTGCCCTGCAAGAACTCCCCTATGCTTGTATTAGTTAGGGTTAGGATTCTGTTACTTGCAACCAAAAGTTGCCAATAATTTATATCAGAAGATGGAAGCAGAGTGAAATAATTGCTAAATATGGGTTCAAGGAATACACCGTAGAAGCCAGAAGTTGGATCAATTTCCACATCATGTTGCAGTAGACCTTGGGAGTGGGCAATGAAGTCTTTGCTCAGTCAGCCCTACCTGTCTGTCCAGCCTTTCGGCAAACCCCGTTGAGGAAAAGAATAATAAGGGGACCATCTTTTAGGAAGTTTCTGAGCATCGCAGCTACCCCCTCAGCCTACCTCTGATTTCAGTTGAAGCTTGGAGGGCAGTTCCCCTGAAAAGCCAAGAAGTAGGCGCTTCTCTTGGCTTTTCTGCTTCAGGGCTTCTCCAAAGCCGCGGGGGCTCCCTCGGCCCCTGAGAAGACGTAGCCGAGCTTTGGAGGTCGGAAGACACTTACCCCACCTGAGGTTGGAAGAACTGCCTCCACGACAGCTGGCTCTGGGCGGGAGTCTCACTCCTCCTTACGGAGTCTCCCCGGGGCTGCTTGAGTGTCCTCCCAGCATGGTGGCAAGCTTCCCACACAGGGGCAATCCCACAGATCAAGGCGGAGGCGCGACGCCTTCCTAACCCAGCCTCAGAAAGCGCGCCTCTTCACTTCTGCACCTTGTGGCTGCACAGCCCAGCCCTGCCAGTCAGGGCCGGGACTGCACAGGAACACAGATATCAGGAGATGGGGATCGCTGGGCCGTCTTGGAGGACGGTCACCGAACGCCCCTGCCAGCCGCTCCCGTCCAGTAGGGGCGTCATCCAGAGAACAAAGGTTCCAGTCTCCCAGTTCTCAAGTACGTTCTACATGGTTCCTCAGAGGGTCCCCGGAGAGGCTGAGCCCCAGGTGGCCACATCAGCAGTTCTCTCCAACGCACGCCCTTTAATGGGTTCTCCTTCCGCTCAGCCTTATGCTCCCGACCCCTCATTCGTTTCCTGTGATCACCTCCAACATTAATTTCTGCACTAAAGTACTTGTCCAGGGCTTTTAGGGACCCTAAACCAAGAAGCAAAACTAATATCTAAAATATTTTTGAAACTGTGCGGAACTGATCATGAAGGTGTGAGATGCAAAGCATTATTGGAACGCAGACGATTGATAATGTAGAAGGGGCCCAGAGAGGGGTTGCCTGGTCAAGAAATCCTTCTGGAAGCGAAAGGAATTGAGGAATTGAGGGAAAAAAGGAAAGAGGAGAGAGGCTTTAGCAATATTCAGAGTGGTCTTGGGATCTGGGCAATGCAGGGGACAGAGAAGAGCGAGATGTGGCTGGGGCAGGGTGGCCAGTGTGGACAGACTGACAGGAAGGAGCTGGAGCGGATGTGCGTGTGCAAGGCCGTTGTGAGCGTCCAGGTGAGAGGTGATAAGGGCTGGTACTCAGGAGAGGCTGGCGGGGAATGTAAGGTGGACGTGAGGAGAAAGAACTTACAAAGGGACCGATGGGGCTTCTTCCCCTGGACCACAAAGATGGGCCTGAGAAGCCAGAGCTGGACCTCAGAAAGGACTGCAAGGAAGTCGGCAGTTCTTTTATGTATTCACAAATGCTAGTTACCTATTAAGGGACGTGCGCTCTCTTAAGCATGGGGCTTAGCAATGGGAAAGATCACGGAACTCTTTGGCCTCAAGGAGCACTTTTTCTTAGGGGTGACAGGCCAGCAAATATGTATGTGTATGTGTGTGTGTATGTGTATGTGTGTGTGTGTGTGTGTGTATGTGTATGTGTATGTGTGTGTATGTGTATGTGTGTGTGTATGTGTGTGTGTGTATGTGTATGTGTATGTGTACGTGTACGTGTATGTGTGTGTGTATGTGTGTGTGTGTGTGTGTATGTGTATGTGTATGTGTATGTGTATGTGTATGTGTATGTATGTATAGGAATGTCAGGCTGTACTAAATGCTCTGGAGAAAAGAGCCATGACAAGAGGAGGGAAGGTGTCCCTTAACTATTGGAGGATTGATTTTCAGCATTTTTCTGCTATTTCCCGGGAAGAGAAGGAAGAGGTGGTGCCAGGGGGCATAAGGAAGTTTGTTTCATAAAAGCTGAGCTCCTTTTTCAGTTCTCCAGCTGCCCTCCCTGCAGTCCCACTCCTTGGCAGAAGGCAAATTGCCTCCTGTGACCAGGGATCTACCTTAGAACTCTGAAGGCAAGTGCTTCATGAAAACTGGATTCTGTACATCCTCAGAGCTGTGTCTGCCGAATCAGGTACAGCCAATTCTCCTAGGTTTTGCTCACTCAAAGTTTTCCTGCAAAACACAGTTCGTCTTTGGCTGCTCATCCCTTCTGCTGTGGCGTAGCTCACACCTGCAGCATCAGCCATTACACCTGCTTATTTCCATGGGTGCTGTCTTGTCCGTGAGGTACCAGAGGAGGGGTGCATAGCAGGGAAACAGGACTTGGTGGTGATGCACAGACTAATCAAAGCTTAGGATGTGGCCAGCTGTGCCTGTTGTGACACAACACAACTGAAGTTCAAACTCCTTAGTGTGGCGGGCAAGGCCATGCAAAGCCTTCTTCCAGTTTAGCCTCTTCCTCTGCCCTTCCCGTCATCCGTACAGCGTCCTCCTGGGGGTTCTCTACACACGCCCTGTCCTCCCGGCTGTGCTCCTGCTCCTGCTTTTCCTGGAAAGCCCACCCACCCCCACCTTCTCTGCATGAGTTCTTACTCATCCTCTGAGACTCGGCTCAAGTCCCACCTCTTCTTGAAAGCCTTCCCAGAACGAGCTGCTCCCTGCTCTGTGACATGAAGGCTCTCTTTGTGCCTTGCTTGCAGTGCCATGTTCTTTGTGTGCCTTTCTTTCGCACACAGCTGAGCACATGCCCTTCAGGGGCTCAGGACCTAGCCATGTGCTCTCAAGGTCAGCTGTGCTAAATGGACAGAGGGGAGGCATGTCTACTGCTAAAGCTGAGGTGCCTTAACTGGCCACTGGTTCTGAAGCTGGTCTGAGACTGGCGAGGTCGCGGTACTGTGGGGCTCCAGAGTGGCAATGCGCAGGCCGTTCTGGAAGCTGCTGGACTGCTGTGTTGTGAGCTCAGCCTCCTTGCGCTGTGGACGTGGCGCAGGCCGCCTGCCCCTCTGGCTGTGGATGCAGCACAGGCCGCCTGCTCCAGCAGTCAGTGCCTGCTCCAGTGGTCAGTGCGAGGGCTTCCTGCTCCAGCGGTCAGTGCCTGCTCCAGCGGTCAGTGCCTGCTCCAGCAGTCAGTGCGAGGGCTGCCTGCTCCAGCGGTCAGTGCCTGCTCCAGTGGTCAGTGCCTGCTCCAGCGGTCAGCGCAATGGCCGCCTGCTCCAGTGGTCAGTGCCTGCTTGCCCTTCCCGAGTTTCTCACGGAAGAGAAGACTCTGAGGAAAGTCCTGAATTTCTGGTGCAAAGTAGCTGTGGCCTCTGGTGGCCTGTGTTTATTACTCCTTCTCTCCTGAGTCTTTCCACTGGAATCCTTCACATTTTCCTTGAAGTTGGAGCTAGAAGGATGCTCTGGAACCTCAGAGCAGGAAGTCTGGGTGTGACTTAACATTAGAGAAGAAATGTTTGCAAAGACTTTATATTCAAAAAGGCCAGACCCCTTCAAGGTAATGGATCCAGAAGCTTCCTTCCCTCCTCAAATGCACACGTTGTTATCATGTGAAAAGTGCTCATTAACTCTGTTTCTCCCGTTCTTCGGCCTCTTCTCATCCTGAGTGTCACCTTGAAGTCAGGCAAAGGCTTAGGATTTCTGATCTCTGCCTGACAAGGGCAGACCAGCCCGTCCTGCCAGGCCAGGCTCGGGACAAGTCCGGCGCCCGTGGTTTCGGTTCTGGGTGTTGGGCTGAAAGTGACTCAGCACAGGAGCTCCCGAAAACTAAATGTCAGTGGATGCTCGTACTTGGTATTTACAGAGCACCTCGCAGCGATTCATCACGTTTGCTCCTTTGGAGTAGGGAGGTTTGAAAGAATTTACCCGGTTTTCCAGGGAGAAAACGAAGGCTCAGAAATGGTGACTCACTATGGTCGCGCCTCTTACGAGGGGCAGAGCCAAGACCCCAGCCCAGGTCCTCCGAGTAGTATTCAGTGCCCCTCCGGCAGGACCGAGGGAGAGGGGGTTCGCCCGCGACCGTCCACCCACCCCCGCCTCGTTAGAAACACCCAGGCTGTATCTCTGACCCCCGCCTCGTTAGAAACACCCAGGCTGTATCTCTGACCCCCGCCTCGTTAGAAACACCCAGGCTGTATCTCTGGCCAAGGGGGCTGCCAGCCGTCTCCTGGAGGCAGATGTGCAAATAGCTTGTGACACTCCCCAGGGAGATTTAAACTTTTCCCAGGGGTTGGAAAAACAGAAGCGCACGGAAGTGAGTGGGGGGCTCAGGGCGGGGCAGTCGTAGGGTTGCTTTGGTGGCCGAGGGGTCTCGCTGGAGTCCTCGTGGCCCCACACGAGCACGTTGACGGTGCCGGGGGCAGGGGTGGAAGGCCAGCAGGGTTGCCGGGTGCCGGCGAGCACCCCCAGGCGGGTGTCAGGCGGCCCTGAGGGTGAGACTCAGAGCCCGGGGCAGGCAGCCTCAGGCTGTGCTGAGAGCAGCTGCACAGGAAGCCTCTTCTCTAATCCCTCACCCACTTTGATGAGGCCAAGAAAGAAAACAACCTGTTCCTTTATTAATGATGCTTTCTGCAGAGTTAGATTAAGCACTGATTAAAGGCGGATGATTCCAAAGTATAAATGTAAGTCATTTCTCTGGTTACAGGGTTTCCTATGAGGTTCTTTAAAATCACTTTGGCTCCCTGCCCATTTGCCTTCCTCCCTCTCTCCACCCAGCTTCTGAGCCGCCCCTCCCAGAAGGGCCGACTGCTCTGCCAGAGGCGCTGGAGAGAAGGTAGCATCTCCCGGCTGCAGCCGCCAGCCAGCGCAGGTGAGTGCTCGGGCAGGGGCAGAGGGGCTTGAGCGTCTGCTCTTTCAAGGCTGGGGCTGCAGCTTTGGAACTTGGA
This sequence comes from Dasypus novemcinctus, assembly GCF_030445035.2. NCBI lineage: Eukaryota > Metazoa > Chordata > Mammalia > Cingulata > Dasypodidae > Dasypus > Dasypus novemcinctus. Next base: position 655,776 of record NC_080698.1, on the reverse strand, counting down.
AGGTTTTGCACTGGTTTTCCCCTCAGGGTAGAATACCGGCCTTTTGTCATCATTCCTGGCCTCCCTAGCCAGTGGTTTAACAGCTGGCCACTCTTGTTAAGCTCAGCGGGGACTTTGGAATTCCAGATCCATGCAGAGCTGCAAGCTTCTGTGACTTGCCCAGTGGCTTCTCTGCTGGCGGGTGAGGGTCAGGGCTCCCGGCCGGGCTCCTGGAACAGGCTTCCTTCCCTTCCTCGGTGGAGACGTGGAGCCTCGGGTGGGAAGGTGTGCAAGTAAGGAGGAGCTTTCCACTCAGACTGATGTCCAGTGTTACCCCAAGCAGCAGTCTCAAATTTGAAGGAGCATGAGAATCTTCTGACACGCTTGTTAGAAATGCAGATTCCAGGACCCCAGAGGCTGAGGGTCAGTAGATCTGGGGTGGGGGAGCCCAGGAATGTGCATTTCATCAGTCACAAGTGGCTCTGCGTGCAGGTGGTCCAGGAGTCCTGCTTTCAGAAATGCTGAATTGGGTAGGAGTTGCTGACCACTCGGTTTGAATCTGAGGCCTTTTTGATTTGCACCTTTCTGGAAACTGTGTCTGGGTTTCAAAGGTTGCCCTTGGAGCTGGGGGCGGGGGCTAGCTCTGAGCAATCGAGAGCCTGCTCACTGGGCTTTCCTGAGAACCTGTACGTGCCGGGCCCATCCCAGGTCCCCTGGTAGTCTGGTAGAGGGACACAAGTGTCAGCATTGACAGCCCAATAAACCCGAGAAGGGAAGGAGCCACTGACTGTGCCTGAGAGCTTCCCCAAGACGAAGAGGTTGGGGTCAAGATGGAAAGGATGAGCCAAAGTTTGCTAGGCCAGTAAGAGGCTGGGAACTAAGGTATTAAGAGGCTGGGAACTAAGGCCTGGGTGGTGAAGATGGAAGAGGGGGTGGATTCAAGGGGCACTGGGGATGAGCCAAGGTGAGGACTTGCTGGTTCTCTCCTCTCTGGGGATGGATGGATTCTGGTGCCACTGACCAAGAGAGGGAAACTTCTGAGGATTTCTGACAGCTGGGGTGGCTGAATTAGAGTCACCTGATACTGCAAATGGGAGAACATTCAGAGCATCTCTGTCCATGGATATATGCACAGAAAAAGCTGGAAAACTCCCAGAAGGAAGGCAGAATGAGCCAGACCTATCCTTAGGTAAGGAAAGAGATGTCTGAAAAGGCTTACAGTGAGAGACACTGGTCGAGGCAGGTGTAAGGTTAAAAATCCTGCCCCTTAAGAGGAGGCTGCAAATAATTTACCTTAATTCCAGATGAATATTTCCTTTCAGAAGTCCCCAAGGATAATTGTCTCATGGGGTTGTTCTGAGGATTCAATGAGATAATACGTGCACCACATTACCTGGAGTGGGGTAGCCCACATCCACTGACAGCTGTCATTGTACAGGTGCTCATGATGAAACATTAAAAGGTAAGGATAGAAAACTGTATACAAATAACAATGGCAAGGCTGTAAGATATATACACAAAAAGACAACTGACAAGAAATACACCAAAAATGTTAAAAATTGGATGTATTAGGTGGCTTTGGCTTGTGGGAGATCATTTCCTCTTCCTGTTTTCCAAATTTTATTTAATGGATTATTCTATTAGCCAGGCCCCTGGCAGGAAACAGATGGCACATTCAAATAGGGCATTTTGAGGACATAGGATTAAAGGTACTTTTCTTAAACAAATCAATTTTATTGATACATATTAATAAAAATTAATACAGTTCATCTAAAGTTTACAACCAATGGTAGTTGGTGTAATTACATAGTCGAGCATTCATCACCTCTATCATCATTAGCGTATTTTTATTATTACAATAATAATAATAATAAGCAAAAACCAACCAAACAAAAACTTCTTCACCTCTCGCGCTCTCTCTGACCCGTGCTGTACACAGCTGCTTGTTCTGGCTGTTCTTGGACAATCATTTAGGAAGGCATGAGCAGTGTCTGGCGATGGGAACAACGGGTGGCGTGGTCCCCGAGGCTGGTGGGAGTGAGTGCCGTTACACCCCCGGTGCAGGGGAAGGACAGGGCTGCAGGGAGTGGCCTCGGTGCAGGGGAGGGCGGCCCACCCCGTCGTGGTGGAGCGGGAGAAGCCCCTGCCCTCACTCTCCTACCGCCTCAGGGGCTCCCACTGGTCAAACCCAACCAGAAGCCACAGGACAAGAGACCCCGAGGACGGGCGCCACGTGGGCACTCCCTGGGCACAGTGCAGGGTGGGGAGGACGGGGAGTGAACCGAGGACGGCCAGCACGGTGAGGCTGTGCCGCTTTCATGGTCGGGGGAAATTCATAGATAAGGAGCAAAAGCTCACGTGCTGCCCCAGTGCCCCCTCCCGCGAGCGCCCCACTGTCCGAGACACCCTTTCTCTCTCCTCCCAGCTAACTGACCTCCCGCTCTCCGTAACCCAGTGCTCACCCGTCCTGTCGCAGTCACTGGGCCCCACCGTCTGCCTTTTACTGCCCTCACTCTCCACACGATCGTGAGAAGGTTGGGTGCACCCCTGGTGCTTTGTGTCGCTTGGCACTCCCAGTGCCCGCACAGAATAAGCTCCAAGAAATGTCTGAGGAGTAACTGAATGAATCAGTGAATGAACGACTGGGGCTCTGCTCTAAACATCTCTAGAAGCTAATGGACTTGAAGTAAGGCCTGAAGCGTCCCAATCTGAACCGCACGGGCACTTCTGAGGAATTCAGGGTCCCTTCTGAGGGAAGCGAGGCTAGGTGAGTGTCGTCTGTTCTGCGGGAACCGGCCGTGTGTGCCGGCTGAGCCCCTCGGCGGCCTGGGCGGTGAGGCCCACCGTGTCCCCGCGGCCGCTCACCCTCGGGATGGCCAGGCTCCGATTCCCGTCAAGGTGTGATTCATGGTTGTTGGCCTTGGGGTCTAGGACTGAACGTTGAAATTGCTTCTTTTATGTGCAAGGCTGTTTAGAGCCTGTCATTTGTACCTGATATTATGACCCTCTTCTGAATCAGAAGGTATTTTGAACCCCTGAATGAGTTTTACAATCATTTAAAAGTCTTATCGAAGTACCACGTGCACATAATTCGAATAGCTCAGAAGGAAAAAATGTTGGGAAGGATATAAAATGAAAATAAAATGTCTCCACCTTCACCTATACCTCCAGTCCCACTTTCAACTACTTCAGTTTTAATTCATCCAGTCATTAAATCTAAACAATGTACTGACATTTCTGTTTCTTGATTTATCAAGTGTATGGAGAATTATTGAATTGTACCCATGCGGCAATTCCTATGCAAGACGACTAATTCAGTATTCCCTTTCCCCTCCTCTGAGTCCTCCAGCTTTTGTTACTTATATTTTTCATTTGGTTCTGCACATGATTACCAATGTAATTAAAAAAAAATTTTTTTTCTTTTCTTAATTAGAAATTTTAAATATTCCAATATAATTTTAAGGTCTATACTCACATTTGTCTCAACCTTCTACGGAATGTCTTGACTCCCAGTGCTTAAGATGAGGGAACTGGCATCCTCTGAGCTTCCCTTCATCTTTTCTGTCCAACTCCAGTATCTGCTAAATTTTTTAAGTGTTTATTTTCTAGAGGACTTGTAGGTTTACAGAAAAATCCTCCAGGAAGTTCGGAATTCCTATGCCCTTCAGACATAGTTTTCCTAGTATTAACATTTTGCTTTAGTGTAGTACATTTATTATAACAGGTGAACTAATATTATGATAGTTACGTCATAGCTAAAGTCCATAGTTGGCAGTAGGGCTCATCTTTGTGTTGTACCATTCTATGGGTTTAAAAAAAATTGTTATGTAGTAACGTATGTATAATATAAAGTTTCCTATTTTAACCACTTTCAAGTACATGATACAGTGGTGCTGATTACATTCACAGCATTGTGCTGCCACCACCACCGTCCATTACCAAAACGTTTCCATCCCCTAGACAGAAACTGCCGATTGACCTTTTTTTAAGATTATTTATTTGTTTGTTTGTTTGTTCGTTTATTTATTTCTCTCCCCTCCCCCCGCAGTTGTCTGCTCTCTTTGTCCATTTGCTGTGTGTTCTTCTGTGCCCGCTTTTATTCTTGTCATCGGCATGGGAATCTGTGTCTCTTTTTGTTGTTGTTGTTGTGTCATCTTGCTGCATCAGCTCTCTGTGTGTGCGGCGCCACTCCTGGGCAGGCTGGACCTTCTTTTGCGCTGGGCGGCTCTCCTTATGGGGTGCACTCCTTGCTCGTGGTGCTCCCCTAAGCGGGGGACACACTTGCATGGCAGGGCACTCCTTGCGTGCATCAGCACTGCACATGGGCCAGCTCCACACGGGTCAGGAGGCCCGGGGTTTGAACCCTGGACCTCCCATGTGGTAGGCGGACGTTGTATCCATTGAGTCAAGTCCGCTTCCCCGACTGATCATTAACTCCCCATTCCCAACGTCACCCCTGTGCCTGGTAACCTGTATTCTAATTTCTGAACCTATGAATTTGCATATTCTATTTATTTCATATCATTGAGATTATATAACATTTATCCTTTTGTGTCCAGTTTGTTTCACTCAGCATGAGGCCTCCAACGTTCATCAATGTTTTAACATGTGTCAGAGTGTTATTCCCTTTTGTGGGAATAAAATTCCATTGTGTGTGTGTGTATATATATATATATGCGGATAAACAAGATGTGGTATATATATACACCACATCTTGTTTATCCGTTGGGTTGTGTCCACCTTTTGACTATTGTGAACAATGTTGTTAGAAACATTGGAGTGCAGATATCTATTGGAATCTCTGCTTTCAATTCTTTCGGTCATATACCCAGACCTGGGATTGCTGGGTTATATGTTTAACTTTTTGAGGGATCCTCCTTTTACATTCCCACCAGCACTGCATGAGGGCCTCTGTTTTTCCAGCCCTCACTAACACTTTATTTATTTATTTGTTTAGGAGGTACCGGGGATCGAACCCAAGACCTTAAACATGGGAAGCAGGCGCTCAACCACTCCAGCTACATTTGCTCCCTAGTTATTTTAATAATAGCCATTGTAGTGGGTGTGAAGTGATGTCTCATTGTGGTTCTGGTTTACATTTCCCTAACGGCTGGTGGTGTTGGTCATTTTTTCATGTGCTTATTGGCCACTTGTATATCTTCTTTAAAGAGAGGTCTATTGAAGTCCTTTGCCATTTTTTGAACTGGGTTGTTTGACTTTTTGTTGCTGAGTTGTAGGTGTTCTTTATATATTCTGCATATTAAACCCTTATCAGATATGGTTTCCAAATATTTTCACCCATTCTGTAGACTGTATTTTCATGTTCTTGATAATATCCTTTGAGGCACAAAAGTTTTAATTTTGATGAAGTCTAATTTATCCACTTTTTCTTTTGTTGCTGGTGCTTTTGATGTAAAATCTAGGTATCTATTGCCTAATACAATGTCCTTTAGACGTTACCCTATATTTTCTTTGAGGAGTTTGTATATTTTCAGTTCTTATATTTAAGTCTTTGATCCACTTTGAGTTAATTTTTGTATGTGGTGTGAGGTAGGGGTCTACTTTCATTCTTTTGTATATGGATATCCAATTTTCCCAGCACCATTTGTTGAAGAGACTATTTTTTCCCCAATGAATGGACTTGATACTCTTGTGAAAAATCATTTGGGGGTAGTGGATGTGGCTCAAGCACCTGAGTGCCTTGAGCGCCTGCTTCTCACATGGGGGGTCCCAGGTTGGTTCCCAGTGCATCCTAAAAACAAACCAAAAACAAACAACAAGCAAACAAACAAAAAAACCAACTCAGGGGAGTGATGTGGCTCAGTGGCTGAGCGCTGGCTTCCCACATACACAGTCCTGGGTTCAATCCCCGGCCCCAGTACCTCAAAAAAAAAAAAAAAAAAAAAAAAGCAGCTGGCCATAGATGTGAGGGTTAATTTCTGGACTCTCAACTTGATTCCATTGGCCTATAATGTCTGTCCTTGTGCCAGTATCACACTGTTTTGATTACTGTAGCTTTGAAATAAGTTTTCAAATTGGGACATATGAGTCCTGCAACATTGTTCTTTTTCAAGGTCGTTTTGGCTATTCAGGCCCTTTACCTTTCCATACGAATTTGATGATTCAGTTTTCCATTTCTGCAAAAACTCTGTTGGGTTTTTGATTGTGATTGTGTTGAATCTGTAAATTGCTTTGGATAGAATAGACATCTAACAATACTTAGTCTTCCAATCAATGAACACAAATATCCTCTCACTTATTAAGGTCATTAATTTCCTTCAGAAATGTTTTGGAGCTTTCTGTATATAGGTCCTTTAATGCAAAGTCTAGGTATCCATTACATCCTTGGTTAAATTTATTGCTACATACTTCATTCTGTTAGTCACAACTGTAAATGGAATTTACAATTGTTCCTAGTTTTATCTTATACTCCTTTTTATTTCTGTTAATGTCCTCCCTTTCATTTCTCATTTTATTTATTTGCACTCTTTTTTTCTTTGTCAGTCTAGCTACAGGTTTGTCAATTTTATTGATCTTTTCAAAGAACCAATTATTGATTTTGTTGCTTTTCTCTATTGTTTTTCTAATTCCCTATTTCATTTCTCTCCACTCTGATGTTTATTATTTTTTTCCTTCTGCTCATTTTATATTTAGTTTTCTCTTTTTGTAGTATCTCCAGATATAAGTTTAGGTCATTGGTTTGAGATTGCTTTTCTTTTGTTATGTAAGCATTTAGAGCTATAAATTTCCCTATCAGCATTGCTTTTGTTTTATTCATAAGCTATGGTATCTTGTGTTTTCCTATTCATTCATCTTAAGATATATCCTAGTTTCCTTGTGATTTCTTCTTCAGTTCATTAGTTTTTTGTTTGATTTCCACATTCTTATTAATTTCCAGTTCACCATCTGTTGTTGATTTCTGGTTTCATTCCATTGTGGTTAGAGAAGACACATTGTATGATTTCAGTCTTTTAAAATTTGAGACTTGTTTTGTGACCTAACATATGCTCTAGCCTAAAGAATCATCTGTGTGCACTAGAGAAGGATGTGTACTCTCCTCTCGTCGGATGAAGTATTCTGCATGTGTCTGTTAGGTCTACTTGGTTTATAGTATTGTTAAAAGTCTTTTATTCCCCTATTTATCTTCTACCTGGATGTTCTGTCTGTTATTGAAAGTAGTGTATTGAAGATTCCCACTCTTAATGTAGAACTGTCTATTTATCCCTTCAAATCTGCTAATATTTGCTCCATATATTTTGAAGCTTTGTTATTATGTGCATATATATTTATAATTATTATATTTTCTTGTAAACTGACCCTTTTTCAACATATAGTGTTCTTGTTTGTCCCTTTTAACAGTTACAGTTTTTGACTAAAAGTCTACTTATCTGATATTAGTATAGCCACCCTGCTTCTCTTTAGGTTGCCACCTATGTGGAATACTGTTTTCCATCTTTCAGTTTCACCTTATGTCTTTGAATTTGAATCCCTTTTAAACATATAGTTGGGTCATGCATTTTATCTTTTCTGCCAATCTCTGCCTTTTTCCTGGAGAGTTTAATCCATTTACATATAAAATGACTACTGATAACGTAGGACTTTCTGCCATTTCACTATTTGGTGTTTGTAAGTCTTACACTGTTTTTGTCCCTCAATTTACATTACTGCCTACTTTTATATTTAGGTGATCTTTTATGATGAACCCTTTAGAATTGCTTCTGCTGTGACTATGAGATTTCTTTTGCTGTTACCATGGGGCTAAAATGTAACATACCAAATCTATGACAATCATGTTTGCTTTGATACCAACTTTACTTCAATAGCACACACAAACTATGTTCCTATACCCCTCTGTCCTCCTCCTACTTTTATGTTGTTCTTGTCACAAATTACATATTTTTTACATTATATGTCAAAAACTATAGATTTATCATTGCTTCCCATGTATTTGTATTTTAGACCCTGTAAGAAGTAAAAAGTGGAGTTACAAACCAACAATACAATAGTACTGGTGTTTATAATCACCCATGTAGTTACTTTTACCAGAGATCTTTATTTCTTTTTACTACTTTGATACTATCTAGTGTCTTTTCCTTTCAATATGAAGAATTCCCTTTAGCACTGTTTGAAGGGCAGATCTCATGGTGACAAGATCACTCAGCTTTTGTTTATCTGGGGATGTCTTAATGTTTCCCTCATTTTTGAAAGATATTTTTCCCAGATATGAAATTCTCCTTGGTGATTTAGTCAGCCAAAAAGGGTGCTGATGCAAGGTACCAGAAATCTGTTGGCTTTTATAAAGGGTATTTATTTGGGATAGAAGCTTACAGTCACAAGACCCTAAAGAGTCCAATTCAAGTTAGCATAAGTAGCATGACATTTGCCACATGTTGAAGCAAGATGGCAGGTGATGTCTGAGGGTTCCGCCTTCCTCTTCCTCTTAAATCTCTGTGGTCACGGCTTCTTCCAGTCTCAGCTGTGGGCTGGGTAAGCCTGGTCTCGCAGGGCTTCTCAGCTACTCTGGTCTCTTTACAAGGTCAGCTGTAAACTATCAGTCAGATGGCTCATCTTTTTCTGGGGCTCCAGCATCAAAACTAAGTTTTCTCCTCTGCTGTGTCTTATTCTGAGTCCTCCTGTATATCTACTTCTGTCTCCTTGACTGAATGTCCATTTATATAGCCCAATGGGGGGGGGGGCGGGGACTCAACTCTGAGTTGCCCTAAAGATGTGGCCAAATCAAAGCCCTAATCTTGATTTAATAAAGTAAAAGTGAAACCTGTGAATTTTATACAATCAAAGAGGTATCACGTTCAGGGGAACAGACCAGTTTACAAACACAATCAATATCTCTTTTTGGAATTCATAAATAATATCAAACTACCACAGGCAATTTTTTCTTTCAACACTTTAAATATTTCATTCCACTGCCGTTGTGCCTCCATGGTTCCTGATGCGACATTGGCACTAAATCTTATTGAAGTACCCCTGTACATGATGTGTTGTTTCTCTCTTGGGAGGGAGACAGAAACTGGTACCAAGAAAGTGGGCTACTACAACTGCAAATACCAAAAATGTTGGAGTGGTTTTTTTTTTTTTCATGGGTAAGGGATAGATTTTGGAAGAATTGTGAGATGCTTGATAGAAAAGGCCTAGATTGCTTTGAAGAGACTTGGTAACAATATGGACCTGAAGGTACTTCTGATGAGGCCTTAGACAGAAATTATGAATATGTCATTGCAAACTGGAAGGAAGGTGACCCTTGTTTTGAAGTAATGGAGAACTTTTTTTTTTTTATATATATATATATTTTTTATTGACTTTGTAATGATATTACATTAAAAATATATATGTGAGGTCCCATTCAACCCCACCCCCCCACCCCCCCTCTCCCCCCCCAACAACACTCGTTCCCATCATCATGACACATCCATTGGATTTGGTAAGTACATCTTTGGTCACCTCTGCACCTCATAGACAATGGTCCACATCATGGCCCATACTCTCCTCCATTCCATCCAGTGGGCCCTGTGAGGATCCACGATGTCCGGTGATCACCCCCGAGGCGCCATCCAGGGCAGCTCCACGTCCCAAATACGCCCCCACCTCTCATCTCTTCCTGCCCTTCCCCATACCCATCGTCCACCATGTCCACTTTTCCCAATCCAATGCCACCTCTTCTATGTGGACATTGGATTGGTTGTGTCCATTGCACCTCTATGTCAAGAGGAGGCTCAGATTCCACATGGATGCTGACTGCCATCCTCCCATTTTCAGTTGTAATCACTCTAGGCTCCATGGTGTGGTGATTGTCCTTCTTCAACTCCATCTTAGCTGAGTGTGGTAAGTCCAATAAATCAGATTGTAGGTGCTGGAGTCTGTTGAGGCTCAGGACCTGGCTATCACATTATCAGTCTAGAGATTCAAATCCCCTAACTATATCTTAAACCCCAACGTTAACTGCACCTCCAGCAGATTAGTATGAAAGTCTTATGAAGGGAGATCCCATCTGAGTCCAGATTCATCACACATAAACACCATTTCCAGAGAGGGGCCATCTGCCCTGGTAGTAAACCCCATCGGAGTAATGGAGAACTTGGCAAAATTTTGTTTTGATATTAGATAGCAGCAAGAATTTGAAAGTGACAAGCTTGGTTATTTAGCTGAGTAGGTTTCCAAACTAAATCTGGAAAGTTCAGCCTGGTTTCCCCTTGCAGCTTATAGTAAAATGTGAGAGGAAAGGTATAAGCTAAAAACTGAACCCCTGGACACAAAGAAACCAGAAATAAATGTGTACTCGTCAGTCAAAGGGGTGCTGATGCAAAATACCAGAAATTGGTTGGTTTTTATAAGGGGTGTTTATTTGGGGTAGGAGCTTATAGTTACCAGGCCATAAAGCATAAGTTCCTTCCCTCACCAAAGCCTATTTTCATGTGTTGGAAAGTTGGCTGCCAACATCTATGAGGGTTCAGGTTTCCTGGGTTCCTCCCTTCCTGGGGCTGGCTTCTCTTTCCTCTGTGTGCTTACTTCCTGGGGCTACAGCTTAAGGCTTCAGCATCAAACTCCAAAATCAAAACTCCAACATCAAAACCCCCCCAACTCTGTCCTTTGCCATGCCTTTTATCTGTGAGTCCCCACCCACCAAGGGGCAGGGACTCAATGCCCTACTGGCACAAGTGGTTTAATCAAGCAAACCTCTGAATCCAATATAATCTAATATGCCCAGAGGAAAAGACCAATTTACAAACATAATCCAATATTTCTTTTTGGAATTAATCAATAATATCAAATTGCTGCACAATGATTTGGAAAATTCTTGCAGTTATCCAGGAAGGATTTGTGGAAAGCCCTATTGTCTGATGGGAACTCTGTATGCTGCATGAGAAAACTACATGCTTTTTTTGTGAGATCTGTATGAACAGAGTCACTGCCATCCTGGACTAAAAAGGACAGAAAAGGGATAGATTGAAAGAAAAATGATTTCAAAGGCAGAACCATGGAAGCTGAGGTCTGGACTGAAGGCATTTTCTCAGGCCAGGAGAGCTGACCCAGCTATAAGTGTGGAAAGGGTGAGTTTACTCCAGAGGGTGGAGGAAAGAGCCTTCTGTTCCATTGTTCAGGAACAGTGTCACCACCAAGCTTCCGTGAGGGTGGAGCTCTTTCCCTGCGGATTGGGGAGAGTTTGGCTGCCACCACCCTGTCTTAGGGGGTTGAGCCAATACCCCAGAGATTGGGTAGAGTCTGGCCGTCACCCCAGTGTCCTCAGAGGGTGAGGCCTAGAGTTCAGCACCCACCCTGATGCTTGACGAGGATGGAGCTGAGAACAGGGCTGCTGAGCAAGCCCTTGCAAAGTGTGGAGCTGCCACTCCATCAGTTCTTGAGGACAAGAAATCATGGTTCTCCAGATGACTCTCAGACTTTGAAATCTGTGTGCCTTTTAGATGTTTGGAACTGTTTGGGACCTGTGATCCCTGGTTTTCCTCCAATTTTCCCCTATGGGAATGTTTACTCTATAACTGTTCCTCCTTTGTATATTGGAACAGGATAACTTGTTCTCAGTTTCACAGTGCACAGCCTGAGGGGAATTTTGCCCCGGGATAGACAACATGCCTATAATTGACTTTAATGACATTTTCTACTTAGTATTGCTTCTTAAATTATTTAAGGCTTTTTTTTCTGAAATATTGTGATGGAATGAATGTGTTTTGTATAAGGAAAGAACGTGTATTTTTGCACTCCAGAGGGTAGAGTGCAGTAGTTTGAGTCTTTTGTGGATCACAGAGAAGTTTGTTTTTAAGCTAATCCATTCCTGTGGGTTTGAGCCTATTGAAGGTGGGACCTTTGACTAGGTGAGGCTCATTAGGGCCCGTCTGAGTAGATGACTTCAGTAAGGCATAGCCCAGGGTTGATCTTAATCCTCTTACTGCAGTCCTTTGTAAATGGGGTGAATATTCAGAGAAAAAGGCCAAAGGTGCAGAGAGAAATCCCCAAAGCTGAGAGAGAAAGTCCCAGAAGTCAGAAGTTGAAACAACAGAAACCTGGGAGAGAACAAGCCACAGGATCAGAGAGGAAGCAGAAGGCGCACAGGAGCTCAGACAAAAAACCCCAGAGACTGAGAAACAGGGTCCCAGAGGCCAGGGGCTGGAATTGGTGGAGCACAGAGGCACAGGTAGAGGCCCTCAGAAGCTGAAAGAGAAAGCCCTGGAAACCAGAGGCTGAAATCAATGGCACACAGAAGCAGAGAGAAAGCTATGGGGCAGAGAGGCCCCAAGAAGAAGGAAGAGACTGGCAGATGCCACCATATGCCTTGCCATGTGGCAGAGCATCACTTGATGAAAGCTTGATTTGGACATTTTCATGGCCTCGGAACTGTTAGCTTTTAAAAAATATATGATTTTTAATTTATTTTTAAAAGATACTTAGATTACATAAAATGTTACATAAAAAAACATAAGGGGGGCAGTGATCTTGGCCCAGTGGATAGGGCGTCCATTTACCACATGGGAGGTTGGCGGTTCAAACCCCTGGCCTCCTTGACCCGTGTGGAGCTGGCCCATGTGCAGGGCTGATGCGCGCAAGGAGTGCCCTGCCACGCAGGGGTGTCCCCTGTGTAGGGGAGCCCCACGTGCAAGGAGTGCGCCCCATAGGGAGAGCCGCCCAGCGTGAAAGAAAGTGCAGCCTGCCCGGGAATGGTGCTGCACACACGGAGAGCTGACACAACAAGATGACACAACAAAAAGAGACACAGATTCCCATGTCGCTGACAACAACAGAAGCAGACAAAGAAGAAGACGCAGCAAATAGACACAGAGAACAGACAACTGGGGTGTGGGGGGAAGGGGAGATAAATAAATAAATAAATAAATCTTTTGAAAAAACAAACAAAACATAAGGGATTTCCATATGCCCAAGTCCATCCCCAGACCTCCCACTTTCCCCCACATTAACAACTTCTTTCATTAGTGTGGTACATTTGCTGCAATTGATGAACACATTCTGGAACATTGGCACTAAGCATGGATTATAGTACATTGTAAACTACATTGTAGTTTACATTCTCTCCCACTCAAATTTTGTGGATATTAGGTTTTATAAGTTAATAAATCCCCATTGTAAAAGCCAACCCATTTTTGGTATATATTCTTTAGCAAACTAAAACAAGGATTCTTACTTTGTCTTTGGCATTCATCAGTTTGATTACGATGTGTATGGGTGTGAAATTTTCCAGATTTATTTTGTTGTTTTTTTATTTTAATTTTTAAATTAAAAAATTTTTTGTTTTGTTTTTTTTTGGTCCTCTTGGATGTGTATATTCATGTTTTTTGTTAAATTTGGGGAGTTTTCAACCATTATTTCTTCAAATATTCCTTCTGCCCCTTCTTTTATTATTTTCTTTCTGGAACCCCAAAATGTGTACTTCAGTATGCTTGATGGTGTCCCACAAGTCTCTTAAGCACTGCTGAATTTTCTCCATTCTTTTTCCTTTCTGCTCCTTGGACTGAATAATTTCAATGGTCATATTCAAGTTCAGTGCTTCTTTCTTTAACCAGCTCCCATCTGTTGATTCCCTTTATGGAATTTTTTATTTTAGTTATTGTGCTCTTTAAGTCCATTATTCTTTTTTTCTTTTTATAATTTCAATCTCTTTCTTGAACTTCATTTTTTCATTTATTTTCCTGATATCCTTTAGTTCTTTCTCCATGTTTCCTTTAGCACCCTGAACATATGTAAGTTCATTTTAAAGAAGTCTTCATGTGTTATGTCCAAAGCCCAGTATTCTTTATTGATGGTTTCTGATGTTTTATCTTGTTTATTTGGATGTGTCATTGTTTCCTGCTTCTTTGTTTGACTTGGAATTTTTTGCTACATACTGCTCATTTTACTATTTTAATATGTTAACTTTGGATCTTAATCTGTTTCTTTAGTTTATATCCATCTAGTGGTATGATAGAGGTTTCCTTGAATGCCAGGAGCTAATAAAAACAAGCAGGTACAAAAAACACTTTTCACAGTTTTTGCAGAATGTCTCTGTCAGCTGATGCTTTCCTTCAGAGCTTAACCTCCTTAACTACGAACCTGAAGAGTAGAGCAAGGTAAAAATGCAGGGTGCTCTCTGGTCTTTTTTGATCATATGTCTTGTCCTGGGAATTCACTCATGGATTTAGGAATTCCTCCACTTACAGGCACTCATTGCCACCTCTTGAGCCTATGAAATAGTCTTTCTGGTCCTCAGAGCTCAGTTGGCTGTCTTAAAGACTGTAAGCCTTTGTTCCAGGTTGCTGCACTTGATTGTTGGTTATACTGACTTAGGTGTCTGTAAGCTGCTTCTGTATGCAGGGCAAGTTTTGGGATAGCAAACCAGAGAGGAGTGTCCTTCAGTCCTTCAGGCTTCCACCAGATAGATTGACACAGATTGCCCACATTAACTCCTAATATTTTGCATGTTCATTATTAGGAAATATGATTCTTTCCTGTTCAATTGTATTCCGACTCTTAAAGGAATTAAAGAATAGAGTTTTACACTGAGGACACAACACTATAGGGTTTTGCATTTACCCTTTTCATTACCTTTACTGAAGATCTTGACTTCTTCACACTCCTCTAGGCCATTTCCCATTTTCTTCCTTTCAGCCTGAAACACTCCCTTTAGTAATTGTTTTAGGGCAGATCTTTTATTGGTAAACTCTGTTTCTGTTTTTCTCTAAGTATTTAAAACTCTGCCTCATTTTTGAATGAAAGTTTTGCCAGGTAAACAATATTTGGTTGCCAGTTTTGCTCTTTCAGGACTTAAATGTATCATATCACTTCCCTCTTTCCTCCTTGGTTTCTGTTGAAGAATCAATACTTAGTCTTACTGAGGATCCCTTTGTGTGTGAATCACTTTTTTTCTTGCTGCTTTTAGGATTCTCGTTTTATTTTTGGTGTTTGACATTCTGATTAGTGTGTGTCTTGGAGTAAGCCTATTAGGGTTTGGTGTATGCTGTGCTTCTTGGACATTTATATTTTTATATTTCTTATAAAGTTGCGAAGTTTTAGGCTATTTCCTTAAATATTCTTTCTGCCCCTTTTCCCTTCTTTTCTCCTTCCGGGGCTCTCGTGATAAATGTTTGTGTGCTTCATGCTGACACTGAATTCCCTGAAACACACTCAAGTTTTTCTATTCTTTTCTCTATCTGTTCTTCTGACTGTATGATTTTTTTAAAAAGATTTATTTAATTTATTTATTTCTCTCCCCTTCCCCCCCACCCGGTTGTCTGTTCTCTGTGTCTATTTTGCTGCATCTTCTTTGTCTGCTTCTGTTGTTGTCAGCGGCATGGGAATCTGTTTCTTTTTGTTGCATCATCTTGTTGTGTCAGCTCTCCATGTGTGCGGCACCATTCCTGGGCAGGCTGCACTTTCTTTCATGCTGGGCGGCTCTCCTTACGGGGTGCACTCCTTGCACGTGGGGCTCCCCTACACGGGGGACACCCCTGCGTGGCACGGCACTCCTTGTGTGCATCAGCACTGCATGTGGGCGAGCTCTACATGGGTCACGGAGGCCCGGGGTTTGAACTGTGGACCTCCCATGTGGTAAACGGACACCCTAACCACTGGGCCAAGTCCACTGCCTTACTGCTGTTTTTTGATTCTTGGTTTAGCCTATTCTGGGACTTTAAGATTGTCCCTGTTAGTTGCTCAAATGTGGGCCCTGGACCCAGTAGTGGGTTGCAAACCTGCTTCCTAGGGCCTTGGGGAGTGAAGCTCTAAAGTCCAGAAAAAGTCTCTCTTACTTATTTACTTTTTTCCCCCCACCCCATTGTTGTTTTTCACTTGCTGTGTCTATTCATCTTCCTCGTTTCTTTAGAAGGCACCAGGAGCCAAACCCAGGACCTCTGCTATGCGAGGGAGGTCCCTAATTGCTTGAGCCACCTCTGCTCCCTGCTTTGTTGTGTTTCTCATTATGTTTTTCCTCCCCACATCTCTTGTTGTGTCATCTTGTTGCATCAGCTTGCCATGCCTGCCAGTCATATCAGCTTGCTGTCTTTAGGAGGCACCGGGAAACTCTGTTCCCTGTTTTGTTATGTCTCTCATTATGCTTTTTCTTCTCATGTCTCTTGTTTGTCAGCTTGTCATGCTTGCCCATTGTGTCAGCTTGCTGTCTTCTTTAGGAGGCAGCGGGATCTGAACCAGGAACCTCCCATGTGGTAGGCAGGAGCCCAGTCACCTGGGCCACATCCATTTCCTCTTATTTACTTTTTAAAAAAAATTTATTGAAATATATCACTCACATATAAACATACATAAACAATAAGTGTATAATAGCTGTGAACTTACAAAACAAACATATAGAACATCAAACAAACATATATAACATCTCACCCTACCACCAATAACTTGCATTGTTTTTAAAGCTTTTTAACTAATAATTAAAGAGCATTGTCAAAATATTACTACTAAACAAAGTAGTTTTCCCCTAACCAATCTGATTGTTCTTATCTTTATATCATTTATATATGAACATACATAAACAATTAAGTGTATAGTAAAAGTTGTGAACTTACAAAGCAAACACGCATAACATCATACAGGGGTCCCATACATCAACCCTCCACCAACACCTTGCATTGTCATGAGACGTTTGTTACAAACTATGAGAGAACACTGTCAAAATCTTACTGCTAATCATAGTCCTTATCATACATTTGGTGTGTTTTTCCCCCAACCCACCTTATTATTATTTTTTAAATACATTTTTTATGACAGAAGTTGTAAACTTATAAAACAATCATGCACATGTGCAGAATTCTCAAACAACACCCCTCCATCAACACACCACTATGTGGTGTGTCATTTGCTACAGATAAAATTATAGCATCTGAGTATTACCATGTCCATAGAATACATTTAGCTCACATTTTCTATACTGCCTCAGCATCAACACAGTACATCTTTTGCATAAATGCAAGAATATTATATTATTACTACTAGCCACAGTCCATAGGTCACTCCAGCTGTATTTTTCCCCATACTTTTCCACATTCCCAACACCCTGAAGTAGTGCTATTGTTCTAGCTAACATAGGATACTCTTGCATCAGTACCATCAATCACAATTCTCACCCACCTCTTGGTTTACTGTGCTATCCAGTTCCTAGATTATTCTCAAGCATTCTGTCAATTGGCATTTATATAACTAGACTACTATTTTCAGTCACATCCCCATTTATAAACTAGCTGTTACTCACTGTGTGTTACCATCCACTCTATACATTTCCACAATTTTACAGTAAAGCTAATTAAAACTTCTACACCCATTAAACATCAGTAGTCCACTCAGTCCTTCTCTTATCTCCTTTAAGAATCCACCACCTACCACCAGGTCTTGAAGATATTTTCCAATAATTTCTTCTAGAAGTTTTATGGTTCTTGCTGTTATTTTTAGTTTTTTGATCCATTTTGAGTTAATTTTTGGATAAGGTGTGAGAAAGGGGTCCTCTTTCCTTCTTTCAGCTGTGGATGTCCAATTCTTTCAGCACCATTTGTTGAATGGATTGTTCTGCCCGAGCTGTGTGAGTTTTACAGGCTAGTCAAAAATCACTTGACCATACCTGTGAGCGTCTGTTTCTGAACCATCAATTTGTTTCCATTGGTCTATTGTGTCTGTCTTTAGACCAATACCATGTTGTTTTTACCACTATAGGTAGGCATTATGATTTAAAGTCTGGAGATAAGGGTTCACTTTTCCTTTTTATAATGTTTCTGGCTATTCAGGACTCCTTACTCTTCCAAATAAATTTAAAGATCATTTTCAAATTTTTTTAATGCTGGTAGAAAGTTAATCAGGATTGCATTAAATCTGTGTATCAGTTT